>NC_043735.1:600000-900000 GCF_005498985.1 Sporisorium graminicola
ATTTGCCCGATAAAAGGGCGGCGGAGCCCCAGAATTCACAAAGCAGCTCCAACTCGAGCCGCACCTTGGACGATCCACAGCAGCGCTCGCCATTCCGCTACTACCACCACCATCACACTTTCTGCCAACGCAACGTAATCTCACGACACCGCCCTCACCCAATCGTCCCTAAAACATGGCCGCCACCACAGTAGCTCACGGTGTCAAGACGCTCGGCGTGGTGGGTGCCGGCCAGATGGGTCTTGGCATTGCCTATGTTGCGGCTCTTCGTGCGCAGATCCCTGCGGTGCTGCTCTGCGATGCCTCGCCCGCCGCGCTTGAGAAGGGCGTGAGCTTCTTCGAAACGCTACTCAAGAAGGACGTGAGCAAGGGCAAGATCCAGCAGTCTGACGCTGACGCAGCACGTTCACGACTCATTACGGTGGAGAAGCTGGAGGATTTTGCGAGCAAGGGCGGCAAGGGTGCTGCGGATATGGTGATTGAGGCTGCCACCGAGAACCTGTCGATCAAGCAAAAAATCTTTGGAACGCTGGCGTCGAGCCTGCCGCTCGAGACCATTTTGGCCACCAACACGAGCAGTATCAGCGTCAGCAAGATCGCCGCCAGTGCCGTGGGCGCACACGTGAAGCCCGGATCCGAAGAGGCCTGGAAGAGTCCCGCTCGTGTAAGTTCCCCCTTTATCTGATCATTGTTCGACTCGCAAATTGACACCTCACGGTTACAATCTTGCGCGACACAGGCCTTGGGCATCCACTTCTTCAACCCAGTCCCCGTTATGCCTCTGGTTGAGCTCATCCCCGCGATCCAGACGAGTCCCGAAGTAGTCGACCGCTCACGCGCGTTTGCCCAAGCATGCGGCAAGGAGGTCACCACCTCCAAGGACGTGCCCGGCTTCGTCTCGAACCGTCTGCTGATGCCGTTCATCAACGAAGCGGTCATGGCACTCGAAAAGGGCATCGCATCCAAGGAGGACATTGACAAGACGCTGCGTCTGGGCATGAACCACCCCATGGGTCCCTTGACGCTTGCTGATTTCATCGGTCTCGATACGTGCTTGAGCATCATGGAGACGCTCTACAGGGAGACGGCCGACAGCAAATACCGACCCGCTGTGCTGCTCGGGCGAATGGTCGACGCCGGCTGGTTCGGCAAGAAGAGCGGAAAGGTACGTATCGACACCTCGGCCGGAAGCATTCTGTTGTGGCCGAACGAAGCATTGACTGACGCTTCTGTTTGCGCTGTTTCTCTCATTTTTGCGGTGTGTATTTCCTACGTTGACAGGGCTTTTACGACTACCCTTCCAAGTAAGGAAGCATTCAGCATCAGACGCCAATAGCATCAAACCGTATGTATTCGGCAAAACAAGACGTTGTTTGCAAGCAGTCACATGCGCGAACGAGAATGCTGCCAATTGCATGGGACCGAAACATTGTAAACAAGCGTTGATACTGATCTGAGCGGTGCCAAAGAAGCGAGACGAAGAAACACAGCTGTCAGCGATTGATGTTCGACAGCAAACGAGAAATCCCCATCGCTTCCCGTCCCTTAGACCAACAGCCCTAGTCGGGTAGGGGCAGTTGATATGTGAGGGTGTCAGAGTATATTAAAGTTGTATGTTGTTGTAAAAGAGTTCATCGAGACGACCGTCTTGCAGGACAGATCGATCTACCCTTTTTGAAGTGTTGCATCATTCGAATGTCGGAAGAGGGACGGGAAGCGACGTGGATTAGGCCAACTCTGATGGGAAGGGACTTACCTTTGGTCTGGGTTGGTGGTGGAAGAGAGGAAGAATGAAGGTGCGGAACAACGCAGACTGAAATTGTAGAGCGAAAATCACCGACGACCTTTTTTTTCTCTCTAAAAAGAGTGGGAACCACGTGACTAACAAGACACTCTGCCTTCTAAGAAGCATGATCCTGCTGACGTCTTTGTACTGGGCACACGAGGCGTATCAGAAGGATGGTGGTGGTGGTGATGATGGCAATGATGATGGCATACCCTGCTCCTAAATCTAATCCAGGCAACGGCTCGAAACCGGGAAACGGCCGTGATGTACAGAGGAGGTCGATGTCACCTTGCACGCCCAGCTTGTGATGCCTGTACTCGAATCGAGAGCCAATCTACTGCGTCGTGGACTCCAATACTGTTTGTATGAATCCAAGAAGGTCAGAGCTGGTCAGAACATGTGCTAATGCAGGCTATCAAGCTAAAAATGGCCACAACTTACCCTTCGATAGCACTTGCGAGTAGCACGTCCCAATCGTGCTCTCTGCCAGTTAGTGTTGACCCTGCAGCCACTGGTTGGCGATACGTTTCTTCCTCGTTGTCGGCGAACACATTATCCGTCCGCCCGCCAGCTGACAGGGATGATGATTCCGGATCTTCGTCAATACGCGCCAGCTTTTCGGCGAACCAGTTCCGGATGGTGCGCGCAAGATCTGCGGAGACTGATTCGCACTCGTCGGCCTTGTTCGCCAATATTAGGATAGGTCGACCTTCCAAACTTGGGTGTATCAAGAGGTCGGCTAGTGTCGCGAGGAAGTAGCAAAAGGTCAGCATTTGTGGCTTCTCCAACACTCGCAGAGACCGACGTGTAAATAAGACTTACAAAGTAGCTTCCACGACGATTCACGAGCATCAAATGCTTCTGTCTCCGCATCTGGAGGCACAGGTCTACCTTTGCCTTTGATATCGCTCTGTGGCTGATTGTGGTTCTGCGTGTGGAGTGCGAGAAAGTGCCGCGCATCAACGACCCAGACAACCGCATCCGACTCGTCGTAGTATTTGCTCCATAGCGTGCGTACGGAGGGCGATCCACCGAGGTCCCAGAAATGCATGTGCATGTTTGGAAGTGTCAATTCGAGGACTGTGGTGTGACAGCAGCAGGGAGGTCGAGGGAGAGTCAGTGACTGGTCGTTTTGCTATGGACGTCGAGATGAAGTGAGGCGCACCATTCTGGCCGACTGTAGGGGCGATCTTGTTTGGCGGCAGAGCGGGTCGTTTGAGGTAGAGGCTCTTGATCTGTCAAACATAGATAGAGTGTTGGATAAAGGATGTTTCAGACCCGCGTTCAATGCAGGGAGCTGCCTGTGCGTGGCTCACCTTTTCGAGAAGACACGACTTCCCCACACCGGAGGGTCCGACAATGAGAACATTGAAACGCGGCTTCTTTGTCCACTCGGCTGCAGTGCCGACAGAAAGAAGAGCAAGAGTCAGTGGATGACACTCTGACCGCAAGCGCCGACTAATTGGCAGCCTCGCTTCGTCTACACTTACCATACAAGCCGGTGATGAGGTGGTACATGTTTACCGTCCAGAGGGTCGGGTGTCGAGTGCTATTTGCCAAAGGATGAGCACGGAACTCGAAGGAGATGTATATATTGCGCAGCAGCGCTGTGAAGCTCGAGGCTGATGCGTCTGCAGGTCTGTGGATGGTGCAAGGTGGAAAGCAAAGCTTCGTGAGCCGAAAGTAAGTTGATTGTCGAGCTCGACTGGACCCTGCCTGCCGCTGCTCCACTTGCGACGCAGATCTTCCTTTCTCGCGTGCGTGTGTTGGACTTTTCTTACTTTTGAAAAGCCGACGTGTCCCGATGCCTTGAGTCGGATTCGAGCCCGATTGTGTGTTTTCCACACGCGCTGCTATCTAAATGTTGTAAACGCTCCGCGCACAAAAGCAGCGTTAGCAGCGTTTGACAGCGACAGCGCAGCTACGCTCCACCATCGTCCTTCAACGTCGCGTTCATTCAGGGTCACTGACGACTTCCATCACGCTCTTCACGGACCGAACTGCTACTCGTTCTCCAGATTGGATCGTCCGACCGAGGTGCAAAGCAGCTATCTTTGCTACGTCGTCTATTCAGACCTGTCGTTCGAACGCTTCAACCGGCAACGTCTTCTTTCGATCTTGCTAGCAAATCCCAGCAATGGCTTCCGTCGGCTTCAACGTAGCTTCCAGCTCACGAGGCGCTTTCGCCATGTCGAGCTCCAGTAGGAGGCTCATCACGACTTCCGCTTCGGGTCTGTCCCTTCGCCCTCGCACGACGGCGGCAGCACCAGCATCGCTGTCGGCAACTGTTCCGCTGCGCACTTTTATTCGCGACAGCAACTCCTCGTGGTCTGACGCTTCTTCCTCCTGGACTTCTACGTCTTCTTCTACTTCTCACCAGTACGCTTCGTCGAATCAGCAGAACGCATCACCGCATCCATTACCAGCGCGGGTGTTTTCGTCCCCGTCTTCTTCCTCAACCTCCTCGACCTCGTCCAACTCTTCTTCCGCACCACCGCACCCACCCTTCTCCAAGCGCTTCTCCACAACTACCTCGCTCTACGCCTCGCACCATTTCGACACACAGGCGTTCGCACAGCGTCTGGAAGCCTCGGGCATCTCGCGCGAACAGGCCGACGTGCTCACCGAATCGCTACGCGACGTCATCGACGAAAGCATCACCAACCTCGCCAAAGGCCTCGTCACGCGCGAAGAGGGCGACCAGACCAACTACACGCAAAAGGTCGACTTCACACGCCTCAAGTCTGAACTGCAGCTGCTCGAGAGGAACGATTTTGCCCTCATGAAGAGCGAGAACGAAAGGCTCATGGCGGATGTCGAGAAACTCAAGCAGAGGTTGCGCGAGGAGATCACTCGAACCACGGCCGGTGTCAGGCTCGATCTGAATCTAGAGAAGGGTCGAATCCGCGACGAGTCAGCTGTTCATGCGCTCAAGATCAAGGAGGTCGACACACGCATTGAGTCCGAAATTGCAGGTTTGCGCACTAGCATTCAGAGCGCAAAGTTCAACGTGTTGCAGGTAAGTCACAGGTGTCCTGCTATAGGTCTGCGATTCCGACATACTAACTCACTTTCACACCCTCGACTGCTCTCGTACAACAGTACTTGGTCGGTGTAGCAACCGGTGCCGGTGCCCTGCTCCTGGCCTACCTCCGAATGTTCCGCTAGACCACCTCGCGAACAACACTCGTTACTCAACCTCCACTCGCTCACTTACACATACACAAGGGTTCTTGCAATGCTACAACTTCCGTCTAGATTACTTGGGCTCTGCAGCCGAACCTGCGCGCAACGACAGCATCGCTTTCGCCAGTGGTACCGTGCACGTCGTGATGGAAGATCCGTCCTTCTGCAAACCGAGTAGGGGGGTCACTTTATCCCCTTCGCCCTTCTGATGCGAGATCTGCGCTTGCGTCAACGGCGCCTTCTGACCCCTCCCTGCGATCCACCCACGTTCAGAAGCAGCGATAAACAGATTGGGCAAAGCCATGACCTGATGTTTGCCTCCCTGCTTGCCGTGGTGCACCTGATCCGACTTGGGCAAGTCCTCGTTGGAGGCAGGCAGAGAGAGGAACAGGAATCTGGGCGTGAGCCACACGCTGGGATCAGCTCCCGGGATCTCGATCGCGCTTGGACGAACGAGCTTGATCTCTGCCTTGTCCTCATCTCCGTGCGGTTTCGAGCGGGATGCAAAGGCAGGGTCGATCTGGTAGAACTGAGCATACGTCTTCATCGTGCCCTGGGGCTGGCCTGGTCCAGGACCCAGTTCGACCTGCGTATCGATCGACAGTGTGCCGCGCGACGGATGGCCCGACAAGATCTGTGCCAGCAGAAGCGGCTGCGGCTGAGCAGCTGCTGGACCCTCGGAAGCTGGCTCCGCGTAGACGGCGATGAAGAAGTCTTCCTCCTTCTTGACCTTGGACGCAATCTGTCGAGCTTGCTGCTCGGACATCTTCTCGGCCTCCTTCTGTGCGTTCGAGCTCTCCACCTTGCCGCTTGTGTCGAGGTCGGGCGGATGCTCCCGGGTCTGAATGTCCCTCAGGAACTGCTGTGCGGCATTGGCGCCGTCCAGGCTGGAAATGATGTTGCCCTCCGCAGCAGTGATCTCGCGGCGAGGACCAAACGGCTGCAGACCTTCGAACGCAGTCTGGACGCTCGGGATGGGAAGACGATCTGCATGGCGAGCGTCGTTGCTGGTCACAAGCGCTACACCTACTGCGCCGTCGGTGTGAATGCTGCTGTGGGGCTGTACGCCTGTGGAGCTACCTTGTGGGAGAGAAATGAGCAACGTCTGGTCTCGTCCCGTCTCGAAAGGCGTCGGTGGAGCAGTGAGGCCGAGCACGGAGCTGGCAGGGAACTGCGTCGCGAGGCCTTCGATCAGTCCGTGTGATGAAGTGTCGGAGAAAAACACGAACGAAGCGGCCGAGCTGGGATCGAGCGTCTCCAAGCCTTCGGGCACCTTTCCTTCCAAATTCTCACGCCCCCAGATGTCGCGCCAGTCCCGAGTGCCTCCTGGCAAGGCGCCGTTGCCGTCGTCGAGCAAGTCGGCTCTACGTTCAGCGCCTTGCTGCCACGAAGACTTGCGGTCCATCCATCGGCCCACAGAGACTTCGGCCCGGCCTGGGATGGTCGACCTGAACGGGATCGCGTTCGTGCCTGGCAGAAGCGACAGTGCGGCAGAGTAGAGCGTAGGCGTAGCGATGGGAGGCGAACCAGCTTCGATGGCGTTAGCTGGAATCAGAGAGGACGGTAGCGGTGACGAGAGGATGCCGACTCGTGCGATTCTCGACGCTGCATCGGTCCCAGACTGAGGTGTAGCCGCAGCCTTTGCTTCTGCTGCAGCGATCTGCGCTGCCGTCATCCCCTTGGTGTCCGTCGTTTTGCTCGGGGATGCGGGGTCCGTTGCAGGGTCAGGCCCACGAAGAATCGATACCGCTTCGCTCAGATACTGTGATGGCAGGTCTTTGCTGAGAGCATACAGCAATACATGATCGTGATGACCCTTTTTGGACGAGGCGGTGGCATTGGGTGCGGGTCCTGTTCTCGACGTCATCGAAGTCATGCTCTGCACTGTGGATCGTAGGGCGATGAGCAGACCTTGTGGCGTCTCGGAGAACAGTGTCAGTGTTTGTGCCGTCGCAAAAGGCTGCTTACGCTGCCATTGCTGCTGCTCTCCACCCTGAGAAGAGCTTTTGGCCGCAGGAGCATGTTGGGCCGCCTTGGCGTAGCGTCGATGCTGGAGAGAATTGCATATGGTCTGCCGTGCTGGCAGCCTGGTGAGGCTGGCCTGCTGCCTCGTCGACGTTGTCCGTGCGACCGAGGTGAGCATCGTGTATGTCCCCGACCGTGGTTCAAAGCCTGAATGTAGAAGAAGGTGGTAATGGTCGTGGTCGAACCGAAGCTCTCATTCAACTTGAACGACACAAACGTGGGCTGCATCATTCACCCTCGAGAAGAAAGTGGAGCCTTCGGCTTGGAAACGTAACGCCTTTCGACTCGCTGAGCTCAGCTGCGACTCTGTTGGACCCTGAACAGCCGCAGATCAGACTAGAAATACCCCATCTCATCGGGTGTCAGAAACCGCCCCCGATTCGCTGTCCAGCAACGGGTTTCGCACGGACGCGTTGCGAGCAATCCAAGCATTGCGATCCTCTTCGTCCTTCTCGACTTCACCCTTTCTCTCTTTCATCTAGACAGGCGCTGCTCTGCTCACCTTCATTGTCATCATGTCGACCGTCTCTTCGGTGACCGTATCGCCGCTCGCTTACAAGAAGCTGGTCCTGCACACGGCAAAGTATCCCACTGCGAGGGTCTTTGGCTTTCTTCTCGCCGACCCAACTTCCCCGCAAACTCTCACCATCGTCGACTCGGTTCCGCTCTCACATCACTGGACCGCGCTCGCACCTATGGCCGAAGTAGCTCTCTCCCTCGCTACCTCGTATGCATCGACGAGGAACCTGGCTGTCGTCGGACTGTACGAGGCGCCGGAGCTCGTAGCTGAGCGCACGCCTTCGCACCAGGCAGGCAAGCTGGCGGAAAAGATCGCCAGTTTGGCCAACAGAGAGGCTCTCTTGCTTTTGGTCAACAACGCAACCCTGCTCGATGCAAGGTCGCACTCTCTGAACGCATATGCAGTGTCGGCAGCGAGCGGCAAGGGAGACGCGAAGCCAAAGGCGTTGCAGGCATCGAGCGTGACGTTGCAAGATCAGAGCAAGGCAGCAGAGCTCGAGAGCGCCGTAAGAAAGCAGGGCGCTTGGGAGAAGCTCGTCGACTTTGATGGTAAGTGTTTGAAACAGCGACAATGTAGCATCGAAAGGTGGTACTGAACGGTTCGACGTGCTTTCGGCTTTGACTTTGCATCACAGATCACCTCGAAGACCCGTCGCTCGACTGGCTGCAGAACTCTGCCATTACAGCCTGATTCGCAGCTACCATTCTTTGTTTGTACATCTATCTCTCTCGATTCATATGCATACTACATCCAGCCAACACGGTCTTCCACTTTCTGAAATTTCCTCGTTTCTCTGGGGACAGCACCTACAAAAGAGAGCGTGTCAACCTGTTTGGCGGCACGTGTGGTTCTTTACTTGGTGCGATTCTTGGCGAACGCCTTCGCGACGGGCATACCTGCCTTGATGTCGCGCATGCACAGCTCGTCCTCGCGTCTTCCCTTCTCTGCCAGCCTGATGACCTCGTCTGCTACACTGGGTGGAACCACCACGACACCGTCGATGTCAGCCAGCACCAAGTCGCCCGGTCTGACGGTGACGCTGGGCATCTTTGGGTTTCTGGCTGCCTCCCCGCTGCTCGCCTCGGTGGAAGGATCACTAATGGTGATGGGCACCTGCAGCTCCGACGGCCGCGTGAACGGGCTCTGGCCCTGCGTTGAATGGCCCCTTGCAAACACGGCAAACTGCGCCTCGCGGTGCTCGACCAAGTCCCTGCACCTGCCATCGAGCACGACGCCCTTGAGGTCCAGCTGCTGCGCGCGCGCCGTCATCAACCCACCCCACACAGCAGACCGCGTCAACGACGGTGCCGTCACCACCATAACATGCCCCGGAAACGCACGCGCCGCATCCACAAAGTGCTCCTTCGGCTTCGGCGCCTCGCTGTCCTGCTGCGACACCATCTTGACCGTATACGCCGGCCCACACACTCTTACCTCAGGCGAGGCCAGGTAGCTGGGCGAATACATTTCAATCCCAGGCAAATACCCGCCGCCTGCCACCTTGAGCTTGAGCATCGCATCCGACACCTTTGTTCGACCACAGAGGGAGAGGAGAAGATGGACTGGTCAGCACAATCCTCGTTTCACGCGCGGCTGTCAAGATCTTTCAAGGTGGAATTGATGCATGTTGAGCTTGGTCATGTGGGGGGTTGGTTATGCAAGAACGGCCGTATGTACATTGATGGTAGGGGCGCAGATCAGGAACGGGACTTGCTCACCTCGCAAGTGGACAGCTGTGCGAGCCTCGCCAGTGTCGACGCTGCCTCTCCAGCGATCAGGCTGGCTCCATTCGAAGAAGAAAGCTGGGTGCCCTTGGGGACGCACATGATGGGTGCAAGCGTCTTGCTTCCTGCGGGAGTCTGGATCGACGAACCGGAGGGCTTGGACTCAGACTTGTCGGCGGCATCACCTCGTGGCACGGCAGCGACGGGCACAACCTTGGTCACCACAGTGGCTTTGCCGTCCTTGGTAGAAGCAGACGCGGCGGCATGTTCGTGATCGTGGTCCTTGCCCTTGCTCTTGCTAGGCTTGCCGAGACCACCGAGAACGAAGCCACCCGCGACGATGCCGGCAAGCACGTAGGCGCCCGTGCGCTCTTGCTCGTTCAGAGGTCGGTTGGCGCTCTTGCGCGAAGACGAAGACGATGACGAGTTGGACGAAGATGAGGATGAGGAGGAAGACGACGACGACTCAAACCCAGCCGTAGCCGAAGAGACAACGCTGTTCAAGGCGCTCTTGGCCGCATCGACCCTCTTGGTGATACCGGACAGTGCCGACTCGGCGCTTTTGCCACTGCTCGAGCCGTTGGAAGCCTGGAGGTCAGCAAGAATCTCGGAGAGAATGCCCTTGGGCTTGTCGTCGCTCTCGGACGAGGCGTGGTCGGCCATGTCGGCGGCGTGCGAGATGGCCGAGCTGGCGGAAACACTGATCGCCTTGGGCACAAAGGGTGACGACTCAGTCTCCTCTACAGGCTGGACCAGATGAGGCGAGGTGTACGAAGTGACGACGGGGATCTCGGCGCCACGAACAGGAGGGTCGGGGTAGTATGGAATCTGGATGTTGAACGTCTCCTTGGCCTTCGGAGCTTTCTGTGGTGGCAGACCAGGGGGAGTGGTCTTCTTGGCAGGCCCATCTTCGGCCTGGGATGGCGAAGCCTTGGCAGTGGTGTCACCAGCCAGACCGTCCGCAGCGGCGTTGTGCACGGTACCAGCCTCGAGGTTGGCGGGGGTCTCGGACTCCTTCATACTACCGAGGGGCTTGCCAGCCTCAGCGACGGCTTTGGCGATTTCGGCATCCACGATGGGTCCTTCGCTCTCGTTGGCGGCAGGAGCGGGTGGAGCGCCCTTGCCCTTGGTGTGGCCGGCCTGGGTGGCAGGAGCCGGAGGAGCAGCACCACCCTTTTTGCTGGCATCGTTGCTCGCACTTCGGAGCGAGGCGAGCGTCGACTTCTTACGGAGCTGAGGACGAGCACCGGGAGCCGAGTCCATGTTGGCGGTGCTGCCGTTGATGTACGAGTCGTGGTCTACGAGACGCTTGATGAGGTCCTCCTTGCGGCCCGAGTAGGCAAGACCGCGCGACTTGAGATCCGCCTTGAGCTCGGCCACTTTCTGGCTCTCGTAGGCATCTCGGGTGCTGCTGAGGAGAACAGACGAGACAAGGCCTCGCGAATGCTGGAGGAGTTGGTACTGGTAGGAGAGGACAGCGGCCGAGGTGGCAGAAGCAGCAACAGGCTGAGGACCAGGCGAGGTAGGTCGAAGCACAGGCTCCCTCAGGGTACGGCTAGCGATTCGTCGCAGCATTGTGGGTAATCGATAGAGGTGTGACGGATGGCGGCCGAGTTGATGGACGTAAGGTCGGAGGCAAGCCGTGGCAACGAGGAGGATCGAGATACAGAAAGGTGGAGGGCAGCGAGCGAGCCAAGGCTGACGATCTGCAGCTGATGCGACGCTCTTCTAGTGTGTTGTTCGCTCCTGCTGTTTCTCGATTCGAATCGGAACTGGCAGGGAAGAAAAGCGATTTCTGGTTATTTTTGGCTTTTCCCACTGTGCAGTGCGACGTGGGGCTGCCGGCCGTGTTTACCGTTGGTGGTGAGACCATCACGCTCAGAATGCATTCCGTGAAGTCACACATACAAAAACTGATTTTACCTGTGCTCGCTGAGGATGCTTTTCTCAATACAATTTTTTAAGCCTAGTTTAGTCTCTGACTTCAGACGCGTCCCGCACTCTCTGAAGTCACACGTCGGAGCGCTGTCGGCCACTTAGTTGATGATGCACCGACTGCATGGACAGGCGTTTCACACCATGCTCAACCACCGCGGAGGGAAGGAGATTATCAAGACAGATTCACACAAGACAGCTTCACGTAAACCGAGAGACAGCTTTTAGTGTAGAGCATACTGCAATCGCACAACCCTAGTGGTAAAAAGACACCACTTTGCTTTTTTGAGGAGACCGCAGAGGAGGAGGCCCCGATATTTCTGGCCTACCATCTATGATAAACTCTGTGGTAGGATCTCTCATTCAGTTGATCACGGGAGGACAGTTGCCGCCGCGACCTGCAATATGGACATCAAAGTAGGTGCCCGTGTGGTCGGAGGTCTTGTAGTCAAAAGCGCTGAGCGAGTCGCTGCAGTTCTCGTTCTCCTGGCCGGGGCAGGTCACCGCAGTGTTGGTGTTGTGCGGGTTGATCCAGATCTCTCCCGAAGAGTGCACATAGCCGTTGAAGGTGGGCGGCAGACGTGGAACAGGATCGTTTCCGTTGTTGATGTGCACAAACCCGGCCAGGTTGGCGTCGACGGCATCGGCAAACGCTTGGTTTCCGGTTCGAGGTTGGCCAAAAACGATTGAATGCACCGAGGTCGAGGGAAGCTGTTTCTTGAGGTACAGAGCATCGAACAGCGAAATAGCCGCACCGAGCGAGTGGCCTACCGTCAAGATGGCCGCGCCGGGGTGATCGGCGAGCGCCGACTGCACCTGTGCCAGCACAGAGTCGGCGGTGCGCAGCCACGTATCCTGGAACCCGCCGTGTACCTCGACATCACTACCGAGATACGACAGCCTCGAGTTGACGGGGTCCTTGTTGAAATCGGCATCGTTGAGAATGGAGGAAAATGAGGAAGTATTTGTGCCCTGATGCGAAACAATGACACCTTTTGAAGGCGAATAGGCCACGTAGACCACCGGTGTCGACCGACCATCACCGGCAGTCCAGAGCAGCGTCGCGTCTCCCACTGTCGATCCCACGGCTAGATTACAGTAGGCTGCCTGCGAAAGCTGTGCAGGAAACGAGTACTGCTGGTAGTTGGTGAGCGGTGAAGTAGGCGCGGTGTTGTTGCGCACAAACAGACGCTCTGCTTCCCTGGCCTGGATTGCTTTCTGCACGCCGAGTGGATAGTCGAGTGTATCTGCCGGAAGAGGACCTGCGCAAACGCTCGAAGCTGCCAAGGCAGCTGCGGCGAGAGTAGAAACTATCTGGAGAAACTTTACCATGGTTTATGGAGCAAGAGAACAGGACCAGGGATGATGTCTAAGGGGAGGTCGCAAAGTATCGGAGCGAACAGCGAACAGTAGCAATCTGTGTCCTGCACAGCTAGCGTACTGGGGAGAGCTCCAAATGGAGGGGAGGGGTATGTGAGGAAGGAGGCTTGTTCATGTGTCTGAAGCTCGGGTCTGGCCATCTTTATATTGGCGTCGAGGGTCGAAGCGGTGTTCGCAAGCCTGCATCGTGGCTTTTGGCATCATCCGTATGGAGAATCAGGGCAAGGGACTGTCTCGCCAAGGCACGCAAACGACGCATGGTGGATCGACAGTCCAAGGTAAGAGAGGAGCGCAAACAAGCAAGCAAATGTAACTTAACTTTGAAGAACGTCTGAATGAATGATTGCAAGTCAAGTCAGTGCCACTGTGGTGCCGAGAAGCTTGGATGGCGAGCATGAGCAAGAGGTGGAAGCGACATTCCTGACACGAGTCTGGGCAGTGCTTACAGCAGCAGCAGCCACACACGCCGCATTGGCGCGGAAAAGAAAAGTATTTTTCTTTCGGCGCTAATTGAGCCAAGCGAGGGTCCTTGCTCGCTCTGTGCTGATCAGGGCGTGCCAAGTCTGACATGCCACAATTTAATCATTTTCTTATTTATTTATTCGGCAATTTCCCGTTCGAGATCCTGGACGTCGATCCATCTTGATGCCCCTCACAGCGAATCACAACCACCATCGTCCGTCGATATTGCTTACAACGGCGACACCGTCCTCACAGCACCATGCTGGATTGAGTTGCAGACGAAACATGCGCGGTCAGGTGCGATGCTGCCAGGAGACGGCCTATGGCTGCCGACATCGGACGTGCTTGATCCGGCTTGCTTGGGATGCCACGCTCATTGGCTGTTGAGTCCTAACGAGCAGCTCCATCGAGCTCGACCGAGGACAATGCAGAAAGAGCAATGAGCTCTTCATCAAAAGGTTTTCAACGACACACGGCTCGAAGCCACCGCATCCCAGAGCTTGTTCTGGAAGAAGCGGAACGGTTGCGTCCGAAGTAGCGGAACGTGCTCGGCGTGCAGCCGAGACTGTCCACACACTAGGCTTCCTGTGCTCTAAGCGATCCTTGCTTGCGACGCCAAGAAGCTCAAAGTACGATCTCAGCCAACCACAGGGCCATGCGCCACTCTGTTTCCACGCCCCCCAGCAACCTATGGCTCGGTTGTCGATCGAGCTCCAGCGCAAACAATGTCGGCTTCCGGCTTCCATGTCCCGAGACGGTCGCGCGACCGAGCTTCATCCCAAAAAGTCTTCCTGTCGACGCTGTTAAATCTGGCCTGCCCTTTCTTTCAAAAGTTTTCGGCTGAAGCCAATGAATGAGCTTGCTTAGAGATACAAGTACAAATGCGATAAATGCTTGGAATGCCGACCGTACGATGCTGTCTTGTTTTCAGTACTTGCCGATCCCATCACCGGGCCAGTCTATCACATCGATGCTGATCAAGATGGCTACGGCCATGAGGATCGCAACTGCAATGGCGCTGAGCACCATCCAACCGCCTTCCCTCCATGTTAGAGCCTCGAACCCGACCGCACCACCGAATCCACTTAGCCCAGCGCCACCGCCCAGCGAATTGTAGCCAAAGCTTCGATCGTCCGGAGCAAAGTAGCCTGGACGACCCGCATCGTCACCTCCACCATGCAGAAGCTGTTCGCGGTCGGCATCAAAGACACCCGATTCTGCGTGGTAATCGTCGTCCTCTCCGTCGACGTCGCCGCTGTAGTCTGCTCTAGGGTGGTTGTAGGTCTTTGGAGGACGGTGGAAGTCGAGCGAGTCGTCTCTAGAGTCCGGCGCAGGCGCCGCTGCGTTGGGAGTGTGGTCGGCTGATCCCTGGTATGCAGGCACAGAGCCCGACTTGGACTTGGACTTGATCCAAGGCATCGAGTGCGATCGCATCTGCAACAGTCGCCCTGCACGCGAGGTATTGGAAGAGCTCGAAGCTGTTGGCTGTCCTGACTCGAGATCGATATCGAACAACGGAGTCTGGCTGGTTCCGCTCTCGTTGATGTCGCCATCATGTGCCTTGCCTTTGCCTTTGCCTTTGCCCTTGCTTCGCCCGTCGTCCACAGTTCCTTCGAACGAAACGTCCACAGTTCCTTCGAACGAAACGTCCACTTTGCCATTGGTGAGTTGGGACAGTGCAATCGCTTCCTTCGCATTCTTGTCGACACCGAGGATGCGACTGCTATGGGCGATGCCGCGACGGGAGCCCGCTCCCGCCGACATTGATTTTCTACCATCTGACGAACCTAGCTTTGGGCTCTTGAGCCGAGGCACGGCACTGCTTGTATCGTTGCGATCCTGTGAGCCATTGCTGCTGGCTCGCATGGAATCGAGTCTGGTGCTGCTGCCGCCGTCTGCCAGAGCGGAACCGATGAGAGCAGGCTCTTGTGTGAGAGCGGTGAGCGGGTCGTTGTCCAGACTGGCATCAGGAGAGGCGGGAATGAATTGCGTAATGGTCGAACGGATGCCGGGGTTGGGTGAAGATGCGTTCGGGCTCGGCGCTCGAGGCAGCACCTTTTGCGGCAACACTGTCTGCAGAGTGATTGCCATGATTGCCGCACCGATGCAAGCTGGTGTTTCTCCCCGATCCTTGATCCTGATTCGGCTTGCCGCCCTTACGACGAAGCGCTTTGCAAGATACGTGTGCGCCCAGCTGCTTCAGCCATGCTTCCTCCCGTCCGATGACTGTCAGTGACGATCTTGGAGGTAGAGACGATGGTGCAAAGCTGCGTAGTATCTATCTGCTGGCTTGCCTCTGATGGTGAGAGACAGAGGAAGCGGGTATTCCTGATCTGGGAGTCTGCGATTCTTTGTCGGTTCGATCACGCAGCCAGCTTATGAAGTCCAGTGGGTTGATGGTAGTGTTGAGAAATAGCCGGCGCAACCCTGTCAGAAAGAGTCGCTCTTTGAAAACGCACGCTTCTCTTTGAAAACGCACGCTTTGCACCCTGAAATCGCGAGCAATCGGGCAGATCCAAGACGGCAGCTCGGCTTGTTCGTTACTCAAAGTGTTAAGCCGAAGGATGACCTCGAATCATGATTTCATTCCACTTGCAACCGCAACGGAAGACGAGCCGCGGAGTCGGCCCGGCTATGTAGACCACGGCTCCATCTCGCCGGTGTCACATGAAGCTCCAGACTCGAACCCACTTGGAGCTTGCAAGAAGACCATCACAGCACTCATCTTCATCAACCACCGCAGCCATGGTCGCAATCACGCCTCAGACGTACACGTACAAGACGTTTGTCAACACTGACGGCGAACACACGCCCATCCCCGTCGATGTCTACGTTCCCGAGACCGCCAGCGAGACCAAACTGACACCCGTTGTCTGGGTCCATACCGGTGGCTTCTTGCAAGGCACGCGAAAATTTGTGCCGCCACACTTCCTACGAGCACTTGCAAGGCACAATCTGGCCCTCATTGCGCCTGATTTTCGTCTCTGCCCTCAAGTGTCGATCTTTGAGGTGCTCGAGGATGTGACCGACAGCATCCGATGGACGCTCGACCCTGAAGCGCGCGCTGCTTCTGGCTTCAAGTCGGACCAGGTTGCTTCTGACAAGTACATCCTTGGTGGCTCGAGCGCCGGTGGATGGCCCGCACTGCTGCTCGGCCTTGGACTGCACGATCAGGCGAAACGCATCCCTCGCCCACCCAGCACCATCTTTGCCGTCTATGCCATCACCACCGTCACACCGAGCTTGGCGCCGTTCTTCTACGAGCCACAGAAGCCTCTGTCGTGGGCTGTCGATGGAAAGCTGATCGAGAAGCAGCCACTGGAACAGGAGGGCCACCTGCACAAATGCCTCGATGCCCATCACCAGCTTATCGAGGACTCCTCTGTCAAGATCCGCACCGAGGCGCCTCCTGCCAGCAACCCCGTTCGTGCTGCGCTGTACAACTTTGCGAGACAGGAAGGCAACTATCCAAGCCTCATCCTCCAAGATCCCTCCGAAAGCTCGCAGGTGTGCACGCCCTCGCTGATCAAGTCCACACTCAAGGGAGCGAGAGTGCCGGTGCTGATTGCATGGGGCGACTCGGATCCCAAGGTGCCTCATTGGCAGTCGCTGCACGTTGCAGAAGCGCTCATATCGATCGGCTACGACGATGAGTCGCTGCACATTATCCAAGAGAAGGGCGCCGACCATCTGTTCGATATGGAGCCAGAGAAGGAGATTGACGGTATGTGGAAGTGGCTGGCCGAGCAGCTTTGAAAGCGACGCCCGCCAAACACTACGGTTGTGCTGCAATAGAGATCCGAGAGGTGCAATGATATCGTCGAGAGCAGAACGGAGCTGACATTGGGACCATGTGTGAGGTATCAAGCCGATGAGCTTCGAGCGGAGATCTTCCTCTTCGGGGACCCCCACGTAGCCTGTGCCTAGCGCCATCTTGGAGCCGGATTTTTCGCTTTTAATTCATACCCCCACGCGCTCGCCCGCGTTGAAATGGCACAGGGCAGCATGCTTCATTGAACCGGCCATTTCTGTATGCGGGCACAACCCGCACCCGCATCGTCAACTTACCCTTCCTCTACCGTATCCGTCTGCAGCACAGTCCGAGTGTGGATGACCGTCTATCCTTTCTTTGCGCGTGGCACGAAAGCGAAAGAACCGAGTGTTGGCTTCCCAGACGTCAGCGCACAGACGGGAAAGTAGAATCCTACCGTACCTGAGATGGTCTCGAATTGTGTTGGTGGAAGGCGGCGAGGGCGAAGCTTCCCCCACGCCGATCGACTCTTCCCCACAAATTGCTGCTGTTGATTTTGCGGCTCTCCGGGCAAATTTCGAGAAGAACGATCAGGCGAGTCAAGCTGTTGACCGGCGATAGACGACAGGCTGCAGTTGGCGAAAGGCAAAACCGCATGAGTGCAAAGCAGCAGCGCAGAACGGCTTTGCAGTCAAACCTCTCGCGTCGGCGCCGACAAAAGAGCGGTCGGCAAAGCAACTTTTGCTCCCTTGCACGTCCCGTTTTGCAGACGAAATGGGCACTTCGAAGGTCAGCAGCCAGAGGAGCGGTAGCCGCAGCTTCAGTCCACTCTGACTGGCAGCTTGTTTCGGGGGATTTGCCGGCAGAAATGGAGGGTCTGGTATGTACACAACCCCGCACCGCACCTGCCAGCTTGCATAGCTCGACGGTAAAGCAGGCATCCGCTGGGGGCTGCATGTTCCACTCTGCTTGGCGATGCCGGTGTAGACGATATATAGACATACATGGCCATCTCCATGCATCGGATGTGCTCCCTCTCCTTCCGTTCTGCTTTCTTCCCAAACTTCCCCTACCTTGACCTTTTTCCGCTGATTGACACCCATATCAAGGTTCCAGGAACCTCACTCCCACCAACTTTTTTTCCTTCCATCATGACAAAGTCTTCGCCGCTCGTTGTCTCGTCGTATTCGATTCACGATGTGCGCTTTCCGACATCGTTGACGGGCGATGGAACGGACGCTATGAATAAGAGTGAGTGTCCTCTTCTTGTCAACACTAAGTGTGGAACCGTTGACTGACGTGATCTGTTTTCTTGATTCCACGCACACGTCCCTGGCCTTGGCGCAGCCTGCGACTACTCGGCAGCTTACCTCATCCTCTACACAAGTCCCAAGGACGATGCCAAGATCGTCTCATACCGCGGTCGGGAGAGCGACGCCATCAATGCCCCTGTCAAGGAGGACTCTTTGCTTCGTGGCTTTGGCATGACTTTTACCATCGGCAAGGGCAATGAGATCTGCTGTCAGGCCATTGCCTCGATTGTCGAAGAGCTGCTTCTTGGCCGCGAGATTGAGCCGCTGTTTGCCAACATGGGCGAGACGTGGCAGCTAATGGTGTCGGATCCGCAGCTACGATGGATCGGCCCCGAAAAGGGTGTCATCCACCTGGCTACAGCTGCTGTCATTAATGCCATCTGGGATATGTATGCCCGCTCGCGAAGCAAACCCCTGTGGAAGCTCATCTGCGACATGTCCCCCGAGGAGCTGGTGCAGTGCATCCCCTTCCGCTACATTACCGACGCCATCACCCCTGCCGAGGCACTCGAAATTCTGAAGGACGCCGCCAAGGGCAAGGCACAGAGAGAGGCCGAGATGGTTGCCAACGGTTACAAGGCGTACACCACTTCCGCAGGCTGGTCCGGTTACGACGACGCCAAAGTGGCTCGTCTCACGCGTTCGGCGCTCGAGCAAGGATTCAACCACTTCAAGCTCAAAGTGGGAGCAGACGTAGCCGATGACATTCGACGACTGTCATTGATGCGGTCCATCGTCGACGATCCTAACGAGATGCCATCAGGACGCAAGCAGCCGTCGCCTGAGAGCCTTGCAGGGAAAAATGCTGGACCCACGGGCTGCGTCGTGATGGTCGATGCCAACCAGGTGTGGGATGTGCAAGAGGCAATCGACTACATGGAGAAGCTGGCCCCTTTGCGTCCTTGGTTCATCGAAGAGCCCACCGCGCCGGACGACGTTCTGGCCCACGCTGCCATTCGTCGTGGTATCAAGCACCTCGGCATCGGTGTCGCGACCGGCGAACACGCACACAACCGAATGACGTTCAAGCAGCTGCTACAAGCGGATGCCATCGATGTGGTGCAGATCGACTCGTGCCGTCTTGCCGGTGTCAACGAAATCCTCGCCGTTATGCTGATGGCTAAGAAGTTTGGCAAGATCGTCTGCCCGCATGCCGGAGGCGTCGGGCTGTGCGAGTACGTTGTGCACCTGAGTCTGATCGACTACATCTGCGTCAGTGCCACCAACGAGCGCAACGTGCTCGAATGGGTCGATCATCTGCACGAGCACTTTGTTTACCCCGTCAGCATCAACGGCGCTGGCTGCTACAAAACACCGATGGACCCGAAGGGTGGATACAGCATCGAGATGCTCAAGAGCTCGATCGAGGACTACAGCTTCCCGCAAGGCTCGTACTGGAAGAGCGGCACGGCTCGTACGGCTCCGCCCTCTGGACACTAGTCGTCTCGCCCCATCGTTTGCCTTGCTTCATCATTACTGGAACTAGCTTCTGTGGAATCTGACCTGCTGGAATGGGCCGGCTGAGCGTGTCAATGATATGAATGTTTGAGCGCAGTGACCATGCTTCAGTTTTTTTGGTAGAGCGGCCAGTTTTGAGAGCAGACGTTTGTTCAGCAGACCTAATCACACCTAATGAATCTAGGAAGGAAGCAGCGATCGTCCAATGACGCTGATGCCAAAGTTGCAGGAACGCTCAAAGTGAGGTGCGGTTGAGGATCAAGGGTCCGATCTGTGGGGAAAACACGCCTAGCCGAGGTCGTTGCTGTCGTGTGCGTGACCGACCAGATTGACCATTGTGTCGTCGGAAGGAGAAACCGTTGATCACGAGACCGTGCAAGGCCCCTTTGATTCTCGTCCCTGACAGTCACAGGTAGAGAAGGTCTGCGACTCTCTCTCCGCTCCAGTCCTGACAGCTTAGGAGCCTGGTGATGACGGTCGTGCCGATTGTGCCGGTCAAGGTGCAATTCAACATGAATCGCAGCTGCCAGTCAACAACGACGGATCGGCTTCGCCGAAAGTAAATTATGCATTCCTTTTGTTCCCTCAAAAATTCAAAGTCGAAAAGGCACCAAAAAAATCCAAACCACGGTGCTGCTGGGTGATTCAGCTTCAGCTGTCTCATTACACCGCACTGCATGCCGCTAGCTGCACGGCAAGTATATCAAGCACAGCCAGCCATTGCTCAGTCCGAGGTCGCAAGCTTGAGCCCCAGGTGTAGACCCAGAGCGACGAATATCGAGAAACGTTCATGAGGAGGGCAAGCCGACGTCGACACTGTTTGGTGGGTTCACGTCAATCGCACGGCGATTGGCGGACAGAGCTGTTTGTAGCCTGAAACAGCGAACGGCACTTCCGATTTGCGAGTGTTGAACCCTAATATTTTTTTTTTGAGTTTGGCCACACTTCTCTTCCTTGGGCACCAACTCATCTGTCGTTCCTCTCATCCACCGTTACTGCCTCGACACCTCGGAAGGAGACTGCCGGGGCCGCTCCGCACTCAGCAACCGCACAGACGTACCATTTCCGTCAACGCGAGCATAAGCACTGCGTCCGAGCATCCGAACTCTCATCTCATCACGGCTTCACAGACACACCACACCACACCAGGTCCAGCATGGCCCTGCGTGCAAGCTTGTAGCTTTTACGCACATTCGGAAACGTCTCTTGAAAGCACCAGCGCAAGGATGGACGAGCTGCTGCTTTCGCCGACGTTGTCTCTCGATCGAAATCAGTCCACCTCTGTACTTTCAGGAGCGGAAGCGTCGACGACCTTGTTAGCGTAGTCGGCCAGCGCTGCCACGGTCGACGGCTGCGATCACCATGTCGTCGCCTAAAGATGTTCGCGAAAGGCGTGGCGTCGCCTCTGAACTAACCGCCGGTGCATCTACTCAGTCGAAACACATGAAACTCCTCGACCTCGACATCGACGAGCTGTCGCCTCTTCCACCCGCACACGCTCTCTCCAACGCTCGCTCCGCGTCACTCGAGCGCATACCTAGCTTGAAGCTCAATGGTGCTTCACAGTCAGGCGCGTCGCACACCGGGACGGCATCTGTAGCAGCAGCAGCAGCGTCGCCGGCCTTGAGTGCCGCACCCTCCTCTTTCCGTCTCGAGGGGTCGCCACCCAGCTCTCCACAACCTGCCAACAATTCCGAGCAGCTTCCCCTGCAACTTCACCCACAGGGCGATACACATGGAGAACAACAGGCCCCAAATGCAGTTCTCGCTGATCAACAGAATGCACGAGAAGATGGCGCGGTTCCCCAGCTGGAACAGCCAACATTAACGTCGAGGTCTACGCACATCCCCTCCGCACGCTACGTCACCGTCTCGGCCATCCTCTCGCGCTCCGAAATGTACTATGCCCCCGAGACCTCGGATCAATGGGACATTCTTCGATCTTCGCAGGAAATGTCCTTCAATGCCGGCCGAGGGGACGACATGAACCCACTGCCGTCAAGCTCGACCGAGCCGTTCAGCAGCCTCCGCAGACGACGAAGCCAGAAGACGCGCCCGAGCAACGGTAGCGCCATAGAGGCACTGGGTGCGCTTTTACTACATAAAGACAGTTCCGGGCGGGTTTCGAATCTTTCTTTTGCCCGAAACGACGACGATGACAATCGATCGCTGAAAGGACAGACCAACGATTCACACAGGCAAAAGCAGGGCTCTTCTTCGAAGCATAGCGGCGTTCACGCATGGACCAGTGCATTGGGATCCCTCAAAAAGACAGGTCTTCGTCTTCAATTGCCCGTCCGCACAGCGTCGCAACCGTCTACATCCGACCATGGCGCAACCATCGCCGAGCGCAGGGCGCAAATGTGGCACCGAATGCTCACGCTTCAAGGAGCTGTGGTGGAGGACACGCGCGACGGCTTCTCCAAAGTGCGCAGTAGACGAGGAGGCCTCAGCTTCGAAGTTGGCACTGTCAGCCGCAAGCAGAGCCCGTCTACGCTGCTGCAACTGGACAACTATAAGCCTCGAGGCCAAACCAACGACAGCATCGATCCTGACCCATCTCGCCGTGTCTCACAGGCCAACCTTGCTGGATATGACAAGACAGATCCACAAGCTTTGGCCTCCTCATCCATCGAAGCGGCCAGCACACTTTCGGGCCGTCTGCCAGATACGATTGTGCTGCAGGCTGGCCGTCGACCGCGACTCACCCAGCTCTCCAAATCCGAATTCGGCGCCGGCTCGACTTTTCACAATCAGATGCTTCCCGAGGCGCCTCCCAGCCCTGTTGCGATGCCTGGCGCGTGGCACGGTGGCTCATCCTGGCGATCCAAGCCAGGCGACGGCTACGAGGAAGGCGCCTTGCTGCTACCACCGCCCTTGCTCGACGACCATGGCAGCGACGCTTCCAGCTTCGAAGGCCTTCTCGGGGTGCGTCGCATGCGCGAGCGAGAAAAGGCGCGAAAGAAAGCCGAGAAGCTGGCTGCTCGCAATCGTCCGGCCCACAAGGTCGGTCCTCTGGTTGCCCTCACCAATTTTGTGAAGGCCGCACACGCTGCCGAGACCACTGCCAAACGGGTTCAAGGTGGTAGGCGACAAGGGCGACCCCCCGCCTTTCTTCGCAGCTTCACCGAGCCTCACCCGTCGTCACGGCCTCGATCCGGTTCAGATAACAGCTTGTCTCGCATGCAGATCGCAAAATCGCCTGCAGTCGCACCAAATGATGTGTCTGAACTGGAACAGTCTGACAGGCTTGGCACACGTCCATCTGCTTCGACCTTGCCAGCTGTGCAGACGAGCGTGGCGACGGCGGCGGTCACACCGTCAATAGCGGAAGCCGCAGCGGATGCTGAGACACGCAAAAGCCCCGCTGCTATCAGCCCCTTCATGTCGCCGGCGTCACGCAAAGCCGTGCTGTCACGCCGCGGGTCGCGGAACAACTCGATCGACGCAACGGGTCGCCAGCTCAACACCGTCTTCGAGTTTGAGCCCTTGGACCCCGGCCAGATTCCAGACGACGAGCTTGCATCACCTGACCTGCCGCCGATCTCGTCTCCACTGATACGGCCAACTTCGAGAGGAATTAGCAAGACCAGTGGATTTCGCGATTTCCCTGTAGCACCACGACTGCTCCCAGTACAATTATCGGTCCCGCCTTCGCCGTTTACTCCACTAGCAATCGACCTCCGAGATCCTCGCAGCTCCATGGGTCCTCCAACCCCGGGCAACGGCGACTATCTTTCGGCTCGCGCCGTGCATTCATCGCCACGAACACCGCAGCTGGCTCCTACAATGCTCAGTTTGCCGCCTTCGCCATGGACGCCGTACCAAGACGGCCCTACCATGCCCGCTTCACCCATGGTTCATCTCCATCTCAACACGAGCAGCTCTTCGCTTCGACATGCACCTGGAACACCGCGACTCGTGCCCACGCACATCGAAATCCTGCCATCGCCCTTTCCCACTGCAGCTTCCTCACGTCGCGGCTCGCTCACATATGACAGTCCGCATGGTTTGCGTGCGACGAGTCTGGCGCGATCACCACTCACAGGGCCAGAAACCGATTTCACGTCCTTTGCTGCCTTACGCGAATCTCAGGCAGCAAACACAGAGGCGAAGCAGGATACAGAAGATTTACCGGCAGATGATGCGAAGCCGCCCAAGCCTGTTGAAGCCAAAGGCCATCTCCGCCTCACACCTTCTTCCATGCTGACCGCAGCTCAGTCGATGCACGCTTCTGCCGCAGAGACAGGCGCCGTGGGGGTTCACAAGGGCAATTCCAAGCAGAATATCGCAATACCTGCTTCGGAGGACGACACTGCGTCTCAAGAGATGAGTGCCAGAACATCCGATCCGCTCAGCCGCAGGTCGTCCACTCGCCGCAGCTCGATTCATGTGGATTCCTCGGGTCGTCAACGCTCCTTTGTGCTTTGGTTCTTGATCGGCGACTTGGGACTTCGTAGCAAGGGCTCGTCTTCTACACAAAGCAACGGCAAAGACCGCGAGGCGGATCATGGCGGTGTGGTGGCTGTGTTTTGGCACACCTTTGCTTTCCTGGTCTTTGTGGCAGCACATCTCGTCGATCTCGGCTACTCGACGTACGAGAGGATCTCGCTCGTACTTTGGTTCCTGCGCTGGATGGTCTACAACCTGACAGGTCGAACCGTGCTGGCTCAATGTATGATCGAAGCATACGGCTTCATTCAAGCCGAGTGGGCCACGGTAGCCCTTGAAGATCACGAAGAGAAGGGCTCCAAGAAGCTGCTGGGTCAGCACGGACACAGAAAACCCAAGGGCCTCTCGCGTTGGCAGGTGTTGCGAGGTCTGCTGGAGCTCTACTGCTTGCACAGCGTCACTAGAGAGCGCTATCTGGCCGAGGGAGCCGGGCTGAAGGAGCTTGACGGATGGAGGAGGCCAGCCAGGCAACAGGGCAAGGCGAAGGCGCCAACCACGCGTGGCTCCGATCGTCTGGACCTCGGCGCGCAACGTGCAGCATCGCGAGCTGCGCTGGGAGACAAAAGAAGAAGCTGGGCACACTATGCGGAACAGGGACAGGAAGAGGAAGACGCGTATTTTGCTTTGTCAGACGAAAAGGGAGCAGCGCCTCGTGACAATATGCTGGACAGTAGGAACGGCCACCAGAGCGACGATGATGCCGACTGCGAAGAGGAAGATGATGACAGCAGCGACGACGAGATGATTGTGACGAATCGCGGCGACGACATTCTCGAATTTGCAAAGACGCCTCGAATCGATGCCATGCGACCAGGACAAGCCAGCAGCGGCTACTTTGGTCGCGCGTACGACTTCATGACGTCGCCACAGGTGGGCGCTTCGCAGCCGGCCGTAGACAACCGCGATCTTCGACCTTTCAAGGAGTCGAATCGCGATCTGGTGCGTACCATCAAGTGGTGCGGTCGACTCGCCATCTCGGCGTACGGGCTTCATGTGCACATTGTAGATCTGCCGCCTACATTCACACCCTCAGGCGACCGCTTTTCGCGCCAGACGTTTGCGTACCTCTCGCGTCTCAATGCCGACGATGTGCTGCACGCCGACATCCAGACGCTCGATGCCGATGCCGACTATAGTCCTACGTTTTACATTGTTCGAGACTACGTGCGCAAGGTGGTGTGCGTAGCCGTGCGTGGAACACAGTCGTTCTCGGATATCATCGTCGACTTGGAGCTGCAGACCGAGGAGATCGAGCTGCCACAAGTGCAACCGACGCCTGGCGAAGAGTTCCGATGCCACGCCGGCATCTGGCGTGCAGCCAAGGCGCTGGTCTCGCCCTCGAGCAAGCTATTTGCTACTTTGCGCCAGGCGCTTGCGGAAAACGAGGGGTTTGGCATCATGTTCTGCGGCCACTCCCTGGGCGGTGCGATCGCGAGCGCGGCTGCACTGCTGCTGGCAGAGTACTTCATCCCGGATGGCGCCGAACCCGATGCGGGTACGTGGGTGACCAACATGTCGTCTGGTCTGCCTGCTCGCAGGCCGATTCGAGCCGTGAGCTTTGCAAGTCCTGTCATCATGACGGCCGATCTGGCTTCGCGAGCGGCGCTTGGGTCGGTGCCGCTTGTGACGACGGTGGTGTTGGGCAGCGACGTGATTCCTCGTGTGGGTCACGGTCAGGTGCGAGAACTGCGGCGAGTGCTAGGAGCACTGTCGCGGGTGCGTCGTCGCCACGCCATGGCGTCCAAGGAGGGGCAGGACGACGCGCGAGTGCACATCCTTCGAAGCTACTGGGACTGGCGATCCATCTGCCGGGCCGAAGATGCAGACGACGTGATGCTGCACCGCAAGGAGCGGATCGAGGCGCAGCTATGGTCGTTGCGGCGCGAGGTGGAGAGCGATCTGTATGCCGCCATCAAGGCCCGCCTGGACGCAGAGAGCACGCCGAGTGCACGCGTCCCACCTTCGCCGTGGGTGGGACCGCAGCAGCGAGATCAAGCTCCTCTGCATGCACTCTCGGCTCGAAGGCAGGAGCTCGACACAGCGACACTGCGCTCCGAGGCGGCGCAGGGAGGGCCGCTAGTACCGCCAGGGCGATGCATCTGGATCCACAACAGGCGGATCTATCATGTGGAGAGCGCACTGGCGTTCTTCAGCCTTCCCGAGCTGCGAAGCGACATGTTTGCAGCGCATTTCCCCGCAGCTTACGAGGAGGCCATCTTGGACTTGCGGACATGAGGCGGATGTCGATGCACAGGTTGGACTGCAGTTCGCCGGGAAGATGCGTCCGTTACAGCCCTCAGGAGCCCGTGCAAACACGTATGCAACGAGGTCTGAACCACATAGACGTTCGCTTGACGACCTCGGATTGGCACCGTTTCGTGAATGAGTACTAGCTCAATCAAAGAGAAAAGGCACTAAGCGAGTTCAAACGATACCAAAAAAGCGCGGGGAGCATGCACGGCCACTTTGAGGATGAGCAGCATAGTGAGCAAACGACGCGAAGGTTCGACGGACTTCAGGGTCCTCTTTGCGCGGGCGGGCAGGTAGGCGGCTCGGTTACGGCATGGTAAGCGAGCGAGCGGGCGGGAAAGCGACGTCTCCGGCGAGCGCGACGAATTTCGTTATCTGCACGGCGATGCTCATCTGCGTCAGTCAACGGCCGGAATGAAAAGAGCATTGCGCAAAAGACCGCGCATGGTGCGGTTGCGGAGGCAGAGATGCAGCATTCTCGTTGTTTTTCGCCGAATTGATGCGCGCGATCTGGACGCCTGCCTGTCAGCACACCATCTCTTTCTCGTCCAAAAAGTGATTCACGGAGTCCGAAGTCTCTCTCATTCGTTGTCGTCGTGGTCGTCGTCGTCTCCGAGGAAAGACAGAAGACGGTTACTGATAGCAAAGGGTCTCATGGATTCGCAGGATGAAACGAACAGGAGCCTGCTCTTTTCGAGGTGATCGCGTCGCTGATCCGACTTGGCTGACAGCTCCAGTCCACATGCACCCGCAGCGGAATAGGACAGCCGCCGCGCGTCTGCCGAGAATCAAAAGAAGGAGGAAGAAACAAAAAGTCCCGACAAGGAACGCGAGCTGTCTCACTTACGATTGGCAGCTGCTGATGGCTCTCGTATCGATCGCCCGTTGCTTTGATCGAGCCTGCTTCTCCTGATGCTGCTTCGTCTCAAGGACGGAACAGCTGTCGTCGAGGCGGTCGAGCTACCCGCGCGAGTGGCTTGCTGGATGCACATGCTTGAGCCTGTCTCTGGCGTCGAGCCAAGACTTGCATTGTCGAAGCCATGCAAAGAAGCAGTGCGGTTGATTCCGTTTGACAAGAACTTCTCACGATCAGGGTCTTTCCTCAAACGCACGGAATCATTCAATCATTCGCCTCGCGCCCAACGTGCTGCTTGCAAGCGAGGCTGTGCACCCGACCAAAGACCCTTGGATTCAAGTTACCCTCCCTCTTCCCTAGATCGCCGCTATGCAGTTTCACACGCTCTGCTTCCCCCATCTTCTGTCGCTCTTGAGCGTTGGACGAGTGTTCCCCACGAGCTCGTACAGGACCAATTCCTCCTTAGAGCAATAGCTTTCGCGCCTATCTTCGCACTTGCCGGAAAGGTTTCCGCCTCCTTCAGTGAAGTGCGAGCCCGCCTTATGTTGTCTCCGATCGTCGTCCGTCGTTCAGTGGTCTGCCGGCCTCTGCTTGACAAGACCTTCGTCCAATTGCAGCGACTGTCGAGGTCCCCGCGCTTTCCCGTTCAGCTCGGCTACGATTGTCAAACACCGTGCTCTAGCTTGAATCTTCTCGTCTTTACAAATGATCACGGGAAACAACGATGAAGAGTCGTGTAGTGGTGGTCTGGCGCGCATCTCCAACAACATCGAAGGCTGCGTAGGCAGAACCCCCTTTGCGCGTATATAACCTGAGCTGTCTTTCTGAGCGACCACCCCCGCTTCTGAAGAAACCGTCCCTTTAAGCCCATTCTCCTACCTCAACTCCTTTTGGAGACTGTACTCTACTGTCCTTCTCTCTCTTCCCTTCCCTACCATCAACAGCTCGTGACACCATGGCCGCCGTCGAGATCCCTCATCGCGCCAACAAGCCACTTCCTTCGCCTCGTCTGGCCACCTACTCGCGCAAGTCGGTTCCTGCTTCGCGCGCTCGCAAGGCCTCCTATGTCGAGGAACACGACGACGAGGATGCCGCTGAGCACACAGACAAGGACGAGGTCGAGGCTGCCGACGCCTTCACTCTTGTCCCTCATGTAGCCGAGCAAACGCTCCACGCCGTTCACAGTGCCATCTTTGGCCAACCCTGGGCTGACCTCGAGCTCGTTGTTAGTGCTGGCGGCAAGAAGGAGGAAGTGGTCTACGCCAACTCCAAGGTGCTCAAGAAGGCCTGCCCTGCGCTCATGCGTCAGATCAGCACCACCGGACGCGCTGAGCTCGACACCATGGAGCAGGAGCAGATCAACGCTGCTGCTAATGCTGCTGCCGCCGCAAAGAGCAAGAGTGCTGCTTCTCCTAAGCGTGGTCCTCGCCCTGCCTCCAGCCGCCGTTCCACCAATAGCCTCGGCCTGGTCGACTACGGACGCAGCTCGCGTCTCGGTGCTCAGGACAACCATGACGACGATGCAGAAGACTTTGACAACGTGCGGGCTGCCAAGCACCACAACGATGCCGAAGACGAAGAGTATGCTGACTCGTTCGCTGAGCTGCCTAAATCCAGCCACCATGATGGCGACCTCGACGACGCTCACCAGGACGCCGACAGCGTTGGCGACGAGGACATCGACGAAGGCAACACGCATGGTTCGAGGGGCAAGGTGGCTGGTGCCGTTGCTCCTGCCCCAGCCATCGAGACGCTCACGCCTCCCACCTTCTCTCGCTCCTCGTCGCGCTTCTCGAAGCTGATGAAGTTCATGAACAAGGACAAGGCCTCGCCCACTGCCGAGACCGACGCAGCTCTCCCCTTCACCTCGGTAGGCAACGCTTCCGGTACCGACTACCTCAACGAGATGGGCACCTACGGCGGCCGTAGCCGTGTGCGTCGGTACAGCGCTGGTAACGACCTCACCTCTGCCTCTGCTGCTGCTACTCGAGGTTCCGCGGCCTCGAGGGTGCAGGTGACCGGCTGCTCGCCTGCCACGCTCCAGGCACTCGTGTTCTACCTGTACACTGGACACGCCACCTTTGCCTCGCGTCTGCCTGCGCCCAGCAGCCGTCGCTACGGTCGCACCCGCCGCGACTCGTCCTCGGACGCCTCGCTGCACTCTGACCGTGCCGAGTCGGTCAAGCACAGCGAGGACGAAGACCTCGACGGCGACGACGTTGCTGCCCTTCCCGCCGCACGTGTCTCCAAGTCACCCAGCTTCCCTCCCGTCTTTTCGGCCACCGCTGCGTACTGCATCGGCCGCCAGCTCGGACTGCGCGACCTCGCGACCAAGGCCTTCGACCACATCTGCCTCGAGCTCTCGCCCAAGACCGTGCTGGCCGACTTGCTGAGTCCGTTTGTCGACCGTTTCGATGAGGTACAGCGTGCGCATTTGGACTACGTCTCAGACAACTGGGACCGTGTCAAGCGCAGACCCGACTTTGAACAGACTGTCGGCCGCCTGGTTATGGGCGAGTACAAAGAGGCGAGGAAGGCGCTCCTCAAGCTGTTTGCCAAGCTCTCGGTTGCTTGATCTGGGGCTCGCTAAAGAGCTTCTCGAAACACGGACAATCTTGGTTTTTCTTTCTTTTGCGGCCCTATTGCGACCGTTGTAGTTTTGTTTGTTTGTATCACCTGTCTCGTGCTCCAATCGTGTTTGTTTCGCCATAGCTTGTGTGCCGCGAGATTAGGGCTCTGGACACGTGTCGGGCAGCCCTTCCAGGTGGCTTGTGCGATGATGTGCTGTTGGTGCTGCGCGGGGGACTCTCTGGTTGCTGACGCGTCCCTTCACGGATGCATAACCGAGACGGTAGCGGAGAAAGCTGTGCTCGAGTCTTCAATCATACAAACCCCGTATCGACGAACGCGCCTACAAATACGAACGAGGCCCGCTATCGCGTCTTGACTCGCTGTCCACATCTATCCAGAGCCTCTCCGACTGACCCGAATTTCAGCATTCGTCCGACCCTAGGAACCATGTCGTCTGCCTATCCCAAGATCGATTTTTACGACATTTCGTGCACGACAACGTCGGAGTCATGGTCACCTTACACGGCGCGCATCTGGCTGGCGCTGCGACTGCTCGAGATCCCGTCAGAACGACACCTGATGCCCATGTGTCGGATCAATGACACGCTGGCCGACGCCGGCGTGTTCCGCCCGCTGGCGGGACGACACACTCTGCCTGCCATCACGCTCGACCAGAAAGAATGGGTCACGGACAGCGCCGCCATCGCCTCGACGCTGCAAAAGCTCTACCTCGAACACGGTGGGCAGCTTTCGCACTCGCTCTTCCCCGATGCTGCCTCCAAGGACCTGGCCGAGAAAGCAAACCAAGCAATGTCCACGAGCCTGGCTGCCGGAGACCGCTGGAAGTCGGTCGTGCCCTCGGTCTACTACATCCTGGAGCCCGAGTCGCAGGAGTTCTTCATCGAGACGCGCACCTCTAGCTGGAAGAAGTCGCCCCTGGACATACTTGCCACGGAAGCAAAGCAGAACGCCGAGCGCGACGGCGGCATCGAACAGGTCTACGCCAAGGCCATGCTGCCCTTTGTCGAGCTGTATGCCACCAAGGACAAGTCTGGCACCTGGCTCGGCGGCGAGAGGCCCATCTACGCCGATCTCATCACGTTGGCCGCACTCCAGTGGTACAAGTGTGCCAACACAGACGCCTTCCACAAGGCTCTCGAAATCAACGGCGGGGCCTTGCAAAAGGCCTGGACCGCTGGACAGGAACTGCTTTTCCAGCAAAGCTAGCCTTCTCTTACTCGGGGGTTTTCAATTGTAACTATGAAACATGATGTTCGTCAAATCTTAGAACAGGTGAGGGGCGGTGGCTATAGCCCGCTGGCAGCGAACCACAACGACGAGCCTGTGCCCATGCTCTCCATCCAACCGCCGTTCTTGAACGGCTCTTCAGTGACGCCGATGCTCCAGCCGTGGAAAAAGTCCTTCTCGGCCTCGATCAGCGCCTTTGCCCTCTGCGATTCAATCCCGTATCCTTTGAGCAGCTCCTTCTGCGTCGCAGTGTAGTCCGGTGGAGGCGCAGCTGCAGTGTTGTCTACATTCGTCGCGGCCGAGGGCTCGTTGAACGTGATGTTGTCCTCGTCATCGAACTCCCAGTCGAGCTTTGCCTGTTCATCCTCTGCGCCAGCAGCAGCAGCCGTACCCGTCAGCGTCGGTGTCGGCTGCGAGGCCAGATAGTCGCACAGATCAATGCCTTCGTTCCCCGTCCGCTCGGGAACGAGATGCACAATGAGTGGAGAGCCAAACTTCTTGACTTCCTTCGCATCGAGATCGCTAGGCATAGGCTCGAACTTGCGTCCACGGTAGTACTTGCATCGATACACAAAGCGTTCCGGGAACAGACCTTTGACCAGGAACCTCGCTCGCTCTTTTGGGTTCGGATTTCTCGAGCTCGGCGTGATCAGCCGGCCCGCTTCCGCCCAGATGCATCCACGGCGCTCCAGGGCACGTAGCATGTCGGCAGACAGCTGCTCGTCCGCTGCGGTGGGTGCGAAGAGGAACTTTTCGAAACGCTCGTCGTCGGTGCCTCGATCGAACTCGCTGATCAGACGCGCAGACGTGGCCAGGTCCGCGTCCGACGCCTTGTTCATCTCGATCGGGTAGGGACCTCCGGTCTCGAGCAAGCGTGGCGGAGGTGCGAGCAGGTCCAGGGTGGCAAACACCATGGCCGTCTTCACGGAGCGTACCTCGGACGGCTTGTCGTCCTCGTCGTTTCGGGTGGCGACTCTGCGGACGCTTTCGGCAGACTTGACCTGCTCGATCGCATGCGAGGTATCGTCCGTCTTGCTGTTGCCGCTGCTGGCTTTACCCTTGGCCTTGCCTTTTAGCTTGGCCAGCCAACCTGTCTTTTGCTGCCCGTCGTCATCACCGTTGCTCGCATCTGCTGCGACCAACGGCTTGTTCGAATATCGCAGCACCGCCTCAGCTGGGAACACGGCCATCTTGTCGTAGATTCCTTGGCCCGCATAGATGGCTGAAATGACTCTTTCCACCAACGGCCTCGACACGATGCCCGTCAGCTCCTTCGCCTGTGCTTGGAAAAGGCTCACTTTGCGGTAGCGGCTGACGTTGCCCGAACGAGCCGCCATCTCGGCGCCATTCCTCGGCTGAGGATGTGCAAGATAGGCAAGCAAGCTTGCGTACGGTGACGAAGATGCGGTCGAGCTCGGATTGAAGCCCGCACTGCCGAGGTAGGCTACGGGGAGCTGGACGCCGAGGCGCTTGCGCAGCTTCGAGACGGACTGCGAAACCTTGTTCTTGGAAGTTGCCGATGGCTGGCCACGAGAGTGGGTGGCGGGGCAGCCGACTTGTCGAAAGGGGACTGGATGGGGCGCATTGATATCGTACGATGCAAACAGCGTGCAGTGCAGCAAGAAGGGCGGTAAAGGTGCGGATTGAGCTGGCGGGCTAGGAATGCGTTTGGAAGCTGTGATGAGCGGCAGCTCGAGCGAGACCTTGGTGTTGTTGTAAACGGAGGCCGGGTTGGAAGCTTCTTTGAGCGTCACACCACGAGGAAGGTCTTCGAGTTTAAGTTGCTCGGTCGTAACATCATCGGTTGCAGCTTGGCTCGGCACAGTCGATGGCGTCACAACCGGTGGAGGTGCGGATGCGGTTGCCGTGGGTTGCGAGGCCGAGGAAGACGGCGTTGGGGCATAGCTAGGCGGGCCCCCGTTGGCACTGCTCTTGTCCATTGTTGTGTCGAACTCTGGCTGCGGTTCGTGACGAGATGTGGTGGTGGAAGAGATGCAAGGTTGCATTGAACTTGCACTGCCCCACCAAAACCCCGCAATCCCGCACGGGCCAAATCGCGTACCGGGTTTCAACCGCATCTCGGCTGTTCGGGACCCTGACGCTGGATTGACAGCTGACAGCTCTTGACGCAGCAGCCTCGCCCGGATGAGACTGGTTGACTGGAGCCGCAGTGCAAACCAGCTTGGCTGCGAATCATCTTCAGCTGTCTTTCCGGTCGTCTGCTACCCTATCCCACGTCATCAGTGTTGTGAACGACTTAAGAGCACCAAGGCCACTTGCCTGCGTCCGAATGGGGCTTTTCCTGTTTACTTTCTCATTTGCTGCGGCCCAAATGAGCTGCGGTCGGTGAGATCTTCTCACAAAGAGGCTCACCTGCTTCTACATATAAACAGACGCTTGAGTTGATATGATGAGGCCGATTGACCCCAAATCCACCCGCTCAATATCCCAATACTCCCACACGAGGATGCTTCTGGCTCGGATTTCCTTGTCTCTGATCGCTCTTCTCTTCGTGGTCGACAGCAGCATAGCTATTCCCCAACCGCGGCTGTCACGGACAGAAAAGCGTCTTCGCCGCTACAGCCATGCTATCTACTTGGATGCCTACGGTGGAGACCATCTTGCCCCAGGCTACATTCAATACTACCCCCATCTCTTGAGCGGGTTTCCGAGCCTCGAACAAGACGCGCTCGCTCATGCACACAACGACGCCAACGGGCCTTTCTACTTCAATTCGCGCAAAGAGGGTACGAAGCTCTTCTTAGCTACCCAAGTCAAGGGCACTAGTCCTTTGGGTCTTCGGTGGAATCTCAGACACAATGTCGATGGCGCAACGAGAACCTTCGACGCACACTTGTCGTGGCGTGTGGAGAACACAGGTCCGAAGCTGGTACGTTTGGACATCTGGCCAGAAGGCTCCGACCCGGCAGTGAGGATGACCATGCAGCAAGCGTTGGATCGACTCCAGATCCTGCCTGTCTCCCCGTAAGGATCCACACACATTGTGTTATCACTCGAGGAACGGTCACGCGTATTGACATCAAGGAAGGGTTAGCAGAGAGGGGGAAGGGGGGATCATGTGTTGCCAAAGACGAAAAGCGACAAAATCGAGCCATTGTAAGGTGGACAGAGGTCCAAGTCTGACTGTGTGCTGTGCTTTTCAGTGGTGACCGAGAAACGAGAGTGTGATGCAAAGAAGATGTGATCGATTTACAATGAGAAGGGGGCCATAAGGACCGCCATGGTGCTAGTATCATGCGGTACGTCCGCCCCCGCCGTGACCTTATCGAACGCGAGCAGCTTTGCTCCGTTGCGATTGAGCCGCCAGAACAAGAAGGCATCCCGAGGCGGCTTGTCCGTCTGTCTGAGATTCCAGCTTAGGCCGACCCCCCTATTGCCCGGGACCATCGTCATTGCATATGTAACACCTTGTTCTCTGTGAAAACGGAAGGCACCATTACCTGGCTTGCTAGCGTGCTCGAAGGCTTTCTCGTTCAGTGCTGTATGTCCCGCAAGCATGTGACCGAGGTGTGGCTCTGTCACAACACCGAATCGGTATTGTTCTGGAAAGTAGAGCTTGTACTCCCCTCTCCATGCCGTTAAGAGAGTTTTCTCGTCACTGCCCATTGGCGGTACGGGTGCGACGACCAGGACTCCAAGTAGACTGACAAAGACAAGGAGGAAGGTGAAACTAGCTGTCCACTTCATGGTGTTCAGTTGGGAATTGCGCCAGAGGTTGAGACCTGTACTGGTGCCTTGCGGTGCGTGAGGATGGGGGGATGACTGAAACGGCTCGGCTTGATTCGCCCTCTTTATACAGTATGCCTCGCTCGTCCTGCCCCTGTCTCTGAGTACCCTGCGAAGAGAGGGGACGATACGGCTTAGTCTCGATAAATGCAGTCATAAAGCGAGTGGGTGGTATGGGCCACGACAAGGTTGCATGGCAACGAATATGCCGTGAATCCTATCTTCTGCAGCCAATTTATGCTCTCATAAGCAGTGGCAGCATTGTACCTGGATATGGCCCACCTCCGTGGTGCAAGGCCAGACGTCCCCTAACACAGCGCTGCAGTGTCTTATTGAAGGTTTGTCATCCCACCAATCCGTGGTGGATGGATGACGAGCAGTGGGCTCAGGATCGACAGCGAGTCAGAGAACCTGCCTTCCGAGGGCCGCAACACTCCGCGCTTCTGTTCAACAGAAGAGATCAAGAGCGTCTTTCATTGACTGCTTTGCTATCTGAAACTGAGCGACCGCGCTCTGACGTCGCCTCAGAGCCCGAGGTGCGAAGGCCCCGACCAGGGCGAGGAGCAAAGTGAAACGGTAGGGCAGCAGCATACTTTGATGTTCTTCAACGTGGAGGCTCAAGGTGATGCTGAGATCGACATTGATGTGGCAGAGGCCTGCGATGAGTGGAGACGAGGAGAGCTGATATACTTTGGCTCGAGCGAGCCCCTTATATCCCTTGTCGTCCAAGCTTATCCTGAGAGCAGTCCGAGGAAGAAGACACAGCTGTTGGGCCTGCCTCACTCCTTTGGCCATCAGCATAACAAGTTGCATGGCAGGGGGCGCACATTCGTTGATACTGTCGCACAACGTCACGCCCCTTTCTCATTCGCTCAGATGCTCGGGGAGGCTCGATGCCACTCAACTTTCCTTGTCGGGATCGGACGCACCGGCGACTCCGGCGGCAGGTCGAGGATCGACAGGAACTCGAAACCCTCAACACGGAAACTTTGTTCATCACACGACGCTTCACAACCCATCTTTCACCTGCGTCGCAGAAGCATGACAACCATCTTTCATTGGCCGTGTTCGTTTCTCTATGTCGTGAGTAATTGCTCTCCGCCCAACCCGAAAGGTCAAGCTGCAGATCAAAACGCAGCACCCTTGGCAGCAAGTTGGCGCACCTCGGTCGCAGCCAACAGCACGCCATCGTCGAACCTCTCGACCGCCTGGGCCGTCGAGCTACCAATTGGGGTCCATGAGACATTGTGGCCCACACTCGCCAGGAAGGCGGCAGTCTGGTTGCTGAAACCGACAAAGCCCGGGACCTGCGGAGCACGGCTCTCGAGCGATGTCACGTTGGGACTGAGCTGGTCGTGCCACCTGGGCTCCGCCAGCGCAGTCTGGGCATCTTGGCCTTTGAACAGCACATCGTAAGCAACCTGCGTGACGGCAGTGATGATCCTCGAGCCACCAGCAGAGCTGAGGCTGAGCTTGAGCTCTCCCGTGCTCGTATCTTCGGCTATCACGGCCGAGATCGACGACAAGGGTCGCTTCCCTGGAGCAATGTAGTTGGCCGGCGTCGGCAGGTAGCCAAAGAAGTTTGTCAATCCGGGCGTAGACGCATCGTCGAGCTCGTTGTTGAGCGGGAAGCCGTGCTTGGTCATGAGCTGCGATCCCCAGAACGTGTTGATGGTGGTGGTCAGCGAGATGGCCATGCCGTCGGCATCAACCACCGTGATGGCCGAGGTTCCGTGATCCGTCAGCACCTCTGTGTCCTTGTTGCTGGGGATGTAGTAGGCGGTGTCAAAGGTGCGCGAGTCGTTGATCTTGGCCTTGTTGGCCTTGCTGGTGGAAAGTTCCAGATACTCGCTCTCGAGACGCGAAACATTCTTGACAAAGGCCGGGTCGCCGTAGTTGGTGCGTTGGCCGTACGAGAACTTGTTGGCCTCGATAAAGCGGTGCGTAGAGACGTTGACGTTGGCGAGATCCTCCTGGCCATCGGCACGGAACTGGTCGACGGTCTGCAGGGTCGAGAGGACCACGCTGCCGGACGAAGGCGCAACGGTGCCGTAGATTCGATACTTGCCGTCGCGCAGCGAGACATTGTGCGGCTGGCGGAACTTGACCTCGTAGTCGGCGAGATCCTGCCTGGTCATGATGCCTTTGAGCACCTTGTTGTCGGCAATGGTGTCGACGATATCGCTAGCAATCCCGCCATAGTAGAAGGGGTCAATGCCCTTGTGAGCAAGCAATTCGAATGTCTTTGCGAGACGCTCCTTCTTGATGGTATCGCCCAGCTGAGCGATCTTGCCATTGGGACAGTAGAACTGGCTCCAGCGCTTATCGCTGCACAAAAACGGATACTGGGTCACGTTCAACGCCTTGGCCAGCTCGGTGGTGACCTTGAATCCGCGCCTGTTGAGCTCGATGGCAGGTTTGAACACCTTTGCCCACGGGAGCTGGCCGTACTTCTGGTGGAGATCCCACCAGGCCTTGGGCTCGCCAGGAACACCCACAGCCAGACCTCCATACAGCGAGGCGTTCTTGACGGGCGCATCCTGGTACATGGTCTCGTAAGCGGCAGCGGGGAAGACCTCTCGGAAGTCAATGTGAATGTAGCTGGCCGTTTGCGAGTGCGCGTCGTTGTCGTTGCTGCGTTTCTGGTTGGCGCTGGCATCCTGCGAGACGGGGAAGCGGAGCAAGGCGTGCCCACCGCCTCCCAGACCCGAGTGGTAGGAGGCGATGGATCCTACGCAGAGAGCGGTGCCGATGATCGAGTCGACGGCGGACCCGCCTTGCTGCAGAAGCTCGGCGCCGATGTTGGAGCAGATGTCGACCTCGGACGAGACGGCACCGTGCTTGCCCTTGACGCTGTATTCAGGCGAGTTGCCCTGCGAGGCTGCTCCGTAGAAGGCCGGCTGCTTGTTGTTGTTTCGCGGCTCGAGATGGATAGGAGACGCCCGGACGCTTTCGCTCGAGGAGGCGAGCAGGAGGGCGGCAACGAGAGCCGCCCATGCGGAGGAACCGGTTCGAGCCAGCATGGTGAGGGAGCAGACACACAGCCAGAGGAGGGGAGAGAAAGAGACGATGCCAGAATAGCGACGGAAGGAGTGAGCGTCTGTTGTTATATACACAATCGCAGGATGGCAGCGTGGGACCCTTGCAAGCCGATCGACGAATGAGAAGGAAAGGAAGACAATGATTAAAGGGTTTGGCAGCGTTCCTTGCGTGCTTTGTGGTCACGAGGCGGCCGTCTCGCTTGGGAGTGGTCGATCCGAGGGTGGGAGGGAGATCATCCTCAGTGTGGGCAAGGAAGAAGAAGACTTGCGGCGGCGGGGATCAGATCGGTCATTACGCCGGTACTGGAAGGGTTCAAACGAACTCCGTCTGCATTCCTCCAAGCTTCTCCAGGTAGCGGAAGTTAGCGTCCGCACTCACCACCACTTCTGTCATACTCAAGGCCACAGCCTACAGGCTCGACAGTCAAGCTTGGCGGGGGAGCAAGCTCACACCATGAGTGGGCGGTGAATTTTTGGTGGGTTAGGTTTTTGGGGGTGGGGCATGCGTATCAGAAGAAGGCAAACTTCGGCTGTTTACATCTCGCTTAGAGGCTTGCATTGCCTTAGATAGGAACAGCTTGGTGCGCTTGACGACCGACGGCTCAAGCTCGGTCCTTGAAACAGAGGGAAGCTGCAGAGGGAAGCTGCTGTTCCAGTTGGACGGCACAAGAGACGATAAACAAAGCATGTTTGGTACTCAAGCGAGCCAATCAAACCTCGCTGTTGCTGGTTGTCAGTGGCTGTGGCCAGAACGGCATTCGCCAAGGGAAATGCTCGCGATATGCATTGCACAATCCGACGTTTGGGCAGCGTGATAAGAAAGCGGGGTAGGTTATCGTACGATATCAAAGGTTCAAATCGGAAGTCGGAGGAGGGCTGACGACGCTCTTTGGACCCTGAACAAAGTGTTCTTCTAGATGGGTTGCGCGTCGCCCATGTACAACCAATCCCGCACGCTCTGACGATCTTGCGCTACTCTCCTTTCGACTCATACTGCATCGTGATCCTGGTTCGGCAAAGGCACACTCACGAAAAAGCACTGAAGATTGCACAAGATGGACTTTGATCCCGCAAACCGCGACGTTGCCGCGCCTCGCTACGAGCTCGAGTCAGGCTCAGAAGACGAATTCCAAGTCGCTGATCATGGAGCTGAGTCCAGGTCTGAAGAGCCTTTCCAACTCGTGACGGCTGACGGATCGGAGAACGATGGAAAGCTGGAGCAGGGGTCGCAGCTGGTCGTGTTGATCGGCCATGCAGGCGCATCATTGCTATCGTCGCTGGGTGGGGCTGGACTCGAGCAGCACTCTTCGCTACGATGCGGGTCGGAACAGCACGCGGCCATTGCATCTGCTAGATCGAGCCGCGGTGGTAGGGTCACTGTAGCGCTGGTGGCACCTTCACCGCAATTGCGTTCGTGGCGCCTGCATGAGATGGCCTCTACGCTCATCGAAACCGTCAAGCCATCAAGCGTGGTCATCGTCGACTCGTATAGCCCACAAGATCAGCTGTACCGAGATGCTGCGTATTCGGAGGAAGAAGCGGGTCCAGAGGCCGCGATCCGATACATAGTTACACCGAGCTACGTGGCGCAGCATGCAATCGACTCGAGCAAGATGGCGCCGCTGCGTTCGCCTGAATCGGCAAGCGGTCTCGGTGCTGCTTTTCTGAGCAAGGTACGTTCGAGGTGTACGTTGACTCTTCGCGCTGGACTGCTTTCAACTGACTGAATCTTGATTTGGAACCACCAGGCTGTTATCAACAACGTCCCGGCGATCCTGACGCTGTTGGAAGACGTGAGCTTCCAGTCGCACATTCAGCTGTATGGATCAGAGGGCGCATCTCGACTCTCTCCCGCTGTCAACGAGACGCTGAGTGCACTGACCGGTCTCGGTGGTGGAGCAATCGACGCAGCATCAAACACACGAAGCTTGCTGGACTTTGCGACGTCGCGACGGGTTCAACCAGCAGCCAACTTGGCCGTGCTGGGAGACGGCAACATGTACATCTGAGGTGGTCAATGCCAAAGGATCGAACGACAGTCCCCGATTTGACGTGATGGAGCGAGTGATGCCGATGAATGCGATTGATTGTCCTGCAGCGCGCAGAAAATCTGTTGGGCGACGATCCCAGGATGTGTGTCCACGTGGTTGCAGATCTGAAAGTTGTGTGAGCGGACGACGTTTCTCGCGCCAGAAACTTCTCTGGAAGCGGCACCAAAACAGGCTACTGCAGCTCGTCGTAATGCAAACAGAGAAGGTTGAGTGAGCTCCGCACGGTGCCTTGGTCAATCACAATAGCGGGCCGAGAAAGACGAGTTCAAGGTCGAGCAAGGACGTGTGGGCTGCACAATTACGTCGGCCGACACCAAGGAACCTGCGAGGAATTCATTCAAATCGGTTTCGTTTCGAAAAGACGGCATTTCGTGCAGCTTTAATTGTGCTTGCTTGCTAATTTCGGCAATCACCGAATCGCACGCAGCTAGTTTGGTTTGCTTGTCCTGTCTTGGCCGTTGCTGTGTCGACCAGCCAAAGCAGATAGTTGCCAAAGCAGATGATGAACGGAAAACGCACCAAACTACTGTTGCAAGGCGTAGTGATCTGACATCGCATGCTGTCGTCGTAACGAAGAAAGAGAGACAGGCAGACAGTTGCCAGCGTCGGACGAGTCGAGCACACAGTCAGCACCGCCGAGGCTTGGACAGGCACCGAGAACAATCAATGCAAAGTTAGAGCTGAGACGCGTCAGAGCAGTCAAATGACGAAATCAGAGAAAAGAAACGTCAGACGGCAGGTCCGACCAAGTGACTGACAGAGTGACTCTGCTGCGAATTTCTTGACGCGCTTCTGCTTATCCCGTTTCTTTCGCTGCTTTTCAATGGGCTGTGTGCTGCCGCCGTATGCTTTTGACCGCATCATCATCATCATCATTATCATCATCATCATCATCAGCAGCAGCAGCAGCAGCAGCAGCATCGTCGTCATCACCAGCACCGGCAGCACGCCTCTGTTACCGACCTTTGACTGCCTCTCGGAAGCACCCTCTCGTCATCGCCTCCCTTCCCTTTACACACACCTTTTTGTGTGCCTCCCTTGCTCTCGACCTCGTCACGAATCCAACAAACAACCAACCTTGCCTGCTCGCCTTGATCTCAACGCACGCCCTGCAGACCCTCCTACTTCGTCGTCACCTTGCTTGCTCTCTCTCTCCCTTGGATAGTCGCCGCAGCTTGTCCCTTCTAGCTTCTCGTCGTCTTACCCTCTGCTTCGCCCCGCTCCGCCCCGCCCCTGCACTTCTAGCTCCCTGCCGTGCGTGCATATCCTCGACGTCGTCTATCAACCGCTCTTGTTTTTTTCCCACGGGTCTGAGTCTCGACACGCGTCTCGCCTAGCCTCCTGACCTCATCGCCCTCTCCCGCCGCCCAGCCAGCGTTGACTAGCCAAACCGAAACGACGGTTCCTCCTCTAAGCTACCTGCCTCGTATACTTGGTTGCCGTCATCATCCTTGCCCTGTCACGCGCGACCCTCGCATCGAAGGCTTACAGGCTCAATCAGCTCAGGGTTCTCGCATCTGCAGCCCCGACGTCAATCCATTTGACCATCCACAATCCGCAATCCTTCATCCACCTCTTCCTCTTCCTCACCGCTAGCGCCATTCTCTATTGCTTGTTTCAAGCTCCGACGTCAAGCCATCCTTGTACAAAACCACCTCGTGTTCACAACGGCCTCTCAAGCACATCCACCTTTCTTTCTTCCATCCTCGTCCTCTCGTCTCGCCTGGGGTCGTCCTTGTGCCGCTTCACTTGGCTTCCAGTGTGCACCTTCCTTCCTTTCTCACCACATCCATCTCTCGCAACACCACTTGCGAGCGACCCCGCAGTAGCATCTCGCTACCCTCAATCGATCGACGTTCCTGTGTGCGACTCCACCACGGTTCTCGTCTCAGCTCAACACAGACTGCCTCCGACACTTGATCCTCTAGATTTCCATCTTTAGCTCGCCAGCATCACCCAGATACTCTCGGCTCTTCTTGGCTTCATTACACTCTATGCAAAAGTTTCCGACGTTCGCGCCTTTGCCCACCTATCAGTATTGCATAGCCGCGTCAGCCACTCCAACTCGATCGAAATTACCGCCAGATCCCCGCTTGATCTTGCCTCATCATCGTTAGCGCGCTCCATACGACTTCGATTGCCACACCACACAATGCCCGTTTTGGAGCAATTCAAAAACTTTATCAGACACGGAAAGGCTGCTCGGGAAGCGCCAGAGGGCTCGATTGTAAGTTTTCCATTTCCGAGCCAGTACAAAGCAGTCGCACATCCCCCACCACAGGAGCACTCGGGCCGCTTGCAGCGGTCCCACCAACGCGCATCTCCGCTTTCAAGTGACCCACCGCTTGGGTCGACCATGATACCACCATCACCATGACTCAGCTTGCAGCACTGTCAATGCTCTGCACTTGCGTCGGTCTCGGCCTTGACCGCTGCAGCTTGACTGTTCGGCATTGAATCCTCCATCTTGACCTGACATTTACCAATCTCTCTATTCCGTCTACGATCAACAGAACGACCCGTCCGCAGGTCCAGCGATCCAAGTTCATCCCGCCGAAAGCTCCTCTTCGTCCAGAAATACCTCATCTGGGTTTGCCCCGCAAGACAAAGCTTCTCCTATTCCAGCATCCACTTCGCAAACGCACGCCGGCACCTCGTCAACCGCCAAATCACATCAACAAACACAACCAGATTCGCAAGCTCGCGACATGAAGCAATCCAATGGAAACCACCTCGCTGTGCCTGCCGCCACAAGCTCGTCCAAGGGCGTTGCTGCCAACGAGCAGTACCAGCGTGAGGCAGAGCGTATCGTCGCCGAAGAGCGCGAGGCATCAGAAAAGATGCCTTACTACGAAGGCCTCAGCGAGCGATTCCAGCTCATCAAGAAGATGGGCGATGGCGCCTTCTCCAACGTCTACAAGGCGAGAGACCGCCAGACCGGCCAGAAGGTCGCTATCAAGGTCGTCCGCAAGTACGAGTTGAATAGCAACCAGGTAAGTTCAGAGCGCGCTTCGGGTCCCATGTTCGCCTTCCCGATGATCGTTTCTCGTATCAGTTCTTCGTCATCGTTCGCCGTGGTTTGCTACCGTTTTCCAGTCTCGTCTTCTCGTTCTCGTTCTCGTTCTCGTTCCGCTTCGTTTCTCTTGTGACGGTTGCTACGGGGTGGTCGTGCTTTTCTCGATACCTCATTCTCCGTCTCCTCACTTTGCTGTGTACGACCTGCCGATACGGAGACCTCTGGCCAAGGTTTTCCGTATCGGGAGCAAGGCACGCATTTTCATCAGTCGACGCTGCACGTCTGCTGGTCGGTCGCATCCCGCCAATCTTCTCTTTGCCGTGATCCATGTCCGACGCAGACGGTAGGTCGACGATGTCCTCATAAGCACCGCCACAAGAGCTGATTGGGCAGACTTGCCTCTCGGGGCTTGCGTTACAACTTACAAAGCACTTCGGTGCTTAACGTTGGTCCGCATAGCTAAGGCTCTCTGACCTGTCTCCGCGGTCTCACCGCGCACAGCTTCGTTAGAAGCGCTCTTCTCTGCGGCAAACCACGGCGGCGGCAAGCTACAAATTCGGGCCTTTTACAATGCCGTTCAAAAGGCAGCAGCGGAAACTAACCATTTTGACTTCTCCTCATCTACACAATCAACCCGCTCGGGTTTCCATTGGATGATCCGCTCCACCTACTCATCAACGTCACCCACGTTGCCAACTCACAGGATCGACTTGACCCCAACTTCCGAAAGAAGAACCGCGTCACAGAGGTCCGTTTCATGGCTCGTTTCCCTTCCACCCCCTTCCCTCTGTTCACATCCCGATTGTTCCTCCCCCTTGACCCAATCCTGCCGCACTCCATATCGTCCATCAATCACGATGGGGGCGCATAGCACTTTCTCTGTTCCAGATATTCTCCACCACCCAAATTGTCTCCCCCCTCATCTCCTTCCTGCATCTCGACGGAAGTCTTGCCTCGCTGTCATGTCCGAGGCGCACAGCAATTTCGTCGCTTTGCGGCCGTTCTCATGGCCAGAGAGCGGCGTCTTGGCCCTCGCACTGATGCTTGAGCATCTCTCACCTCCCTTCCCCTCCCACTGTTTGCTCTCGTGCTCTCTTGCGTGCATCTCGCAGCAACAAAACACTGACTCCACTTCTTCTGTTCTTATGCTTAACAGCGTGCCAACATCCTCAAGGAAGTGCAGATCATGCGCAATCTCAAACACGAAGGCATCGTCGACCTGCTCTCGTTCTCGGAGTCGCGCGACCACTACTTTTTAGTGCTCGAGCTCATGGAGGGGGGCGAGCTCTTTCTCCAGATTGTCAAGCTCACCTACTTTAGCGAGGCTTTGGCGCGCCACGTCATCCTGCAAGTGGCCCACGCCATTCGGTACCTGCACGAGGAGCGTGGTGTAGTGCACCGAGACATCAAGCCCGAAAACTTGCTCTTCGAGTCGATCAAGATCGTCCCTTCCAAGCAGCCCATCCAGCGTCCGTACGACGAGGAGAAGGAGGACGAGGGCGAGTTCATGCCTGGCATTGGCGGGGGTGGCATTGGGCGTGTCAAGATCGCCGACTTTGGTCTGAGCAAAGTGGTGTGGGAGGAGAGCACCATGACTCCCTGCGGTACTGTCGGATACACGGCGCCGGAGATCGTCAAGGACGAGCGCTACTCAAAGTCGGTCGACATGTGGGCGCTCGGGTGCGTGCTGTACACGCTGCTGTGCGGCTTCCCGCCGTTCTACGACGAGTCGATCTCGGTGCTGACGGAAAAGGTCGCCAAGGGCTACTACACGTTTTTGAGCCCCTGGTGGGACGATATTAGCGCATCAGCCAAGGACTTGATCACGCATCTTTTGTGTGTCGATCCACGCCAGCGCTATACGATCGACGAGTTCCTGCGCCACCCATGGTGCAACGTCAAGGACCCCATCCCCGACCTCAACTCGGCCGACATCGCGCTGGCCAAGGCGTCCGAGATGCCGCTCGACTCGCCGTTGCTGGCGGCCATGAAGACGAGCAACGCGACACGTAACAGCATGATGTCGCCTGGCATCAACCGACTCAAGGAGGCGTTTGACGTGACGTATGCGGTACATCGGATGGAGGAAGAAGGCGCTCGCAAGCGCGCGGTTGGTGGCAACCCGCTGGGAGAGCTCAACGAGGAGGACGAGAGCGACGAGGCGGACGAGGCGCGACGCAAGTACGGCGACGCAGCGGGTCAGGCCATCGAGAACCAGCGCGGTGTCCGCAATCAGAATGCCAGTGCTGCAGCCCGTTCGCAGCCGGCGTCATCGACACAGCAGCACCGTCACCACCAGCAGCAGCAGCCACAGCAACCACAGCCACCAGCGCAGCAGCAGCAGCAGCAGCAGTACCAGGGTCGTGGCGGCGCGGATCGTCGTCTCGCCGAAGCGGCGCTGTACGAGGGCCGGGCAGGACCGCGAGACCGTGGCCAGAACTCGAACCGCAAGCGCGGCTTCGAGCTCAACATGGGGAACGCCACGCTGCTGGGACGAAGGAACAAGGCTGGTGGTGTGGGTACACCGCGCCTCGACAACCTCGGCAACCCCATCATCGACGGTGCGCATGCGGCCGGTATCGTTCCTGGCAGCCCGATGCGTGTCGACTGAAGACGTGTCTTTCCCTTTACCCGCACCATGTTTTGTTTTGGATTTTCTCGTCGTGTACTTTGTACGCCTTCTCTCCGTTCGCTATCTCATGTTGCAATTCTACGATGCATTCTGCTGAATCTCTCTGCCTTTGACTGGCAATCTTGAGTTGGAGGAAGTGTGATGGCGCGAGCAAGATGATGGTGAGTGTGGGTATTCTGTTTGCTGTATTTCAATCTGATGAGCTGCAGCCACGGCAACCGCAATGTACACATTCCACCACGGTCCCGGGACGAAGTTGGGCACGCGGAACACGACAGATGCATGTCGAGCCTTGGTAGTTCATGTCCTGCGAGGAAGAAGGGGGGAGGGCAGAGGGGAATGAGGTGAGGTGTCAGAACAATCGCTGGCAGATCTGCAAGTCGGGGATCAAGGGTGCGGACTTACTCTTGACTGGATGCAACGGACGCAACACAACTTTTCGTAGCCTGTGCGCTTCCATTTGGCTATCAAGCTAGGGCCGCCAAGGACAAACAATAGCTTATGTCAGTACGAGCCTTGCTCCTGCTGTGCTTCGGCTGGTGATGTGTGGTACTCACTTTGCATCTGCGTACTGGTACTTGAGCAGCCAGTCGTACAGCTCTCGTGAGATGGCTTCGCGTTTGTAGTAGAGGTCGTAGATGTAGCGTGAGCGGGTATGGTTGATCTGGATGATGGGCCATAGTGTTTCAACTTTACGTTTGCCCTCGGTGTCTTCTGTTTCCGCATCGCGCATCTTGCGGTCGTATTCTTCGAGGATGGTTTCGATCTCGTCGAATCCTTCGGGCGGTGGGGTCGATCGTGATGTTCGTAGTCGAGGCATGGTGCGAACGAGTTCCAGTCGAGGTTCGGGCTGGTGTGGCTGTACAAATGAGAGTGATAGCGGGTGCAGGTGAAGGTGCGTGGGCAGTGATTGCTGTCGACGATGGTCGTGATGAGCAGGAGAGAAGAAGCACGAAACGACATCGTGAAGAAATCAGAGCTTCGACTCGGAATTCGGACTTTTGTTCAGACTTTGCAAATTCACACGCAGCAGCACCAAGTGGAGGCATTTGTAATGCGTTCCAACCTGTCAAAGAAACTCAGCCTCTTCCACCTCGTCCTTCACCATCACCATCACCATCACCGAACTGCTCAGCCCAATGCAACCGGCCATGACTACATGAAGCCATGCCGAAACTGATCCGAAAGGCTCAGCGCATCCTACACAAGCGCAGTCAAGCTCGACTGAATGGAGCTTCGAGTCTGGCCGCGCGATCCAGTCCAAGTGGACCATGGACAACGGTTCAAGAGCAAGAGCAGAGCAGCTCGGACGGAGAAGGCGAAGAGTCACACCGCGAATTGCAGCCGGGACCGCTCTTCTTGGGACGCACTTCTCCAACACCTGCTCCGAATGCGCCACCAGCTGACAATACTGCACGTGCGCACCCTGTGGATCCAACCGAACTGCCGTCAGAGACTCGCCGCAAAGCTGCAAGTCGTAATGTCGCCAATGCAGTCGAACAAGCGCGTCTGCGCAGCCTCAATAACAAACAGCCAATATCGTCTCTGAATGTCTCAACCGTCGAGCGATCGTTCGTGCGGAAGGCGGCTGAGGACGCAGCTCGGCATGCAACGCCAGAAGAGGATGACCCATTGCTTTCTTCTCCTACTCTCGCTTGTCGCTCCCTTGCACCTACTGTGTCGGTCAAGGAAGAACCCGAGATCATCGAGATCAAGTCTGAAGACGACGAGGACGACGATTTTCAGATTGTGTCGCCCCCGCCACCAGCACGAGCGTCTCTGGTGCATGTGACTAGTGGACTTACGCGCACCGCAACCAGACAGGCCTCCACGGAAGCTTCGACTTCTGCCCCTTCACCCTCGAGAGCAGCCACAGAGATGCCTTCACCTCCCAAAACACCTCCACCCATCGGAACAAGACGGTCTCGAGCTCGCAACGCTCGCTCCCTCACAGCCAACGCCGCGTCTTCTTCCTCATCGACGCGCGATGCTGTCGTTGGCAGGCAGCCCTCGGTCGCCTTGGCCGAAGCATCTCGTTCTGCTTCCGAGGCTCCCCTCCTCGAAAAACCTGTCCTTGAACGCACGGATCCGTGGCCCGACCATTTCCTCCAACTCGAAAAAACCTTTCGCGCCATCAACACGGTCTATTCCTTTTGCTCGGCACGCAAACACATGGCCACCACCTACGATACAATCAAGAGCAGTGTCGAAGGTCTCACAAAGCGACCGCTCCAAATCTTTGACATTGCCCAGATCAAGAGCCTGTGCGGCGAGCTCATCCATTTCGCCTACGTCGAGCACGACATGCTCCAGGTGCACATGGATAGCAGAGCCAACGCCGAAACCCCCGCCAGCAACACGGTCAACCGACGTCAAAAGTCGAGCGCGCAGTACACAGACGAGCTGTACGAAAAGGCGGCCGAAGCCATCGCGTCGGGAGATCCTTATATTCCGGACAATCCCAGCTCGGTGGCGATTGTCGCCGCCGCGGCGACCGTGGCGTCTGCCATAACAGTCGATTCAGCTGGGTTCGCAACGACCGGTGGCGGATTCCAAGATGTTGCTGATGCCGATGTTCAAGGTGGGTCTCACGGGCCGTTGCTAGCTCCTACCGACCTCGAAGTGCAACAGCTACAGGCCAAAGGAAAGCAGAGGGCCCGGGAAGAATACGTGCTGTTGTTCGAATTCAACGATGGAACCTTGAAAGGCCCCAAGGCGACAGCACGCGGACGCCCAGGTATGCGCAGGGGGCCGAACCGCAACCCGGCCAACTCGAAAGCGAAACCAAAATCCAACCCAAAGCTCTACTCGCTTCCCTCAACAGCCTCCATGATGAAGCTCATCAACAAGCGCAACTCGAAATTTGAGCAGGCCGTTCTCGAGCTTCTCGCGGCTTGTAAGGCTAAGGACGAAGATCCTGTCCAGCTGCTGATCGATGCAGCTCACGACCACGTACCTCTCAACCCCGAGACCGCATCAAGAACTGAGGGCGACTCACCGCAAAAGAAACGCATCCGTCTCGAGTTCCTCATGAAGAACCCGGAGCATCGTCCCAGCATCGCTTCCGTCATCGAGGAAATGAAGATTGCTCCGTGGTGGAAGGATCAGATCGTGCCTGGCGGGCACAAGGTGTTCGACGAGCGCCCAGCCAAGACAGGTGAACTCAACTATTTGCTCTCTCAGGCCGTGGTCAATGCGCTCTACGCCACGCACGGCATCGAACACTTTTACGCGCACCAGGCAGAGGCACTCAACGCACTGCACGAGCAGAAGAATGTAATTGTTTCGACGTCGACGTCGTCTGGCAAGTCGCTCATTTACCAGCTTCCGGTACTCGGCGCCATCGAGCAAGACGGCGATGCTACGGCCATCTTCATCTTCCCCACCAAGGCGCTCGCACAGGATCAGCGACGCTCGCTCCAGGACTTGATTACCAACTGCGAAGGCGTCGAAGGTGCCATTGTCGCCACCTACGACGGAGATACGGACAAGGACTTGCGCAAGGACATTCGCGAGCGCGCCAGCGTCATTTTCACCAACCCGGACATGTTGCATCAGTCCATTCTACCGAGTGAAGACCTGTGGAGACGCTTCTTGCGCAATCTGCGCTATGTCGTCGTTGATGAGCTGCACATCTACAATGGCCTGTTTGGCGCCCACGTCAGCTTCATCATGCGCCGGCTGCGTCGTATCTGCAGCGCGCTAGGCAACCGCACGGTGCAGTTCGTCAGCTGCAGTGCCACCGTCGCCAACCCAAAGCAGCACATGCAGACGCTGTTTGGCGTAGAGGATGTGCACGTCGTCACCGAGGATGGATCACCTGCAGGCAGAAAAGAATGGTTGATCTGGAATCCACCGTATATCGACGAGTCAGACCCGGCGCAGGGGCGCGTCAGCTCGTATTCCGAGGTCAGCAAGGTGTTCCGTCATCTCATCCAGCGTGGCGTTCGAACCATCATCTTTACCAAAGTGCGACGGACGTGCGAGATCGTGATGCGACAGGTACGCAACGATCTGCTGCTCGAAGACCGGCCCGATGTGGCGAACAAGGTCATGTCGTACCGATCCGGCTACTCTCCGCAGGACCGGCGAAAGATCGAACAAGATATGTTTAAAGGGCAACTGCTCGGCATCGTGGCGACGTCGGCGCTCGAGCTGGGTATCGACATTGGCAGTCTGGATGCCGTCATCATGCTTGGCTTCCCGTATTCCATCTCGAGTCTGCGGCAGCAGGCGGGAAGAGCAGGTCGACGACAAAAGGATTCGTTGTCCGTGTTGATTGGCGATCCTTGGCCTATGGATCAGCACTACATGCATTTTCCCGACGAGATTTTTCTGCAGCCGGATGCCGCCCTATCGGTGGATCTGGGCAACGACTTCATTCTTGAATCACACCTGCAGTGTGCTGCCGAAGAGATGCCCATCACGTTGGAAGACGACGAGCAGTACTTTGGCCCTCACCTCGCCACGCTATGCGAGACAAGACTCGAGACGGACGGCAGCGGCTTCTTCTACTGCCGCGAAGAGCTGCGTCCCAACCCGGCTCGCGATGTGGCGATCCGAGGAGCACGCCAGGACAGCTACTGCTACATCGACGACACGCCCGGACGTGCGGGTGGCGCACGCGTGATGGAAGAGGTGGAAATCGAACGTGCCATCTTTGAGGCCTTCGAGGGAGCCGTGTTCATGCACCAGGGTCTCTCCTACATCTGTCGCGAGATCAACCACGAGACGCGCATCGCTCGCATGGTGCAGGCCGACGTCAACTACCACACGCGGCCGCGCGATCACACCAACACGGACGCGATGGAGACGTACCGCATCCGACGGCTGCGCGAGTCGCCCTACTTGGCGTACTATGGCAAAGTTACGATTGCGAGCTACGTGTGGGGTTACTTCAAGGTGGACCGACGGGCCAACATTCTGGATGCGGTGGAGGTGGACTGTCCTCCGTTCATCCGACACACGCGCGGGCTGTGGATCGATGTGCCCACATGGCTGGTGGAAGCGATGACGGAGAAGCGCATCAATGCGGCGGCGGCGATCCACGCGGCAGAGCATGCGCTCTTGTCACTGACACCCATGTTTGTGGTCTCTGTGGCGGGGGATGTGCGCACCGAGTGCAAGATCGCCGAGAAGGAGTACGCTGCCAAGCCGAGTTCTCGCAAACGCCCCGCGCGCTTGATCTTCTACGATATGCCCGGCCAGAATGGTGGGGTGTGCGCTAAAGCATTCGAGCACCTCGACGGGCTGATCCGCATTGCCATCAGCGTCATCGAGGCTTGCCCGTGCACCGAGGGGTGTCCGTCGTGCGTCACGTCGCAAACATGCGCCCACGCCAACCTGGTCACGTCCAAGGTCGGCGCCCTCGGTGTGTTGAGGGGGATCGTGGGGCGCGAGCCGTTCGATCGGGATCTCGAGGTTCAGAATGAGCCAGGGATTGCGCCGTCGCAGTTGGGAGAGAGGGAGTCGGTGCAGGGTACCATCGCCGAGGCTGTACCGGTGCGTGTGGCCAAGGAGCTGGGAAGCACCGTCGAGGTGGAGGACGTCGAGGAGGTCTTGCCGCCGAGTTTGCAGGCGTTGACGCAGAGAGCTATGCAGGCGGCGGTGAACAGAGGCGAGATCTTTGAAGCTGCCGGTCCGAGTGGGTCGAATGGGACAGGGCCCGGAGGCGGGTTTCTGCCGGGCAAAAGTATGCTCTTTCAGGAGTGAGTGCCAGATATACTTGGACACACAGCTACAATGCAATGGAATAACACTGGTTCAAAAACAAAACATTCTGTCATTACCTTTCGGTGGAAGCTCTATCGACAGTCTGAGGCAGGAGAGGGGCGAGCAGACGGAATGTCACCCGACGAAATGTGACCTTGTGCATGTGTGAGAATCGGATGCACGAGGTGTCTGTGCGGGTCGAGCCTTTCCCCGCTTCCCGCTTCTCTCCGTGCGAGCAAGACTCTTCTGGAAAGAAGCAAGAGCCAGGAAAAGGCCAATGCTACTCTGCCCGCTATCAAAAATTGATGGCAACCACATTGATTCGGTTGTCAACAGAGTGTTAAGCGGGAATACGAGGGGGGAGAGAGGGGAAGATGACGAGGAAACTGGAGGGGGGGTCACAGGCTGGAATCGGTGTTAAGCGAGATTGGCATTGCAAAGGTCGATGTCGAATACACGAGGTTGGCGATGACGGTGGTGGTGGTGGAAGGGAGGAAAGAGTCGACGAGAAGGAGAAGAATAAACATGTTGGTCGCCGACTTTTTTTTTCTGCTTTCTTCGACTCTGATTTCTTCTTCTAGAGAGGCGGCGCGTTGTCGGCCGGTTGGAAGAGTCGAAGCTGGACCCTGACTCGATTCCCCCACACTGAACGAACCCTCCACTGACTCGAGGTGGGACGCTATCTCTTCCTGCTCGACGGAACAGCTGAAATAGCACCGCAACTCGCTTCACTCTCCCCCATCATCGTCTCTCACTCTTTTTCGGGCCCTGAACGACTCTTGAAGATCATGTCTGGCTACCACCGATCCGACGACGCTCAAGCGTATCGTCGCAATGCATCTTTCGTCTACTCTTCCGAGTACACTGCGCCCGTGTTGCGGCTGCTGGATGCAAGGCCAGGCGAGAGAATTCTTGATCTGGGTTGCGGTAAGTGTCCTCTTCCTGTCTCTCTTCTCTGTCCTTCCAAAGAGGAACATCGCTGATCACGTTCGCTTGTGGTCAACAGGCAGCGGCGAACTGACGCTGCAACTCGCACAACTGGTCGGCCCCTCCGGCACCATCGTCGGAGTCGATGCGAGCGGCGATATGATCGACAAAGCCACTGCCCTTCACCAGCAGTCGGGATCCTCCGATGACCTGGCGCCAGTCACGTTTCGCGTACATGACGCACACGACCCCTTTCAGGAAGAAGGGCAGTTCGACAAAGTATTCAGCAACGCCGCGCTGCACTGGATGAAGCGATCGCCTCGCCAAGTGCTGCTCAACGTCCATTCCTCACTCAAGCCAGGCGGACGCTTCGCAGCAGAGCTCGGCGGATTCATGAACTGCATCGGTGTCCGCTCCCATCTCCACTCGGCACTCCGCAAACGCAACCTCGACCCAGCACTCCTCGATCCGTGGATCTTCCCCTCCCCCGAACAGTACACCTTTTGGCTACAAGACGCCGGATTCACTGTAGACAGCTGCGAGCTCGTCCCGCGCCTGACTCCGCTTCCGAAAGAAAGTGGGCTCAAGGGCTGGCTCAGCACATTCGCGGGTCCGTTTCTGAACGCGATCGACAGCGAGAGGGTGAGGGAAGAGGTGGTGGACGAGGTGGAGGAGGCGCTGAGGCCGGATGCGTTTGATGAGCAGAGTGGCACGTGGTATGTGATGTATGTTCGTCTGAGGGTGCGTGCTCATAAGGCATGAGCAATACCATGATTGCGCGCAATGTGAATGTGATGGTGTGAATGAGCGAGCGAGCTCGCTCGGAAGAGGAAAATAGCGGAGATGCGGGACGGGCCGAAAAAAGCGGGGTTTGTGAATTTCTTCTTGAAACAGCGCTCGCAACCTTCTCTGCAACCGGCAATCAAGTGTCCTCCTTCTCACCATCACCACCACCTCGCTGCAACAATGACTGTAAACGGAAACGCCAACGGCAACGGCGTCATCAATGAAGGGGGCCCCTCTGCCTCCTCGCGCAGCCCACTCCAAAGCGAATCCGCATCCACCGAAGCAGCGCGCATCTTGCCCCAGGTGCTCGATCTTGTTCAGCAATTCATCGCATCCGGAGAGCAGCCCGATACGTATGTTGCACCATGGGGCAACATCCCCGACTTTCGCAAAGCCATATCGCTCTCCCTCCCCGACGCTGCCCCGCAAAACGACACTGCGCTGCTGGAAGCCATCAAGCTGGTGTTCGACAACTCGGTCAACCCTTGGACCGGCCGGTTCCTCGACAAGCTCTATTCTGCCCCCACGCCTGTTGGGATTGCAGCCGATCTGGTGCTCAGCGCGGTCAACGCCAATGCACATGTGATGTCCGCATCTCCCGTGCTCAGTTTGGCTGAGGAGCGGTGTGTCGAGGGCCTGTGCGAGGTGTTTGGGTTTACGGAAACCAAGCCAGACGGGTTGACCATGCCCGGTGGGTCGTCGGCGAACACGCTTGCTGTTCAGACGGCGCTCGCCAACATCTTTCCCCCTTTCAGAACGCAAGGACTGCTCGGAGTGATGCAGCAGCTGATCGACGAAAAGCGACCACCGAGACCGCTACTGTTCACCTCGTCGCAGTGCCACTACTCGCTGGACAAGGCGGCGATCTCAGCTGGGTTGGGACTCGACTCTGTTGTGAAAGTAGATTGCGACGCCACGGGTCGTATGGACCCTGTCGCGCTCGAGAAAATGCTGACCGAGGCGAAAGAGAACGGTACGGGCACACCGTTCCTCATCAACGCCACGTCCGGGACTACGGTGCTGGGATCCTTCGACCCTCTCCCGCAACTCGCAGCCGTCGCACGTAAGCACCGCTGCTGGTTGCACATTGACGCGTCCTGGGGCGGGCCGATCGTCTTCTCGCACCATCCCGCCTACTCCCAACTCATGCATGGCAGCAACCTCGCCGACTCGATCACCATCAACCCGCACAAGCTGCTCAACGTGCCGCTGCAGTGTTCGTTCCTCCTGGTGCGCGACGCCAACACGCTTTCGGCAAATAGCCTCGATGCAGGCTACCTGTTCCACTCGAAGGACCGCCGCGAAAATGCTGCGATGAAGACCATGGGCTGTGGGCGCCGTGCCGACGCTCTCAAGTTCTGGCTCTACTGGGTGCGCTATGGTAAGCACGGCTTCGGCACCCACGTCGATGCCGGGCTGCAGCTAGCTTCGGAGCTGGTCGAGTACATCCGTGCTAAGGACGGGATCGAGCTGGGCCCGCTCGCTGATCCGCTGTTCCTCCAAATTTGCTTCCGTCCGCTGCCCCCTCGGGGAGATGAGAGCAACGAGTTGGGCGGCGTGGAAGAGGTGAAGAGGAGGTCCGCAGCGACGCAGTTTGTGTACGCGCAGCTCAAGGCGAGGAGGATGTTTGCTGTGGACTTTGCGCCGTTGCCGAATGCGATTGGCGATTTCATCCGGCTGGTCGTGCATCCGAGAACGAGGATGGAGGATCTGAAGAGGCTGGTCGACCAGGTGGAGGAGATCGGGTTGCTGTATTGGCAGAAGGAGGAGCAGCAGGTGCAGACGTGAGTCCGGGAGTCGTTACCCTACCCTCGAGTGCACAGTCACAGGTTACGGAGTCACAGTTTACGGAATCAGTACATATAGATGTCAATAGACGGAGAAGTGTCCAAATTTTCATGCTGTAGGGCTGAGCGTAGGGCTGAGCGTGTGTATGTCCGTCGATGCTAGCTGTGAATACTGTCAGTGCGAGCTGGAAGAAGGATGACCTGGCAGAGCGTGATCAAAGCGATGGCGAGCACGTGGGCAGCCAGCTGTATTGTTAGAGTGATGATCTTGTCGGTTCAGGTCATTTTCTGACATGCCCTCCACCCAACTGCAGAGCGACCGGCACCTGCCCAGCGAAAAAACCTGCGTCGCGCTGACAACCGCCAAGAAACTGGATTTTGCCTCGCTTTGGCCATCTCCAACTCAGTCTTCTCGCCTTGCTCGCTCGCTCTTGCACTTCGACATCCACCTTGCATCGCCACTTCACCACTGCGCAACAATGTACCGCAGCAAACGATCCACGAAACAGTCGTCCAAACTCAAGATCCTCCCGGAAGAGCCCGAGGACAGCTCGGCCAGTGGAGCGGGAGGAGCAGCAAGCGGTGGGGCTGCCTCTCCCGTTATTGGCTCTGGTGCCGCTGCTGCTTCTGGACAGAGCAATCTGGGGCATGCATCGAGCGGGTATCGTCGCAATCCGGCCTATGCCGAACCGCCTGTGCCCACTGCTGCTGCATCAAATACAGCCAACTCTCCGCATCACTCAGTGGACGACGATGACAGTTCGTCGGACGATGCTGGCGAGGGCGAGGACGAGGAAGCAGTCGAGGTGTACAAGCAGCTGGATCAGATTCCAGAGGGATCGATGCGTCGAGATGCTAGGAGGCTCACGAAGCGGTCGCGCGCGAAATTGCCCCGAGTGACGGCATACTCGACGGCGACGTCGTATCGCATGCGCGAGCTCACCAAGTGGCTCAATGCCAGACGATCCAGTCACCAGACCAACGTGTTGACCTTCGACGAGTGTGTCTACAGCACCTACACGTACAAGCATGTCGATGAGGCGAGAGGTCTCGTCCCCGCCAGCGCCAACGGGACCAGCAATGGCAAACATCGCGCGAAAACAGGCGATCTGCTCGGCATTCCCGAACTGCACCCCGACTCTGCGCAACAGAAAGACGCGCAGTCGCAACAGCAGCCACAAGACGGCACCGCGGAGGCAGCAAACAAGCGCAAACGCAGCCGCTTCTCCGTCGACGATGTTGTCCCCGAACTGTTCATCATGGACTACGGCACCATCGTCATCTGGGGCATGACGCTGCAAGAAGAGAAACGCTTCCTGCGCGAGCTGCGTCGGTTCGAAGTCGAGCGTCTGGCCTCGGAAGACGTCGAGTCCGAGGATCTGCACTGGTACCTCGCCGACTACTCGCGCATCTACAACGACGTGATCACGCTGCGTCGCGGGTCGTCGTACATGACTAAGCTGTCGCTCTCGCACGCGCTCGCGCAGTCGACCAAGATCTCGTTCTTCGAAGGCATCATCGACAACACGATCGAATCGACCAAGGACATTCCGCAATCCATCGCCGAGAGCGGCAAGATCGGCATGCCCCCCGCCGAGATCATGAAGCAGATCGGCCACCTGTTTATCCTGCGCATGAACATCCACCTCGTCGGAAGCATCGTCGACTCGCCCGAGATCTTCTGGCGACAACCGGACCTCGAACCGCTCTACTCGGCGGCAAGGAGCTATCTCGAGATCCCGCAGCGCATCGACCTGCTGAATACCAGGGTCGAGGTGCTCCAGGACATGCTGCAGCTGCTCAAGGACCAGGTGACCAGTAGCCACTCGGAGTATTTGGAGATCGTCGTGATTCTGCTCATCATGTTGGAGATCGTGCTGGGTGTAGCGACTATGCTGGTCGATTTGTACTTTGGTTAAACACACACACACACACAGACGGAGCACCACTAACGTTACTCACACCGTTTACACACACCTTGCCGAGCCCTTTTTTGCTGGACTGTCTGTCGGGCGTATGAGATTTGTCGGCGTTGATAGACATGGCTCTGGACATTCCGGGACAGGAAATGGACTGGCGTGTTAGAGGCGCACGCCTCGCAGGCCGAAGCGCCAGAAGAGAATGCCAGCGAGGATGCCGCCGACGTGCCCCGCCGAGTCGGTCCTGCCCTTGGGCGTGCCTGCGGCGTGGTACAGATCCCAAGCGAAGATGCCGCTGACACACGCCCATGCGGGTGCTGGGATGACGAAAAAGATCAAAAACGTCGCGGTCGGGTGCACGCAGGCAAACGTTGACATGATCGCATACACGGACCCGCTTGCGCCATGGCTGAACCCTTCCGCGCCCGCGCCGCCCGCGCCGGCCGGCGACGACGACACGAGCGCCTTGCCCGCCATGGACACGACGCTGCTGACCACCCCGGCGCCAAAGTAGAGTAACACGAATGTCGTAGGCCCCGTGAGCGCCAGCACGGGCGGGGCCATGAAGGCGAGCGAGACCATGTTGAGCAAGAAGTGGTCGAGCTTCTCGTGCGACACGCACGAGGTAAGCATCGTCCACCACCGACCCTCGCGCACGTTGGGGATGCCGGAGAGGAAGTTTTTGGACAGGAAGATGTATGCGCGTGGGTCGTGGAACCGGCGCAGCGACTCGGCGGCGTACAGCCAGCTGCCAAAGACAAAGCAGTTGAGCGCGAGGATGGTGTAGAGTACAAAGTTGCGCGGTAGGTGTGAGAAAAGCCGTTCGTCAATCCGCGCCGTGAGCCGTGCGAGCGAGGACGAGGGACGCCGCGGAGGCGGAGGGCGTGGGGGGCGAGAGCCGAAGGAGGTGCTGCGCAGGGAGGCGCGGTCGAATAGCGGCGATGTCCGCCGTCGTGAGCGCGTGCTGATCCGCCCCGGTGTGTCGCGCGTGGGCAGATCGCGCGTGGACGGCTTTGCTAGCAGTAGCGACGGCGCGTGTAGGCATGTGCTGCTGAACGAGCGCAGAAACGAGGTAGCCCCTGTCGCCTGCAGCATCCCCACACGGTGTATATCGCGCTTCCTGCTTGCAACCTCTGCTAGAGTCGATGCTATGGTCGTGTGGTGAGCGCCGCCCAGCAAAGTGCCGATGCGATGCAAACCAGTGTTCGAGCTCGACGCTGTTCGCTGCCTGCTCGCTGTTGTCGAGGTCGACTTCGGATGGCAGCATGTCAATCGTGTGGCCAACATTGTCCGGCCAGCTGTGGTGATTCTAGCTGTGGGTCGCAATAACGTCTCCAACAACGCTCCTGTCCTCGACAAAGGCCTTATTGAAGGCTTCATCTGCCCTGTCGTTCCTAGATGTCTTGCACGTGGCAGCCGTGATGCATGGAGAGGAGGGTGCTCGTAGCGCAATTGAGCGTGCCGTCGCTTCTGATGCCGACAGAGAGGAGCACTGGCGCTGAGGATAAAGCGTCCAATGGGAACGGCACCGATGGAAGGCTGCAGCAACAAAGGGCCACTGCGAAAGGTAAGCTGCCCAGAGTGTGTGGAGGGGAAAGGGTCGTGTGGTGCAGCACCGTCTTCCCGATCCTACGTTCCGATCCGGTGAGAAAAAGTGTTAATTCCAGAAAGACGCGCGCGCGGCCAAGAAACACGAAACAAGGCGTTTTCTTGGAGCTTCCAAAAGTGTTGCTCCTTCCTCACACAGTCCTCGTCTACCTCTTCCCTTCACCACCAGAAGCGCTTCAACGATGACAGCATCGTCATCAACATCATCAGCTGCCGCAGCGAATGCAACAGACTCGTCCGCTTCCACCAGCACATTCATCGAGTCGTCTTCGGCATACCATGTTGGCAAGTCGGAACGCAATCACGACAATGATGAGAACGATGACGAGGATGACGACGAGGATGACGACGAGGAGAAGCTGTTCGCCGAACTCGATCGAGAGCTCGACATGATGGAAGACGAGTCCAACTTCGGCGAACACAACGGCGACACAGTGGCGAGCTTCGACATGGCCGAATTCAGGGAGCGCCGCATGGAAGAGCTCCGGCAAGAGTAAGTTTGTTCGCAGCCCACAGCCACACGCTGTTCAACCCCACAGCGCACGCATACTCACCCGCCACCACCTTGCATCGTTGCCACCACGACCACAGAATCGCAGCACACAAATCCACCTCCGATCCGTCCACGCACGAGCACGCGCAGCACACGTCGACCGCGTCGATGAAAGGCCTGCTCACCGAGATCACCAACGAAAAGGACCTGATCCAGTTCTCGTCGTCCGAGCGCCAGGTCGCCATCCACTTTTTCCACCCCAAGTTCGAGCGCTGCTCGCTGCTCGACCGCCACCTCACTGTGCTCGCGCGCCTCCACCCGTCGACGCTGTTCCTCAAGGCAAACGTGCTCAACTGCCCCTTTCTCACCGCCAAGCTCAAGGTCTCGGTGCTGCCGTGTCTGATCACGTTCAAGGATGGAATTAGCAAGGACAAGATGATTGGCTTCGAGGAGTTAGGCAACTCGGACAAGTTTTCCACAGGCGCGCTCGAGTGGAGGCTCGGACAGAGCGGCATCGTTGACCCGAGGGAGAACAGGAAGCCTATCTTTGGGTTTGCAGAGCAGAATGGCGGCGGCGAGACGGTCGGCAAGGGTGTGGTGGGCGCGAGGAAGGAGGATCAAGATGATTTCTGGGATGATGAGTAACGGACCGGACTTGCGAAAATGTCAGCAGGGTTCCTTTCTCCGCTTTGCCGTCAAGCACATCACCACAGCAAGAGTCGACGGGCGAAAAGTGTTCAGGCTCGAATGCGATCTTGGCTCGGTCTCTTGATTGCAGACGTACATTGAGGGCTACGGATACAGTTCGGTCTGCTTTGGAAGGGGTAGGCAGTGTCCTTCAGGGTACAACTTGCACTGCTACTCGACACAGCTCTAAAGAGTCTTGACCTCGCTGTCGGGCTCGACGTACTCGCTGTCAGGACCAAAACAAAGCACCGAAACGTATCAGTATCGACTCTCTTCTCTCTTGACATCCTCTTCTAATGCGCCGCGACAACTCACATGTGTTCGTGCTTGCCACCGACGCTAGCCGTGGTAAGCTCCTGAGCAAAGCTGTCGGGGAGCGTAGCAGCGAAGCCCTTCATGATGCTCGAGTCAAACGTCTGCTTGATCGTGCCTCCAGCCTGTTGCACTTTGGCCTTCTGCTCCTCGATAGCAGACGGCGGGCAGCCATCCTTGAAGATGCTGTGCACGGCATTTCAAACAAGAACAAAAGATCAGCAATCTATGGACTGCTGCGACAATACCAAGGAGGGCAACAGCCGGGACTTACACCATGTAAGGTTTGTGTTCCGCCATCTTGGTAAACAGAAGAAGGGCGGTGAGTTTGGATAGGACGTTGGGCAGAATCTCGGCGACTTGTTTGAGGATGACGGGAAAAGATTGATAGTTGGATGAGCGAGGCGGGTGGAGGTGGTGGTGGTGCTGAGAGCGAAAACGGCGAATGGATCCGCTGCTGTTGACTTTGTTTGGGCTGAGTCTCGGTGGTGGATAAGGCGGCAGCACAGCCTTGTCCCGCAGGTGGGCTCTGGTTCTCTCCACTTTTCCCGCTGGCTGCGTCACCGCGATTGGGACCCTTTCAGACGCTCGGACCACGAGTCACCTGTCGACCAAAAAAATAATAGAATTCCAAAAAACAAAAACGAAAATTAAGCTTTAAGATTGTTCCTCGACTCACTCGGCGCTTTCATCTTGATTCTCACTCTCATTCTTCATCCTTCATCCTTCATCTTTCCACCACTCAACATGGAAGACGATGGCACCGAGTCGATCGTATCCCTACTCATAGCACGAATCGAAGCGTATGTGGCCGATGCAGCTTCGTTCGCCATCCCAGGATCGTGGACACGCCATCCGAACTGGCTCAACGACGAAACACTGCGCATCGATGCTGCCACCCAACTAGCGGAAGAGCTGATGGCATTACAGAGCATCTACACCGGCGAAGCCATCCACTTGCTCAGAATCACCCCTCTCAATGCAGGGAAAGATGCAGCAGCGCCGGACGGACAGCTTAGCAACGAGAATGTCGCCGACCCTGCCTCGTGGCTGCCAGGAAGCAAGATCACGCTGTCCGTTTCGACCGACGTAGAAGCCGCGGCAGGATCGATACCAATACGACTCGCAGTGACACTTCCGCCGTTCTATCCGCATAGTGCGAGACCGCCACAGCTGCAGCTGCTGTCGAGGTACATTGGCGGGTTCAGTGTCGACGCCAAGCTGTTTGGCGAGATCCTCAGAGCATTCTATCACCAGACTGACGAAGCGACTCAAGGATCGACAGCGGATGCAGAGGAGCCGGGTATCAGCTCGGCGTGGATCGGTGGGAGCATGGACAGGGGCGTTCGATGGTCACCCGGCCAAGTCGTGCTGTTCGAAGGGATCGAATGGGTCAAGGAGCAAATCACAGACTGGGGGAAAGAAAAAGAGGCAGAACGCAGCACTTCCTCGGCACAGAACACCCCCACCACTACAACCACTGCCACCTCCTCGTCCACCATGACCACCTTCACGCCATCTTCTACGCCCCCTCCTCCAACGCCATTCAACGGAACGCTCTTTCAAACACCCTCCATCGTCGAGCGCAAGTCGGAATTCATCGGCTACGCGGCACGCATCACCACGCCCACCCAGGTCGCCTCGGTGCTCTCGCTGATACTCCAGGACAAGCGCGTCGCCCGGGCCACACACCCGGTCATCAACGCGTGGGTGTGCACCACCAGCGACGGCGTCACGCACCGCGACTGCCACGACGACGGCGAGTCTGCTGCCGGTGGCCGCTTGGCGCATCTGCTCAGCATTTTGGAGCTGGACAATGTGATTGTGGTCGTGACGCGGTGGTATGGCGGAGTGCTGCTGGGGCCGGATCGGTTCAAGATCATTAATCGCGCTGCGAGGGAGGCGCTGGATTTGGGCGGGTTTGTGGGCAAGAATGGTGGCGATGATGAGGTGGCGAGGGGAAAGGGCATGGGCAAAAGGAATTCGTAGCATCACAGCGGAATCGAGATCTGTAACAACAGCAACCACCACGGTAACACTTTAGGCATTGGCGAATCCACACGAGCATTTATAACGATACATGCAGCGGTACAAGTACATGTTCTATCAGTGGCGCCTCTACGTCAGTCAGCATACCCCTCCGAACCCGCAATCCCGCCTTGCAACACGGCAAAACAAACATTTTCACTCGCCTTGGCCAGTGTCTGCAAGATCCACGCTTCCGGCGTGGCAGCTCGACTGGTAGTGATGCTCGGGTCGTCCGAGGAGCTAGATGTGTCGCTCCTTCTCCTGCTGCTACCGACGCCATCACTACTAGACGGGGAGCCATCCGGCGCGAGCGCGTCACGCATGCACTCCTCTACGGCCAGCTTGTCGACCCTTGCGCCCCAGATGGAGGCGACGAATCCGTCGGCGATGCTGACCTTGATTGCGGGGTTCGCCAGGGCGAGATCTGCGATGGTTCTGGGGCTGAGGTTCGTGACTGAACGCAAGGTGAGCTGCAGTGTACGAGGCGAGCTGCGTTGAGCACGGTTGTTGGAGAGATATATCAACGCTGAAGCGAGTTGCGCACCGCCGTCCTCGGGGAGCATCATGTTCCACAGCTCGAGCGTCTGCAGCTCGGTGCATCCAATAAGCCCCTGTGCGAGCGACGCAACCACCTGGTCGACAACGACAATACTCAAGCCCCTAATTGCATTTGCATCGCGCCGCGGTGGCACCCACCTGAAGCGCTTCACCCTACCCAGCCCCTGCACCGCCTCTTTGAACACCCTCGCTTCATGCGCGCGCAAATCGTCCGAGGTGAGGATCTCGGAGTGTCTGATACTGAAGAACTCCAACGACACGCTCTGTACGTTGCGGCACAGCTGGAGCGCTTGCGAAGCGAGCACGAGCCGGTCGCGCGATTGCTTTTTCCCCGCCGCCGTGCTCGTCCCATCCCCACCCCCGGGTACACCGGGGATATTGATGGTAAGCGCAGCGAGCGTGTAGCGGGGCGCGTGGATGTGGGCGCCAGAGTCGGGGTGGACGAAGCGTGAGAGTTGGTCGAGCGAGTGGATGTGAATCGAAGCGTAGAGCTTGGGGAGAAAGAGATCGCGCAAGAGGTTGCTTGTGCAGAGAACGGAGGCGATGTTGTTGTCTGCAGAGAGGCTGTCGATGTAGGCTTGGGCGATGAGGTGTAGGATCTCAGAGGGTAGCAGGGTCAGCTGTAGGACTGGCGATGGAGTGGTGGATGACATGGCCAATAGCCACACGCCCAGAGACCAGCTATAGGTCCGCTCCAAGGAGGCTGGGGACAATGCGGCGGCCGATGGTGATCCTGTCTTGTCCAAATCTTGTGGATGCTAGTCGAGAGTCGTGTGCATTGCTCAGGGTTCGTATGCAGGGTTGGCTCGTCCGCGCATGCATGAGGCAGCGTGGTCTAGAAATAAAGCATGTCAGATCCTAGTTTCCAACACACTATGGTTTCGGATTGACGTCGCGACTCCGTTTCTTGGCAGAGCACCGCCTTGGCCGAGAGTTTACTCTAAATAAATTTTAAGGCTCAGCCGACACCAACACAGGGGCCTCGAAAGACGACACTGCACGAGAGCACTGCAGCTACGAGGAAGTAAGTGTTGCTTTTTGCCAGCATTCGTATGCAGCGCAGTGAAATGGTGCAGGAATAGCCAACGAAAGCTCAAAGCAGGCTCGCCCTGCAGTCTCCGCCTCTACCTCTTCGACCTTCACCATCCTCGTCACCAACCTTCAATTCGACGCGAAACGAAACGACCCCGTTCTCCTTCTGTCTTGAAGGGAGCAGATCAGCAACGCACCCTGGCTACGACGCAAAGCTTAGATCCCACCTTGAGCATCCAATTCTTGGTCTAGATCGCAGACAGCAGTCTCGGTCGCAGCCATGCCTTCGCTCCTGCTGGAACGCGCCGACTCCAGCGGCAAATCGCGCATCGACCCAACGCACGACCAGCGCACCACCATCATCGTCGCGTGCGCGTACGCCGTCGCCATTGTCATCCTCTGGAATGTACCTATCCTCAACTACCTGCTTTACCCGTTCAAGCTGCTCACCGTCGGATTCCACGAGTTTTCACATGCCGCCGTGGGGCTCTGTACAGGAGCCAAGATCGAGTCCATCACCCTCGAGCCCAACGAGGGCGGCGCGACACGCATGCGCGGTGGCATTCCTTGGCTCACGCTCCCCGCCGGCTACCTCGGCTCGTCGTTCATCGGTGCCGCCTTGATTGCATGCGGGTTCGACGAGCGCGCCTCCAAAGTGGCCAGCATCGTCGTCGGCGTCTTCTTTCTGTTCACGCTCTGGTGGGCGAGGCGCGACTGGCTCACCTGGGTGCTCATCCTCGTCATGATCGGTCTCTTTGTGCTCTTCTGGCTCGTAGCGGGAAGCATCGCCTTGCGCTACTTTGTGCTCTTCATCGGCGTCATGAATTGTCTCTATTCCGTTTGGGACATCTGCGACGATCTCATCTTCAGGAAGGTCAACGAATCCGACGCCAGCGCCTTCAGCAAAGTTGTCGGCGGCGCCCCGCAGTTCTGGGGCTTCGTATGGCTGCTCATTTCGATAGCCTTCTTTGGTGCAGGCATCGTCGTCGGCATCGTGGCGTTCAAGACGCCAGTGGCTCAGCAGCAGGCAAGCAACTTTTTGGACGTCAATCTGAAGCGTTCGGTCATTCTTTCCGAGTTTGGACTCTAGATAACGTACGCGAAACGAGCAATGATGCTCGATGGACAATCCTTGTTAGAGTGCAATGACAGTCTTGATTGTATAATGCAAATGTCTAGGAGGAGTAGAGCGGAATGGGTATATGCGCAGCGGATTTCTATTTGACGAGCTCGTCTACGTTGACGTTGCTGGCGCCGTTGGACGAAGCGGGGGTCGGTGGCGCTTCTAACTCTTTCAGATGGTCGACGTTCGACCATTGTTCCACGACACCGATTGCTTTTCCATACCCGATATCGTTCTCCACCGTCGAGCCGTCGGGAGCCTTGATCGTGTCCGCTTCCAGCTGTGCTCGACCCTGTGGGTCGCGCTGGAACTCGCTTTCTGTTTTGTCGACCAACGCCTGCAGCTGGTCCACCGCGTCTGTCGTCGTCGCGGAAGACTTGGCTCTTTCCAACAGCTTCTTCTGCAGTTCGTGATCGAGTACAAACTGCGATCCTTGCACGCCGAGGTGGATCGGTCGAACAGACCAGTGTTGCTTGCGAGAGAGGTCGCCAGGTGATACGGTAGTCGAAGCGTCGGCGGCCGAGGTGGAGATGACAGGGACGAGGAGTTCAGTGATGGAGCAATTCCAGAAGCGCGATGGCACCACGGTTGGAGGGACAATGCAGTACCGCCCTGGTACGAGCACCTGGTTCATCAGTGCCGAGATGGCGGCACCGTGTGAAACGAGCACCACCGTCTCTGTCTTTTCCCCCGTCGCCTTCCCTTCGCGCGTGACGAGGTCGTTCCAGAAGCTCGCGAGACGCTCCGAAAACGGCTGCATCCGTTCGATCCCCTCTGTATCCTCGGATTTGGTCGCTCCGCCCGTGTACACCTTGCCCTGCAGCACGCCAAACGCGCGCTCCTTGAGGCGGTCGTCGTACTCCAGCTCCGGTCGCGACGAACTCTGATGTGCGCAGATCGCCTTCGCCGTGTCGGCTGCTCTCCGGAGCGGGGAGGTGATGATGCGGTCGATGTGCACGGGGGCGAGGAAGTGGCCGGTGAGCGCGGCTTGTTGACGGCCACGCTCGTTGAGGTCGGTGTCTAGCTGGCCCTGGATGATGCGTTCGACATTTTCGCGTGTTTCGCCGTGCCGCACGATGAGCACGCGCAGCTGTGTCGGTGGTGGCGCTGGCTTGGGCGACATTGGGCTGTTCACGGCTTCCTGGCGCGGGTGATGGCAGAGCAGGAAGAAGCTGAGCGTTCGTTGTTTCGGGAGAAATCGACATTCCTTCGGATCCTTCCGACGTCCGTGCTTCTCTTGTGACCATGTTAAATCGGCAGATTCACCCCGATTTTGATGACCAATTCTAGGTTGAGATCTGCACCAGCCAAAATTGTGACTGACTCGCTTGGCTGTGCAGACACCGCGTGCACCTTCGGCAAAGCCTTGCTTGGCTGTGTGGTTTTTTCCTGCGGTCGTGATCAACGCAGCAAATTCAATCCACAGCAGCGGATGCAAAATGCCGGAACAAACTTCGGCAGAGAGGAAAGCAGCCCTGAGACACACACGCACACGGGGCACTACGAGGCAGTCAGAAGCACCTAGAAAGTGGCACACACGCCCGGGGTTCAACGCGTCGTGGTGTGCAAGTGGCCTGATTTCACCGTTCCTACGTCGGGCACACGATCACGAACGAGATCGTCAAGCTTGACGTCAAAATTCGCAACCGTGCCCAGCATTCACTTACTTGTTCGAGAAGTCAAGATCGAGGGCTGCTAGGAAAGGTCAAGCTTGCAATTGGTCGCTTGCGTGCGCTCTCTCAGCGTGGGAAAGGTGATGAGAATGGATGCGCATGAATACCGCGAGCGGCCGGCAGCTCCGAGGAAGTGTGGGCCGTTGATCATGCGGCATTCCAGCCGATCCCGTGGCGCGAACGGCGAAATGCTGACCTCTCGCTTTCTGCTATTTTTGCGTTGCCCGACGTGCATGATGCAGATCTCTTTGCCGAAACACTTCTTTTTTTCCCAGGATGCTAAACAGCGCGAACCCAGACCGAGCGACCAAGTGCCCCCCTCTCGATGCACGTTTCGAGGCACAAGTTGATCTCCGATAGAGACACACAGAGAAACTTCTCTGCTGGTGTTCGCCGTTCGCCGTCCGTCGAGCCGGAGTTGTTGAGAATGAGTACATATATACACGCAGAGGACTGTCGTTGGCTCGTGATCACGACCCCATACACCTCTGAAGCTTTTCAATACTCACCAAACATGTTCGGCTCAAGCTCAACAGCGCGCACCGTCGCAGCCACCGCCCTCGTGGCCTCGTCCCTGATCTCGTCCGCCTCCGCCGGCAACTGGACCCAGAGCGCGTCGATACGAGGCAAGGACTTTTTCTCCAGCTTTGACTGGTTTACCGAAAAGGACCCCACCAACGGTCTCGTCAACTACCAGTCCCAGACCAGCGCCAGGTCGCAAAACCTCTCGTTTGTCGACGGCGAAGGTCACTTTGTCATGGCCGTGTCCACGACGCCGGTCGCGCTCGAGGGGCGAAACAGCGTGAGGATCACATCCAAGCAGAGCTACTCGGACGGTGTTTACGTGCTCAACGTGACGCATGTTCCGCTTGGCTGTGCCACCTGGCCAGCCTTCTGGACGGTGACGGAGGACATCAAGTCGTGGCCAAACGGCGGAGAGATCGACATCATGGAGAATGCCAACGACGAGTACCCCGCCAACCTAGTTTCGGTGCATACCAACACGTCGTGTACCATTCCTTCGACCATCTCGGGCCAGTCGGGCACCGTCGCGTATTCAAACTGCTCGGCCTTCGTGCCGTCGAACCCAGGCTGTCGAGTCGAGACCAACGGCACGTCGACCCCTACCTGGGGACGCGCATTGAACCGCGCCGGCGGCGGGCTCATTGCCATGGAGCGCTCCTTCGGCACCACAGGCAAGGGCGTGCGCGTCTGGTACTTCCCCAACAACAAGCCGTCCTCGATCCCCTCGGACCTCTCCGCCTCGAGCACCGCCGTAAGCACTGATACCTGGCCCACCCCCAACGCCTACCTCCCCATCTCGTCGTGCTACGCCGACTTTGCCCCGCACAAGATCATCTTCGACATCACCCTCTGCGGAGACTGGGCGGGCAACACATACAACCAGAGCGGCTGCAACGCCCAGTACCCCGCCTGCAGCTACCAGGTCGGCTACAACGGCTCGAGCTTCAACCAGTCCTACTGGTCCGTTGAGTCGCTGCGCCTGTACACCAACGGTGGTGGCTCCGCTAACGCTGCCGTCTCGCCGCAGAGTGCTAGCTCACAGCAGAGCACGAAGAGCGCCCAGAGCGCCCAGAGCGCAAAGTCGGCCGCGGTCAAGATGGCGGTGATGAGGCCCGCAACGCTGGTTGCTGCTGCTGCGACCGCTGTGGCGGCGGTGCTGGCTTCAGTTGCGTTTGCCACTGTGCTCTAGATATGGTACTCGACCTTGATGATGCCGCCTCGGTGCGGCGTGGACGCTTGTTTAAAGGTGTAATTGGAACCGCCCTTCTGTAATCCTAGACTGCACTCTGTACATTGATCTCTCTCTACATGCAGCTTCAAACGTATGTCTGCATAGCGTCTCACGGGCGATGATGGTGAAAACGCAAGATAGAATTGCACCGCAATGCACTGGGACGAGCGCACACGGGATGCTGAGAAACTTCGGTCCAGACGAAATCTATCCGGAGCGCAGATAGCGGCTTGCGCTTTCAAACCTCTCCAGGGCTCGTTGCTGCTCTTCCGAATCCTCAACACCATGCTCGTCTTGATAGAAGCCGAGCGCAAACTGCTTTGGTAGTCTCTCCAGGTAGTAGGCTGCATCCCAAAAGGGTGGCAATCCGCTCCATCTCGATGCTAATCCTCCAATGTGTTTCAGAGTCCTTTCGAAGTCTCTCGTATCCAGCCGCCCCACTCCATAGAACACCACCGTTGTCCTCGTTCCATCTAAGAGGAACGGCGACCAAAGCGTCACGACCTGTTGCGTGTTCTTCAACGCCCCCGTCAAAGTTTCGATGGCAGGCATCCGGCCTGATCTGTGCATCGCCACGAGCAGGCCCAGCTCTCCCCTCACCCGTGGTGCCAGCAAAAGATACTGCTCGCGATCCGTCAGTAAGGTATTCAGCAGCTTCCACGTAAGCTGTGCAGTGTTGATCGGGAGGAACTGCATCGCGCCTCGAAAGTACTCTCGATTCAGGTAGTCCATGCGGTCCTGGCTGTTGAGGTACACCAGCGTGCGCCAGCGCGGCATGCCCTGTGGAAGCGCCTTTGCTTTGATCTTGACCACATTTTCCACCACGCTCGCAAAGTGTGCCCGCTGCTGTTCCGTTCGAGGTTGTTCGTGCGAAGCGTCAGCGATGTTCGGGTGCCAGTCGCTCGGATGTCGGTTGTGCGCCACGTAGATGCGTGGACCTTCGCGATACTCTTTGTCGACGCTGGTGAAGACGAGATTAGGCATCGCGAGCGCCCTTTGCAGGTTCTCTTCCCACTCTTGAGGCGTGACGTGATGCACGGGTGCAGCCTGTGATTCGGTCGCTGGGATCACGGTCAAATCGGACAGAGCTCCCTGGGACGCGATCGGAGACGATGCTGGCTGTGCACCGCTAGAATCCGCCGGCCAGGGCTGCGGAAGAGGCGTCCACGGTGGCTGTAGCTCGTTTTCCTGCCAGTGGAAACCCGGGTCCGAGGGTTGCGCGCCACTGCTCGACCCTTCGCCGTCTCGCCGACCTCCACTGCTGGACTCTCCGCCGAACGGCGATCGCCACATCGGCTTGGACCTGGCGCCAAGGAGCAACGTGTACAAGGCAACCAAGACGATACCGAGATGTCGCATAGTGCTGTCTTGATGCTGGTGCAGTAGAAGACGTGAGGAATGTAGTTTCGAGAGGCGCCCACATCGACGTCTTTATAGCTTCTGAACAGAGCAACATCAAGCTCCGCGTCAACTTTCTGACAACACCTTTTCCGAAGGTGCCACCATTTCACTTGGTCTAGGCCGCATGACGGTGGGCTGCAAGTCGGCGGCCTCTCGGTGTCTCTCAGAGCACGGAATTCTTATGAGACGGTGGGGAAACGGGATAGCTCACGTTCATCTAGCTTCTGAAAAGGCTTAGTACCCACCGAACAGCTCACAGGATCTTTGTCGGCCATACATGCAAATTATCGAATCAGTGCAAAGCCTTGCAACAAAAGAAGAAGTGCACAGGGAGAAGACGAAATCGAAGGACTACAAATGGTAATGGTGACGACGAGAGAGACGAACACCGACAAGGTGCATCCGTGCAGAGGCTGAGCTGAACCATTGGCCGAGTCGAGCCTCGCTTTCTGCTACACCTCTGACCTATCCGATGAGTCGTTACAGATGAAGGTAGTGAATTGCTTCCAAAACCGGGTTCTGATCGACTTTGAACTGCGATTTCAGGGTATGCAGGTGTCTTACTGTACCATCCACTTCCCTGGAATCCAGCTGACCAATGCCATACAGTACAGCCATTCCTCGCTCGCCGTCGGTAAGCAAAGGCCCCCAGAGCGAAACTATCTGTGTGGCATCCTGCAATGCTGGACCCGTCAGTTTTCGGATTTCTGCCATCGTTTCAGAGTTGGCTCTGGGATGACTTGCCAAAAGCACGCCCAAGCGATTCGATTCTAGTGGTGGTAGCAACACTAACTTCTTGCGATCCAGAAACAACTTGTTCGCCACATCCCACGACAGCTTGGCCTCGTTGATCGGCAAGAAATGCATCTTGTTCAGGAAGTAAAGCCGGTTGATGTCGTCCATATTGGCTCGGCTGTTGAGGTAGATCATCCTGCGTTCCGACTTGACAGCCATCGCATGCTGAAGGTCTTGCTTGTCGACCTTGACGACATCCTTGAGTAGATCGCCAAAGTGGTGCCAAGTCTTGCGACGATTGGATGGTGGGAGCTGCGTGGGATCGAAGACGAGACGATCTTCCGGAATGCTGGGGTCGTGCGCGACAAAGAAACGGGAACCATAGACGGGTGACGATGGTGCGAGGCTCGTGAACTGAAGATGTGGCCTGCCGAGCGCCTCTCGTACACCGGCTTTGAGATCGCGTGCTGGCTGTGCAAAAGCGATGATTGATTTAGGGCGGCTCATGCTCGAAGTTAAAGCAGACACCGTGCGAGACAATTCGCTGGTAGCGCCTCCAGCCGCTCGCTCATGACCGAGTGAATCCTCGCGAGGCGTTTCTGCCGACCACAACTGCTGCACCGGATCAGGACTCCAAGCTTGCGGGTATTGATGCTCTTGCCAATCGAATCCGGTCGATTCGGACGAAGGAAAGCTACTACTCGATCCTTCGTCGTGTTCTCCCTGCATCGGCGTGGAGCGTGCGCCAAAGAGCAACACGAGCAAGGCGACTGAAAAGCTGATGACTCGTCGCATGTTGAGGTCTCGATTGTGGGTTGCTGATGTTGGTGAACGACAAGAGGGTGTAGAAGCCATACCTACAAGGTCAGCACCTTTGACGACGCCAAGGTCTAGGTGGCCACCCACGCTTGCGCCTCTTCCACAATCCCACCATTTTTTTCGTCCGTCAGACCATGAAGGTGTGCGCTTCTTATAACAACCGCACACCTTCATGTTGTGAGTTCGAAAGGTGTGTTGTTTGCCTCTGAACGCACGGTGATGCAATAGTTCACCGTGACTGTGTAGCACACAGCTGAGGTACTTTTAAATCGCCGAAGGGACTGAAAGAACGCCGAGCTCATCAAGTAAGGAAAAACGTGTATGGTGAAAGCATTGAGATCGGTAGGGTTTGGCTGATCAAGCGACTATCAGCTCGTTCAAAGACGATAGAGACGAGCGTACGAAAGGCAAAGGTGATGAGACTGAGGAGAAGAACAACACAAAGGATTCGGTCATAACACCTACTCGGGTCGAAGCATACGAATGGCTTCCTCCAACCTGCCCTCGGCTTCCTTCCTCTCTTTCGACGCCGGATCTCTATGCTTTTCGTCGTAGAACTGAAAAGCAAAGTCTCTGGGTAAGCTTTGATGGAAAGCAGCAGCGTCCCAGAAACGGGGCACATCCTTCCACCTTGGGATCAACTTATTCAAATGTTCCACCGTCTGATCATAGCGCCTATGGTCCAACTGCCCAATGCCGTACAGTACCATCGTGGCGTGCTGTCCATCCAGTCTGAGAGGCGCCCAAAGCGAGACAATTTGACTCCTGTCATGCAAAGGTCCAGCCACCTTCTGAATACCCTGCATGATTGCCGAACCGATCTTGGGATGAGCGGCCACTAGCATTCCTTCACCACCGCGTTCCGTCGGCGGAAGTAGCACCATTGTCGTGCGACCCAAAAACATTTTAGTCAACAGCTCCCAATTCAACTTTTTGGTGTTGATCGGCAAGAAGCGCATGTTGCCTTGAAAGTACCGCCGGTTGATGTCGTCCATGTTGGACCGACTGTCGAGGTAGACCAGTCTTCGCCAGTCTGCATCGCCGAGAGGAAGTTGCAAAACTTGGATCTTGTCGGGATTGTCAAGCTTCTTGGTAAAGTGGCTGTAGGGCTTGTGGAGCGAAGATGGTTGTGCCTGCGAAGAGTCTGGTACGGATGCATGGCGATCTTGCGGGTTGCTCGCATCGTATGCGACGAACAGGCGTGGAAAGAGGAGTAGTGGATCATCGATGCTGTGAATCTAGAGAGGGCGGTTCCCCATTGCTACTCGCATTTTGGCTTCCCACCCGAGACGGGCCGCACTAGGATTGTTCGAGGCCAGGCTAGGATCAGCATTGGAAGCCTGGGCGAGTGCAGCCGGCCGCGGACGAGGTGTCCAGTTTGGGGAGTGTACTTGCTCCTGCCAACCGAAACCTGAACCCGACTGAGGTTGAACGCCGCTGCTCGACCCCTCGCCGTACGGCCGCCACATGGGCTTGCAGCTGGCGGCCAAGAGCAACGAGAGCAAGCTGACTACAAAGAGAGCCACGAGTCGCATGGTAAAGTGGTATGTTGTCGACAGACAAGAGAAACGTGCCAGCTCCATCTCTGCGTCTCAAGCGCCAGAAGCTTTATAGCCCTGAGCAGCTCAAATTCGACGCTCGACTCAGATTTCATACCTGCTTCTCTTCCAGGTTGCCACGATTGTCTCGACTAACTGAACAGGTGAGGAGGCTTCGCCTCTGCGGGCTTTCACCACAGCCCGTGTGACGAGACGATGGGACTGACTCTGTGTTGCCACCGAGCACTCCTGCCTTTCATTGTCTGTGTTGACTGTGGGCCTCACAACCCACCGATCGGCCACTTCCCGGCTGAGCGTCACTCGCTGCATGGGTGAGAGAGAATAATTTGATTGAGGCTCGGCCTATGGTAAGACCTGAGAGCTCGATGAGGTTGCCCGCCGGAAAGGGGGCTGGAAGAGCGCAAGGGCGAACGAAAGAACAAAGGGAGGGAGTACAGGGAGGGAAAGAATCGAGCGCTGGGCGGTGACTAGCCTATCGACGACGAGAGAGATGATGGAGGAAGGGAAGAAAACTTAGATACATGGCCTAGGCATATGAAGAGGTGGGAGGCGAGCTCCGCTCGCCCAGACGCCCTCGCCCTGTCGCACGTGGGGCATAATCAGGCTTCTGAAACATAGTTGCGTTATGTTGAACCCCACATGCCGTGGAAGATTCTCACAAGCTGCTGCCGGCGGGAGAGGGTGTTCCGAAATCAAGAGCCCTTTGGAGTTAGCCGATAGAACTAACAAGCCTCGGCTAACGTGGCTTTTGAAGCATTGTCGCTATCGGGTTATTACCACATGCCCCGGGCAGCTAGCTACCACAGGCCCCAGCCGCCGGGAGAAGGCCTTCGGAATTCAAGCGCTGTTTTCGCGCTTCAGTGGTGAATTTGGGTGGGAAGTCAATCCTGGTCAGCTGCAGCTTGATTCCTCATCCATGAGCCGCACCAAACGCACGAAGATCTGAACGCGGTTCTTGAAAATGGAAAGCATTGCAGGTCCCGGAGAGGCGATCGAGGGGACCCTGCCTTTTTCCGGCGCCTTGCTCGGGATTGCTTACAAGTGAGGCAAGCAACAGGCTTTGGGCTGGTCCTATAGTGTGGGAATAATGTCAGCCCGGAGCTGCCCGTTAAGGCACCTTGCCGCCCAACATATACACTGTCATGTGCAACGGACGAGTTGGGCCGCGTAGGCGTGATTTTGCAGACTTGGGTCGCACATTGCTTCCCGTTAATCGAAGCAGAACCCGGCACGGCTTCTATTTACGGAACACAGCGTTCCGACCCCGCTTCTGACGGCGGCTATTTCGAAGTCAATGATAACAATTATGACAATGATAACGAAAACAGGCAGGACCGGGTCTATATCCCCAGTTCGCTCAACTGCAAGCCAGAACCGATCAGGCAGTCTCGCCTGGAGCCCTTTCGAAGGCACTATGTACCTGATTCTATCAACTTGCATCAGGGAGCGTGTGATCCAGCATACCGTTCTGTAATCGGCCAGATAAGAACAACTAGGAAGCGCAAGTATGTCGAACACCTTCTCCCTTGCCCCGAAGCTTGTTTCATCGCCATCACGTTTCGCAACATCAACATGGCTCTGGATGCACAAGACACATCATCAGAAAGAACTCGCCTGCTCGGCCCTTCGGATAATGAGGATGACGCCGCTGTCGATGTCGTTATCGCCCCAACCTCGCTCGATGCCAGAACCAGGACGATTCTGCTGGGCGTGTCTGCCCTCATCATTCTCAGCACCCTCGCCGGCAACGTCGGCTCTTTCAGCGGGATCGATTTAATCCGCAGCATCGCCTGTGCTGAATACTACCACACCTTCCACGGCACAACGCCCCCCTCGCATGCAAATTGCCAGATCGATGCTGTCGACGCAAGGTATTCCGACATTATGGCGGGGCTCTCGAGCCTCAACAGTATCGCAGCATGCTTCTGTGCGTTAGTCGTCTTTCCGTTTATCATCAGAAAGCTCGGTCACAGAGCAGCGATCTTGATTGGGGTTGTCGTGCTTGCGCTAGAAAGGTGCTTCTTTGTCTGGCTTGCAAGCGCGGCACAATCAACCTCGGGAAAAGCAACAATTCATCCAACAACAGCACTCCACTGTGTTCTTGCTCAGGCATTCGTCTTCGGGATCGTGGGAGACACTTTGCTGGATATGGTGACTCAGGCGGTGGTACTCGATACAGTGCCAGCGGCCTTGCGCTCCACGTGGCTAGCCCACTTGCAGTCGTGCGCAAGCATTGGAGGTCTTGCTTCCACTGCGGTCGTACAGATGCTCAATCTCGACACTAGTTCCGATCTGGTCGTCGACACGCTCCCCATCCTTATCGGTGCCGCACTTGCGCTTCTCACCGTCCTAACCGGCCTAGCTATCTTCTCTTACGCCATTAACCCTAACCCGTCCAAAGTTTCACTCCACCCCACTGCACCTTCTGAGGAGACGCCCTCCCACCGTTCTGACGACCTGCGAGTGACGAAGTTCAAGAGAGCCGTTTGTCAAGCATTCCGCCCACTCCGTCTTCTCTTCCGGCCAATCCGTCACCACAATCTCTCACAGAAACCCGATTGGAGGCTAAGCAGGATCCTGACTGCCAGCCTCCTGTACGGGGAGATCTCTGTAGCCGCAAATCTCGTCATTTTCTACTGCCAATCTCGCTTCCACATACATGCAAAGGAAACTAGCTTTCTGAGCGGTTGGCTCAACCTTTGCGCCTGGATATACCTGTCATTTGGCTTCTCTCGCATTGCCCGCTGGGTTCGCAAACGCACGATCCAGACCCCCCCAGCTTTAGAGCAGGTTGGTCCTCCCGCCGAACACACTTCCATCTCAGCCGAACGGTGGCTCACGATTGGTTCACTCGCAATGGACATTGTCTCCTGGTCCATCTTCACACTGGCAGGTCGTGCCGGCAGCTTCGCACTCTTCAAAGTGGGTACCGCCGCACTCTCGCTCTCTTTGGGAGGCTCCGCTTCCCTCACCTCGCTCAGCTCTTTGCTGCTCCCAGAGGGCACTGAGACGGAAGAGCTCCTCTCAGCACTCTTCTTCATCGACAACGCCGCCTCAACAGTCGGACCCATGCTCAATACGCGGATGTTCAGGCTAGGATTGCAGATCCAAATTCCAGAACTCATATTTGTATGCATGGCAGCATTGTCATTCGTCTCGATGATGATGGTCATTTCCGTCAGGTCCAACCCAGCGTAGCAGTCATTGGCTCGGATTATGTTTCGGTTTTTGGCTAAGCTCACGCAAGATCGAGGGTACCGAGGGTCTATGCTGGACTGGCATGCTTTGAATCCTACCATGTTAATGCTCGAACAGTGGTCGGGCGAGGTGCAGACTAAGTGGCAGGCGCGTTCGGGCAGTGCAGAGACCTTACTTTGAGAAGGCGCGGCGCTGGCCTTATCCACGCCAGACCTAACGAGAGACACCTTGCCTCAAAGTTTCCTCCAACTCCTTCTGCTGCAAGAATCGATCCACATGCTCCTTCTCCGAGTCGGGCAGGAAGCCCATGCCGAAAAAGAACATCGAAACTTTGTGCTGGGGTTGATTTTCGGGCAGCCCAAAGAAGCCTAGATACGCTTTGCCCTCGAGGGCGGTTCCTTTCACCTTGGTACCCTTAGTCTTCCCTTCATACCCGTGATCCGAAATATGAACTCGATACGGTCCACTAACTTTCCCGGTCAGCCCGAGGGTCTCGGCTGGAATGCGCACAAATGGTAGCCTCTGGCTTGGATGCATGGCAGCTGTCTTCCTGCGGATGGTAGCGCCCATCCCTGGAAGCGCCTTCAAATCGATAAATCTCAGCTTTCCATCGAAGATCTGCGAGTTGATCAAGTCTCTCGCTTTCTGGTTTTCCCAGATAATGGGGGACATCAACTTTAACCAGGGCTCGTCGGGAAAGACCCATTCGGACTTACGGAGATACTCTGGGCCTCCGAAGCTCTTGAACGAAATACGGCGCTTGATCCAGGCTCTTTTCTCTTCTTCGGTCCAGATCTTGCTTCTCTTCTTCGCCTCGGGCCGGTCTGACTGCGCTGTAAGTGGTTCCGTGGAAGGGGTTGCTGGTAGGTCGGCGCTTGCGGGCTCAGAAAGGATAGGTCTGTAATGCGAAAGATCCTGCATGAGCGAATCGAGGATGGTCATATCAAGCGCAGAATTGCCCGAGGAAGAAGGTGAATGGTCGGCCCAGTCGAGAGTTGGCTGCACCAGAGGCTGGTAATGCGACGACATAGGTGGCAAGGCTTTGACAAAAGCTGTACTCGAGTATGCGGGTTCCCCCAATGGTAAGCTAGTACCACGCACATAACCTGGACTACGCGTAGTTGAGCCTGCGGTAGTCGGGTGATATGTCGATACTGGAGCATAAATTTGAGGCTCTATCGCAAATTCGACAACTTTGTGGGATGCAAGAGGCGGAGAGGCTGTAGCGTCAGCTCCAATTGGGTGCTGCATCTGGCCATACACGACCTGCCAGAGGTCACCTGACGACGTAGGACCGACAGGTGCTGCCAGAATAAGGCTGTGGCCAAGCACCAGGGTAGTTGAAGCTAGAATGCGAGGCAGCAACATTTTAAGAGAGGAAGGGAGCTAGTCTTTTGCGGCAAAGAAATTTTCAATCCTCTGAGGACGCATATCTACATATAGGCCTTCACTCGAGCCTTCTTCGCAGAGCCAGAACGATCTTCTGCGATCTTTCCAGGTTCGTTTGTCCAGCCAACCACTGTCAGCTCTAAATGTGCGATTCACACGCTACCTTGAATGATAGCAAGGTCACACGATCGTGCTTTCTCTCCAGAATCGTCCAGGGTATAAGCCTGTGGCTGCTCGGCGGCATCTTGCGTCCCACAACACGCGACATGAGATCACGACTGTGCAACGCAAAAAACGATGTGGCGAGTTCAAGAAGACGGCAAGGCTCTGTCGAGCACCAGCTAAGCATGAAAGGGAAGGACTTGGCCTGTGGGAACATCAAAGCTGAAATTGAGCGACGCCATGCTTGGCAGCGTGCCAAGAAAACACGAGAGGTAATGAGGCAACCGTGATACAGGTGCAGATATGAAGATGCTTTATCAAAGAGTCAATCGAGCGCGGCTTTGAGAACCTGCCAACCTTGGCGCGAGTCCACCAAAGTCACACAAGCCACAATTGATATAGGGCTTCGCCACAATCGCTTGGGCAAAGGTTGGGATTTTGCTCAACTCTCACCACTTTCACTTAAGACTGTGCGATAGTCGAAGTCGAATTGAGATGATGGGGTTGTAGTGAAATATCTACGTAAATGCACACAGGGCCTCAGTAGTACTCGACGAAAGACTCGTGAGGTCTTTCGAAAGCCAACTTAGCGGTGACCGGGCTAAGCATGGGCGTGCGAAGCTATTCTTGCTGCTTCAACCGCCCTGTCAATGGCCGCGTTAACTTGTTCGTTATCTCTGTGGTCGATGATCGCCGTTCCAAGATACTCCATAGCGTTGTTCTTGCCAGAATAGTTCTCCTTGACTCCCCACAGCATGAAGTGCGGAGAACGCTTGATGGCATGAAGTTGTCGAGGAGCGGTGCTCTGCTTCAACGTGGGGAGATGCTCTGTCATATACACCCCCATCTTCGTCTTTCCGCGATCGGACATGTAGGAAAAGGGAAGTTTACGGCTTGAGCGAACAATGGGCGATCTGGTGACCCAGTTTGAATCCGTTACGATGTGAATGTGGTTGATGTCGACCCAGTCCAACTTGCTGGCAAACAACGCCGAACTGAGGCGAGCCTTTACTTGTTTGTCTTGGTTAAATTTTACTTTATAGATGAAGTTCTGGCTTCCCAAGGGTCCGACTTGCCTGAACTGTGTCAACGAGTCAGGAGCCGGCCAGCCCAGTTTTCGTCGAATTGTCCAGTGCCTCTGCGCATCAGTCTCTGGTTCGTCATACGCTGCGGCCGTGCCAACAGCTTCTTGCTGCGGAGTTTGGCTAGCAGAGCCTGGTACGGAAGAAGCGTGGACAGTGGGAACTGTGGAGTGAGAAAGTTGGCTTTCAAGCGCGCTCAGTATGTCAAAGTCCGCCTGCTCCAAGCCGTCGGCAACTGAAGTAGAAGGGTTGTGCCATTCAGTCGATGATGACGCATATGGGTCGCTGTTCCAGGTCGGCGGCTGCGGTTGCGCATTTACGAACAGCCACTGATTGCCATCCCAAACATAGCTGCCTTGAGCATGGCTGCTCCCGGCTTGCCTGGTCTGTGCAGCTTTCCGAGGCTGAGACGATCCTCCGTGGTTATAATCGTAGTTTGAGTCCTTGCCTCCATTCTCCATGGGTGCTGCGTAAACCAGACAGCACCACCAGAAGAATAAGAGGAAAAGCAGCTTTAAGTTGGCGATCAACATAATGACGCGAGCAAAATCTGCACGGATGATGGGGGCGAAGGAAAATAGGCAAGAGGCTCCCGCGTGGGTCTCTTGTAGAGCACCTGCCAAAAATGAGGACTTCGACCTAGCGCTGCACGGTATTTGCCTCTTCACAACTCATTTGCTCAGGGTGGTGGGCTCTTAGCTCCCACCTTTAATATGCGTTACCAATCTCCATAGGATGTCAAAGAAGTGCGGCCACCCTCGTTTGCGGTTGCAACAGCCCATTACGAGGCATCCCACCGGCATGCACGTTCGCTTCTCCTTGTCTTCACCAGAGCCGGGCCGCCTGTTACTTTGTCTGACCTCTCTGGAAGTCACTATCCGGCTGACAGATGCGGTGCTGAAACACGTCTGAGGCTGCTCCCAGATCTCAACAGAGTGGAATGGAGGCCCTGGTGCATCTAGCTGTTCGTAAAAGCTTTGTGACGAACTAGCAGAGCAGAGTTGTGACTTGACCTGTCAGTTTCCGCAGCTAGAGCATTCGTGTGTATGCTTCTGGCCCACGGTGGTTAAGGGGTAACCTTTTTCACACCCTCTCGAGCTCACCTCGGAATGGGAAATCTTTGCACCTGCAACGATTGCGCTTGAAAGCGCCACCACAAAGCACGTTCTGACGTAAAGCTAGCACTCGTACACTTTCAGACAATCTAGCAACTGCACAGTACAGCCAAGGTCAGCCATGTCTTCGCTCACAGACAGCGACTTTAGCACAAACCTGGTCTGGAATATGAATTGGCGTACTTGAAGAAGGATGAAAGAAAGAATGAAGGTGGTCTGGTGCGGATTGCATATCCAACTGTAGAAGAGAGTACGAAAGCGCGAACAAACGAAACTTGGTAGGATGAGGTTGAAAGAGGGCATGCGTCGAGCTGCGTCTCCAGACGATTCCAGGCGCTCGAACAAGCTGCCATGGAAGCTCAATAAGATTCCTGCACTGTCGCCGGAGTTCAATCTAAAAGCGAACACTTGAACCTCTAGCGAGCGCACCGCCGACACCCGCCAGCGCGTCCATATAACCTGTCCCCAGATACAGTACGTGTTTCACGCCCTTGACGTCCCTAGCTTGGGACCAGAACATGAGGTAGTTTCGATACTGATGTGGACCTGCACCCTTTGACATAGCCTCGTGCTCCGTCACATACAAGTCATACGTCTTCTTTGCTCCACCGGGACCAACGATCTCTAATGGCGGAAGACGTCGACTATAACGACGCAGAGGAGATTTGTCTCGCATGCTGTGACGGTCAGGAAGAGAGTTCCCATAGCCAGGCACGAAGGTGATAGTCTCCTGAAAGAATCCAGAATTGATAAGCTTCTGCACCTCGACTCTTTCTGCAGGAACTGGCGCCGCTGCGAAATTTGATATTCCCTCGAATCCTTTAGGTCTTTTGGGTCCGACTTGTGGGATTTGCCGCAGCGCCTTCAGCACTTGCGAGGCCTTTTGATGTTGAGTGTAGTAAGTATCCACCAGGGCTGTGTTGGCTCGCAAGTCATTTTGATGTTGAGCTGATTGCGGATCCACCAGAACATTGTTGACGAAGTCGAGATCATCGAGTGACAGAGTGCCTTCAGACGAGGAAGGTTGGTGCGACGAGGTAAGCATCTCTTCCGGAGACGCCAGACGTGGGTTGGAAGCTGATTCCCAAAATTGATTGTACATCGGAGCAGCCAGGGTCAGTCGCTGTGCCAGCAGCGAGACACCAAGGAACACGGCGATGCAACGGGACAACATGGTGATGCTCTGATCAGGGCGGGAACAGCAAAACAAGGACTGGAACTTGAAAGAACGATGTGACGATCTTTAGTGATGTTTTATACTCAAGGAAGGCAGCTCTGACCGCGCTGTGAGAAGTCGGCCCGAGAGGAAACTTGGTGGGGCGTAGCTGAAATGACATCAACAATGGTAGATATCCACTTGTGTCAAGAATGCAGCGTTGCAGTATCCTACCGCACTATGGTTCAAATGTTTCCTTCTCACCTGGACAAATAATAAGGCGGTGGGACAAGCTACAATATTCCAAGCAATAAGCAACGAAGTGGAATCGCCATCCGGAAGTGGGCAGCACTGTCAAGACCGCAGTGTTGTCCAGCCTCTACCTTGCCTAGATTGCGTCAGCAATGTTTTTGAACCAAAGAAGAGCCCCAACCCAAGCTTGAACAGCTCAACATTGCAAGTTACAAAGAGAAGAACAACAACAAGAAGCCCCGGGGGCTCTTCACTCTAGCTGAATCTCCTCAACGAGTACTTCACTTGCGTCACAAGACGACAACAATGGCATAGGCTAGCAGCGAGAAAGGTGCGGATTGGATGGGTGACGTCATGCCTGCGACGGCCTACACGGGAGCATGACCAACTAGCTTGGCACCTTGCAGCAAGGGTGCAAGATGTCTGTCGACTGCATCGTTATCATTTGGGTCGATGTAGCCTGCTTCATACATGACGATAGAATTAGAATGTGCCTTAAGCTTCTGCTCCACGCCCCAAACAAGATAGAACAGTTTGTCTTTGAGTATGCTTCCTTCAAGCATCAAGTGGTCCATGAGACCATGCTCCGTGATAAGAATGTCCACTTTGGAATGGTCCAACTCATCTGTGTGGACAAAAGGGAGACGGCGGCTGCAGGTTCTCAGCGGTGATTTCTTGAAAAAGTAGGCATTTGGTTGATGATCGAATGGGTCGTTCTCTACCCAGTGAAAGTAGGACCCGAAGACTTGTTTGTTAAGAGCGTGTTTCAGCCTGTCGTTTGTTCTGAAAATGATGTTGCTCGACTTTCTAGCCTCGAGGATGGGAAGCAGGTGATTCATTCTCTGTAGCGTCTGGGGTTCCGGCCAGTTTTTCCTTGCTCGGATAGTGCGGACTTGCTTCTTGTGTTGTTCTTTCAACTCTTCTGGGGACAACTTTCGTCCAGTAGACGGTTTTGAAGATGTCTTGCGTTGCCGTGATCGTTGTCTCGATGGTTTGAGGGCAGCGGTGCTTGGCTCACCCCCCTCAAGGCGAGCTTCGTGCGATAGCTGATTTTCGTCTGGATCCGCCAAGACACTATTGACAAAATCGAGGACGTCTGATGACAGATGCGGCTCTGACGACGAGGGATTATGCTGCAAAGGGGTAAACATGCTGCTCCACACCCCCTTGAACAGACCAGCGGTCGAATGCCCGGCCCCAACGTACAATCCATGAGGAAAGTCGCTCGCACGGCTGTAGTCCGAGTCAGGCACGTGCAGAGGGCCTTGTGTGCGTAAAGATGATTGCGCGTTGTTTGGATGCGCCTCCTGAGATTGTGGCGGCCTGCCTTGATGAAGCTGTTGCCCATCTCCACCCTGCCATACCGGATACATCGGTGCAGCATGGACATGCTGCTTTGGTGGTATAGAGATCATAAGAAATATCGCGATGGAACCAAGCAACATGACGATATGTAAGGAAGTTGGTATATAGAATGGGACATTTCCTGCGAAGGCATCGTTTTGAACATTGCTGATTTTGAGCTCGGCTGGAAGAGCAGCAAAGTGGGATCTCCCTTGGTTTCAGGAACGCAGCATTGTCCCAACGCCTGTGGCCACCACTGTGGCCCCGTGCATCCATTTCATTAACGTGAACGTTGTTCATCAGGAGTTCGGCGGTCGCCTTGTACAGCCCAACAATACGAGCTGCAACAATATGAAACCCGACCAAACGCCCCGAGGGTGTCCCACTCTGGCTTCATTCCCTCAAGTGCTGGATGTTCACTCTTATTTTGCTTCGCAGGCTAACGATGTGCTCTTACTGCAACGACTGACTTGATAATTGAATCAGAGTGGAAGAAGTTAGATTAACTGGAAGCACATGAGGAAGTGGAAGCGGCCGAGCAATGCTGACAAGAGAAGAGATCGCTGCACCCAGCGTCGAGACGAAAGGTTGCCATAGTCTCAACACGAAATGAAGCCCTAAAGATGAGCGTGCTCGGCATCTATAAGTGCTTTGTCGAGCGTTGCTGTGATTGAAGCATTAATGTCGGCAGTGTCTGATGGTGGAAAGTGTGCTACCCCATAGAGGAAGACGGGGTTCTTTTTGCCCTTCTGAAACGTCTTGGGAAGTCCGTAGAAAACAAGGTGGTTCCTTTCAGGAAGAGTCGCGCTGCGTGGATACTCATCACTCGAATGCTTGTGGTGGGAAGTCATGTGGATTGTCAAGGGGAGGCCGTCTGGACTGTGAGATCCATCGAGGGGGATCACACGGCTGGTACGTCGAAACGGCCAGACGTTGTGAATATAATCTGGTGGGAAATGAGCCATGTCGGCTTTCGTCGCCCAAATCAACTTCTGACCAAACAGGTCATGAATCAGCCGGCGGTCACCTTCTGTTGCTCTGGTGTCATCGACGAGTTCCGTGCTACCGCCTTGCTTTGTCATTATGGCGACACCTTTGAATCTTTCAAAAGCGAGGGGCTCCCACCTTTTAGGAGGCGCTCTACTCGTATACCGGTACTGGAGTTCAAGTTGAGGCAGCTCTGCAACGGGAGCTGAGTGCTGTGACGTACGAGTCTTGCGTCGTTTGTGATTGTTGGCATTCTGCCCAACCCAGTCATGCAGCTCGTCGAGAAACTCGTTCAGACCTCTTTCTGACGTAGATGGTTCGCCGTCCTGAGCTGATGGTTGGAGCGTTGGTAGTTGGTGCCCAAGTTGTTGTTGCAGAGCGTACGTGGTCGGATGAGGAGCTTGATTCGGCTCGTACGTCCAGCCCTGAAGTGTTTGCTCGCTCGGTGAATAGCCTTGCCAGCTTTGATGCCCATTGGGATGCATGGGGTTCGCCGCGACGAGGGCAAGCGAACCTAATGTGATGCCAGGCACAAAGCAGAGAAATGTCATGGTGGTGCGATCGGTGCTGATGGGTGCCAAGAGAAGAGCTCGGGACGAAGTTGTTGCAAGCGCCCTGACTGTGCTTGTATCGGCCCTTCGTTTTAGAGTATTTGTGCAGCTTGCGACGCTCAATTGAAAAGACCTCATTCCATCCGACAGGTGGTAGTCAACAGTGGGTGCGACTGACGCACCAACAGCTTTACTCACTCGCACTCCTCCTCCCACATACGTACCACCAGTGCCCGATATCTTGTTTGTGCTTGCAACGAAACTTCATCTTCGTCCGCATCTTTTGCTCTCCTAACCCGAATGTCTCCAGGTGTGGTTACGGTCACTTTGTCGAGTCACCCACGCCTTCGACCAAAGGGCCCCAAAATGGACTGCAAAGTTTAGGGAAGCTGGCGACTGCATCTGCTATTCATTGATGCTTCTCAGGCTGTCTCATGTTAACAGTGCATTGCAAGAATAGACCTCGATGGCTGGTGCGTGCACAACTCATATCCAGACCGCCGTTGCTGCCTCCCTGAGCCTGCCCTGGGCGTCATGACCAAGATCGAGCGTAGCCACCTCTTTAATCGACACCTTGTTCGGCTGAGAGGCGTCGTTGACATCGACACGCAACAGACGCACTTGACCCACCTCGCTGTCCGTGAGCGCAGCATAATGAACGCTACCGGTGGGACCACGTAGCAGGGTGGGAGCAGGCTCGATGGCGTTTGCCCATCCACCGGACGTGGGCGTCTGCCACAGACACAGCGCATCTCCGAGCTCGTCCTGAGCATCACGATGCTGTGAGACCACAAGCCCGTGCTTGTCGAGCTGGAAGACAGCGACCCATCCTTTGGTACCCGAGGCGAGACCTCGTGTGGATGCGTACATGTACAGTGGATACTCGCCATCAGCATTAGCTGTGGGAGGAGAGAGCCGCACCTCGTCCGCCCAGTAGAGCCCCTCATCATCACTCTGCGGGATGATCTTGACGCCTTGCCTCCATTCCATACGCGTACCTTTGGCGTCTTTGATGAGCTCAAACACGTCGACCATCGAGCTGTGCTCCTGCAGGCTGTAGATATAGCGTCCCTCCGGGTGCGATATGGTGTGGCGCGGGCCGTCGTTGCTTCTGGGCGCTATGCTCCTTTCACTGAGACTAAGAACACCATTCGTGGGATCGACGTCCATGGTCCAGACGCAGTTGCGGCCGATGTCGGGGACGTAGCAGACGCTGCCGTCGGGTGAGAGATCGATACCGTGCGAGCCGTGACGGAGACCGCCGAAGTCCATGGCATTCTTGCCGCCCGAAGCGTCGAGTTTGCCAGTCGCGCTAGGATCGTTTGCGCTCGAGCTGGCTCGTTCTTGCTTCTGTCGCAGCTCTTTGGACTCAGCCAGCGTTTTGCCGGGTAAAGAGCATTCGCCAGTGACAAAGTCGATCTCCTGGATGCGACCGGCTGCTCCGACACCCGTGATTCCGTCGGAAGGTTCTTGCGACGCAACGATGGACTCGTGTTTTGATCCAGTCAGATCGAAAGCGCCCGTGTCGGAATCGATACCGACAACTTCACCAGTAGGTCCGCCGCATGTATACAGCACAGGATGCTGTCCCTTCTCGGGAAAACCGACGTAGACGTAGCCCGAACGAGCAGCCGTCTCGGCCGTGTTGAGTAGTTGGAAGCGTGCATCTCCCGGACCAGTTCGATCGATACGATACGCAGCTACGCTTGGCGGCTGTGTCCAGCACGTCGCATACAGGTGTGTCGGTACTACTGCTGCTGCGGCTCCATCCTTCGCCGAGGCTTTCGGGATGGTTGCGGTTGAGAGCCACGAATGGTTGCCCTTGGCCTCAGAGACGTTAAGAAGCTCGAGGCTCTCGTCCTCTGGGTTGAAGCGGACCGTGAAGAGCTCGTTGGTGTTGAAGGTTCCAACGGCAAGCAGCGGCATCGTGTGTTGCGGGAGGGGGAGAGAGGTCGGAGGAAAATGTGTCTGGAAAGGCGAACGGGCGCCTCGAGTTGGGTCCGGCTCGATTTAAAGCTTCTCGGCAACACATCGACCTGTCATTTGTGCGGAACATAGCCGGCTGAAAGTCCGCGGTAAGAAGCCGTTCGAGCCGGGCCGCACGCTAGTCAAGTTCTAACAAAGTAAATAAAACTCGCTCATCCAGCCTCTAACCGGCGCATCGTCTGACAGATGTCAATCAAGCGTGTTAGATCTCCTGCAGCGGGCATTCTTCCAAACAAACCATGCATCGTTCAGCACACATTATGGTTAAACGGCATCTGAGCGCTGGAAACACCTCACGTAACATTCAGTGATTCTGATTACGGTATATGACGAGAGAGCCAAAAGTCAAGCTATCTAAAAGGCAAAGTATGTGGTCAGACCCATGACGTTGTTCGGGTCATACTGCTTCCTCAGTGACGAGAGACGACCGAGATTGGGGCCGTAGAGCTGCGACGAAGGTGTTCCACCAACAGCATAGTTGGGATACAAGTAAAGATTGTCGAGGTTCTGACCCTCGCTCTTGGCCTGGGCGGTGATCTTGGCCGCCGACGCCTTGATGGCTTCGGTCCAGAATGCGTCTTCGGCCGGGTTGCTCCAGGCGAAGTAGAGGTTGAGAGGCAGCGCATTGGTGCTGTGCGGCCAAGCTGCGTCGGTAGCGTACTGAGAGTAAGGCAGGAACGGCTCGACGTCGTACGAGATGAGCTCGCCGCTGTGGAGAAGCGCTTGCGACCCGTAGTACTTGAGCTCGCTGACGATCAGCTCGAGCAGCGGTCTGCTGTACTTTTCGAGCGATACCGTGTGGAATGCGCCGCGCTGGCCGCCGTTGAGATCGGAGGGTGCACTCTTGACGAGATCCAGAATAGTACGTGTCTTCCAGTCGTTGGTGAAGGTACGGATTTCTGTCGTGGATGTGAATTCACGGAAAGTGTCCGCAGGAGGCTCAGGGCCGTCATAAAAGCCGAGCACGATCGCGCCAGGCTGCCCGAGGAGGAAGTTGAAAGTGGGAAGCACCGAAGCCTTGGGATCCTTGCTGTTCTCGGAAAAGTCAAGCGTGGCATTCACGATGGCATCGACCTGATCGGCGGTGTAGGTGCGCAAACCACCGTACACCTGACCCTGGGGCACAGTCTTGAGTTTAAAGTTGTGGATGATGCCGAACTTGTTTCCTCCACCCTTGATCGCCCAGAACAGGTCCGGATTTTGCGATGCTGAAGCGGTGGTCAGTGTGCCATCGGGAAGCACGAGGTCAGCGGAAACAAGCGTGTCAGCAGTCACACCGTACTGGTTGGTCTTGAAGCTGTAGCCACCGCCACCGGTGATGAAACCACCAACACCAACACCCGAAACACGGCCACCGACAACGGCTACGCCGGTGCCCTGCAGGCCCTGGTAAACGTTGTCCCAAATGTTACCAGGACCGACGTCGACGGTCTTCTTGTCGCCGCTAAGTACGACCTGCTGGAAGTTAGTCATGCTGATTTGCACACCGGGCGTCGACGAGAAGCCTTGGTTGGAGGCGTGGCCGGCTCCTTTGACAGCAAAACGGATGCGTTTGCTGCCGATCACCTTGATGGCGGCTGAGATGTCGGACGGTGATGCCGGAGTGGCAACGCAGGTTGAGTATTGAGTGGAAGAGGCCATGTAGTGCTCGATCAAGCTGGAGTAGGTGAGGTCGAGCGGATAGACAACCTTGCTACCTTGGGTCGTCATGGCGGCAGCAATGGCCTTGCACGCATCAAGCTCGGTCGCATTGACGAAGCGTCTCTGCACATAGACTGGCAGGCGTTTGTCCAAAGCAGCCGACCAGTTGAACAGGAAAGCCAGCGCAACGGCGAGGCCGGAGAGGAAAGGTAGGGTGACGAGGACTTTTCGCATCTTTCATGAGAGAGAAGAAAGGGGGGGGGGTTGGGTTATACGGGAGGAGACAGGATCAAACGAAGCGCTCTTTATAAGTAGCGTGTGATCATTCTGAGCAAGGACACTCGGGGCAACATTGACAGTGGCCCTGGCCCCTCGCCGTCACACAAAGCGGGTGATTGGCGACTGAGTTAGCAGCTGTATTGCCTTGGGCTCATTGTTCTTGTTCTTCCGAATGAGAAGAAGGAACTCAGGCCACTCCATTCCAAACTCGGCTCCTGAGACGCACTGAGCTTGGTTCGCCGTTGCTGCAACGCGCAGCCTTGTCATGACTACGCTCGCGGTAGTAGAGGCGTTCAGTCTCAGTAGCGAGTCATGGGAGCCGGGTCGGAGTGGACAACTGAGGCCTTCTGCTCGCAAGTAGCTCCTGCAGAGCTCGGCCACACGTAGTAGGGTGAAACACTTTCGTGGGAGGTGTCTACGGAGGCCGGGTGCGATCGAGAGCCGACCTGGCGTCTCTGTTGTTCCGTTGGATTTAGCTCATTGTTCCGAGGCCCACGGAATGAAGAAAAAGGGCAGACGTGGGAGGATGACACAAAGGGACAGGGTGCTGGTGCAGACAATGGAGCAAAGTGTGGCGCTGCCGGAGAGGTGAGTGTCGATCTTTGACGACGGAATTCAAGGGTCTGTTTGTCACGCTCTCCTGCATCCTTCTGATATTTGCCCCGCCTTGTGTCTGAGATCGCGTATGCAGGCTTGTTTGCCTTGCTGCATCGGCTCGTTGTCTGCATAGTCCACCGCGCCACAATTCTGCATTTCGCAAATCGCTCACGATCTCAGTCGCGCGGTCGAGAAGAGAGCCGAGCTCTAATTCCATCTCCGCGGGTCTCTACCTCAGGGTGGATAGTGGGGAGTTCTATTGGCTTGTTGACAATAGCAGAGTCCCTGTCAGGAGTGCCATCTTGATCGTGTTTAGACTCGCATCCTCTCAGACACCTTCGCATGGAGGCTCCATTTCGTCCAGCGTCGAAGAGGAAGTGGGCGGTTGGTCGGTGTTCCTGCAACTGAATAAACTATGCTACCACAGGTCTCCGTCTTGCGTACCAACGCAATGGCCCCACTTCATAGCAGAGGCGTCTTGGTGGGCTTCAGCGATGGGACGCCTTCGCTTAGCTTGGACTCTGAGGTTTGCAGGGATGCGAGACAAGCTGTCACTCGAACAAGGTTCGTGAAAAGGCGGGATCCGCACGTCAGACAAATAGGGCAGAATTTCCCCGCGTTCTGCTACCACGAATCTTGCATTTCGGCAAAGTCGCGACACGATGTCTGTCCCGTCAGGCGACCCTCCGCGCATGCTCCTTGATGGGTACCGCGCGGAAAGCTGCATACCATTTGCCTTACGAACCGGACGGGGCGCTTTTGACGATCGGCTGGCGCGAACACACTATCAATGTCATTTCCTGCACCCATTCTAGCATCAGCTGAATTGAACTGGTTGATACTCAGGGACATGCTTGTCCGAACCCCGGGTGGTCAAGCCCAAGTACGGGCCGCGGCAACGAACGAGACCGAGACTTTTCAGAGGACACCTCGCATATCGTGCTTCACACTCCGCGATCTTTTTATCTTGCATGCTGTGTGGAAGCGTCATGGTGCACGTCGATTCAAGCTCAGATGCACCATGGGGAGGAGCTTTGATGCCGTCCTGATCCAGGGAACGTCACAGTCAGAATCGGTCGTCGAGTAAGAACTTTTGCTCGTTTCGATGACTGCTCTGAGCGCAATTTGGTATAGAAAACACGAAACAAGGGGGTATCAATGGGACGCCCGCGCAACCGATTATGCAAACGATCGGCTGCTCGTTGAGCTTGTGTCGTAGAATGCGATCCTTCGCGGCGGTGGCTCCATCGCTACGGCAACGGCGTTATCCGAGGTGTAGGCGGGCGCGGTCGGATGGGTGGTGGACACCATCACCGTGGACGGGTCCGACGGAATTGCGGGGTCGATTTCCAGTGCGTTCGGATTTGCCAACAGCTCCGAGTCCGCTCTGCCTCCATCTGCTGATTGGGCAGAGTCCAAGCGCTGCTTTTTAGAGGCCGACTCTGTGGCGCCATCCGTCGATTTCAAACCGAACGGCGACGACGACAGATCACGCTTCGAAGCCTCGCCCTTGGACGCTGCCCTCGGCACGGCAACCGCCTTTTCCAGCCTGGAAATTTGGTTGACACGGGCAAATTCGTTAAACCCAACACTCTTCCAAAAAGACAGCAGCTCGAGACTCTTGGTGTCCGCTTGGGTGTAAAGTTGAGCAAAGCCGAGCTTGTATGCCTTGAGTTCGGCGACGCGGACGAGCCACCGACCAATGCCTTTACGCTGCCACAAGGGATCGACGCGCAATCGGGCGAGATTGCAGATTTTGTCGATGCTGCGACTGGCATAGCTGGGACCCAAAGCTTGGTAGATCTCGGGTGTCCAGATGAGCGAGCGTAGCGCTACTGCCGCTACGATGCCTTGATGCTGGTCTCCAACGCTCCTCTCGCCTCTGCGACGAACGATGAAGAGGGCACCGCGATTGCTATGCGTGTACTGACTGTCTTCCGGCTTGGACAAGGAGCGGAGATCAGCCGAGCTATCGGAGCCAGTGCTGGACTCACGGTCGCTAATGGACGACGCCAGAAACATGCGCGCGGCTAGCGTCAATTTTACGAGCACCTGCTTCGTTGCTAGCGCTGCCTCTTCGTCCACATCGGCATCGCTTTCGGACGCCGAGTCGTCTGCTGTCTGAGCGGCATCGTTGCTTGGTACAGCGTCTCTTCTCTTGGAACTTGCAACTGCTGCCTTGGCCTTCACCTTGCTACGCGTGGCAGTTGTGTTTGTGCTCTTTTCGTCTTGGTCCAGGAGTAGCACCAATTCCAGATGGGAGAGATGGTTTGGATGGAGCGCGTCGAGCTCGCGTTTGTCGTTCTCCTTGAGCTTGTCGGCGTTAGTCTTGCGACCGGTGCTGTGTCGCTGCTCGAGACTTGCGCCGGTCTTGTACATTTTCAGATTACGGAAGAAAGTGGCTCTCGACATGATGCCATGCTTTTCGATTGTGTCGGCGCTGATGTCGCCCGCTTCGTACAGCTTGCATAGCGCCTCTTTAAGGTCGGCGCCGATCTTTCGCCTGGGCATGGTTGCCAGTCGTATGTCGGGCAGCCGCGGGCAGGGACGCAGGGAGAGCGAGCGCAGCGCTGTACACCAATGCTGGTCGCCCTACTCTTTGAAAGGAAAGAAGCGAAAGCGAACCTTGTCGTATAGCGCCAAACAGTCTGTCCGCGCAAGGCCGTCGTGCTGTCAATCGGATCGAAGCGGTCTCGTTGAAGATGCGATGGTAGCGCGTCAACGAGGCCAAAGCCGCAAATTGAATGATATTTCATTGCAACTTTGATCCAACTCAGCCCGCAAATCACAATAATCAAGGGTCCAACTCAATCGCACTCGGCTCCGACTAACTTTTTGAAAGCACAAAAACAAAAACAAAACAAAAAGTCGAAGAATTGCTCGCTTTCTTCTTGAATCTTTTCTTCCCAAGAAAAGTTCTTCTCATTCATCACCCTCGAGCCAGGTGTAGCTGGCACAAGACATGACCTTGCTTCGTCTATAGCATCTTCACCGCACCCATTACAGCCGCTCCACGACAAGCAAGTTGGAATCAGCTTCGGTCGGCCATCAATTACCAATGGTGATGTGCTTTCCACCCGTGCAGGATCCAGCTTCGATCGGCCCGCTCTACATCCTCCATTTCGCAACCTCGAACCATGCCTTTCGTCTGCCAGACTTTCTAGCTGCTGCAGAATACCTTCGCATCCCCTTTGCCTTTGTTCCCACTCCCGCTAAATCCGTGCTCGAGGAATGTCGCAAGGAGCATGACGCCACCGAGCAAGCTTCGTCCTCCAGCTACCGACCCGATCTTCGACGACCGTTTGCACTCGCCCACCTGCCCAACGATGAGGCCGCCGTCAACCTGCTGCGTCGTTGCGTGTCGCTTCGATCCATCTGGGCGCATTGGTCCCATGGAGGCACCTACGACGAGCTGCACGCGCGCAATCAGCAAGAATGCAGCCGCGCACTCTGGGGGCCGTACGTCGAGGAAGCAGAGTGTCCTTCGTGGAAGGCACACGTGTTCTCGTACAGCTATACAATCAGCGACAAGCGCAAGATCGACATCATCCAGAGTTTCAGCTACATGGACTTGAAGGGGAGAATCCAGCTAAAGAACCCTTCGATGCGATGGGGTGTCATGGAAGAGTTTGTCGCCCAAGAGCTCTGGCCCAGTCACCTGCGCGATGAACACAACAATTATCCGGGAGCAGGCAAGGACACCGACAAAGCCGAGCGCAGGGAAGAGCTCGGCGATCAGGATCCGCGACTGGTGCAGATCTTTCTCGGCAGACGTATCGATGTCAAGGCCGGTCCGCTGTACTCGGAGAAAGCGACAGCCGCTGCACCGAGAAAGTCGAGCGACCCCACCCAGGAAGGTCAGACGGGGATAGCTAGGGACCTGATCGAGAAGCTCAACCTCAAAAAGCGAGTCTACATCGGCAACACTTCGATGGAGTCCGAGATGAGCTTGTTGATGGCCAGCATGGCGCTTGCAGGACCAGGAAAGCTGATCTACGATCCTTTTTCCGGCACAGGCTCGATGCTATATGCAAGCGCAGTGTTCGGCGCCATGGCATTTGGCAGCGACATTGATGGAAGACCGATGCGCGGAAAAGACAACATCAGCGACTCGAACAGCAAGACGGGCATCATCAAGAGCGCAACGCAGTACGGTGTTCGTGATCACATCCTCGACACGGTGGTATTCGACATGACTCAGAACCCCTGGCGCAAGGATCTCCTCTTCCCTGTCGACGACCCAGAGGCGGTGCAGGCAGGCAGACGACCCACGGGTGTTGTCGACGGCATCGTCGCTGATCCACCGTACGGCGTTCGAGCCGGAGCCAAGCGACTGGGTAAGCGAGACCCAGAAAAGCAGAGGACGGAAGGCTACTGGATGCCCGACGGTCTCGGCCCCGGACAGGGCTGTTGGTCGCACGAGCGCTCCGATTACATTCCGCCCACGCGACCGTACCACTTGGAAGATCTGGTCAACGACCTGCTCGACTACGCCTACAGCCTGCTCTGTGACGGCGGACGTCTGGTGTTCTGGTTGCCGTCGATGATTGACCCAGAGGAGGACGAGGAGAACGAGGGCGGCGAGAGCACTGGCTACACCAAGTCGTCTGCTGCGGTGGAACGTTCGGTAAGCATTGACCTGCCGCAGCATCGCCGCCCGGCCGGTCAGGGGCGAATGCGCATGATCCACTACTCGTTGCAGGACTTTGGAAGGTGGGGTCGCTGGCTCATCACCATGGAAAAGGTGTCGCCAGAGAACGACGTGGACGACGAAGGGCTGCGAGAGCTCGAGCAGAGGTTGGGCGAGTTGGGCAAGAACAAGGACGAACGCGGGATCTACCGTGCTGACCGTGATCCGCTCGAGTTCCGCAACCGATACTACCTGCCTCGAGTGTCGAAGCCGTCGCAGTGACTGCGCTCCGTCAACATTCAGAAAGCGGATCTGATCGAAAGCATATGTGCGGTGCCCGATACGGATGCGGAAAAGCCACTCGTGCGGTAGAAGCAACAGGCCGGTCAAGATAAGGATGCATCGGAGCTGTCGTTCTCCGCCGCTGCACTCGAATTCGTTGCAATGCACCGTCGGCAGTCTTGCATATGAAGGCCGTGGTACGCTCGTGTGATTTGCCATGCGTTGAGTATGAGAGTTCGTCCAGATCGTCCACCTCTCTACAGAGCGGGACTGCAAGACGGGGAGTGCATTGACTACCGTAACGCGGTATCGTGTATATTGAAGCAAACCGCCCACTTGAACACACACACAGTTGTTCATCGGAAGCGAGGTTACCCGCGTGGTTTGGCCCGCATCTTTTCTTTTCTCCGACAAACTGCCTCGTGGCAGTCTTACCAAACAGATACGCAGGGCAGGTGACAAACGGGCGAAGCTCCCCCCATTCCCCAATTTGAAATGCTTTGCTGTTGATTGCCCGTTGCACTGTGCTCCCGGCATTCACAGGGTGGAATTACGTAGACATCCTTGGGTTTCGTGCGCTCTTGTGACACTTTCGAGGCGGCGACCGCCTTTGATGGAAGAGCGGGCAGACGGAGACTCGACTTGTTCCTGGCCCTCTGGACGGCACAAATCAAGTAAGTCTTCACGAAGTTGCAGCATCTGTCTCTGCCTTTTGACGGTGTCGGTGTTTGGTGAACCAGGGGAGAGTCGGTCAAAAAAGTTAACACGAACAAAAGTTTTTCGAATTTGGAGTTCTGCGATCTGAAACCGCATTTTTTTTGAGTGTCCGAGCTCCAACTTCAGTACTTCAGCAGTCACAAGCGAATGAGCGATAATTCGTGTGCTCGAGTGCATGAAAGTTTTCCTTGCAAGAAGCTCTTGATACTATCACAGGGTGCTACTGCCTCCATCTTGGAATTTTGGCAAATCGAGCCACGACTGTCTGCTGCAGAACAGAGGAGGATTCTTCAGCCAATTGCAGCAGTGCAGTCAAGGCTGTGTGCAGAGTGATCGCACTCAACGCACTTTCTGCAGATTCTCTTCCGTCGTCGCTCTCTTCTTCTGACCATCTTGGCGCTCCTTCCACCTTTGGACGCATTCTCATCTGCCCGACTCGACCGTGCTGCCTGCACCGACCAATTAAAGGCGTTGGGATTCCATCCATCGTCAGCTCCATCATCTCCCTCCTTCTCGACGCCATCTCCCATACGCCTTCTGGTTTCGTCTGGCGCTTTCGACCGCGTACAATTACGCTCAACGCCTCGTTCCCTGGAGTCGACAACACGCACCGGCTGCCTTCTTTCAGAGCCACACTAGACACCTGCACTCTCTGTTTTTTCGAATCGGTAAGTGTTCGCTCGCCATCTTTTTCTCGCTACGCTCGGATCTGTTGTTGGAAGCTGGCTCGCGGAAAGATTCTGCTTTCGAGCAGAGCAGAAGGATCAGAAAGATTTGTACCTCTGTGCAGCTGCACCACACCTTGTGTTCGCCGGAAAGCCTACTCGAAGGGTGCATTCGGAGTACGGTCTTGACCGGAGGGGGAAGCACAGCATCTGCATGCGAAGGCCTGGTTGTAGCGGCACTCGTTCCGGCCTCCGTTCTCCAAGGTCGGAAGACAGGCACGGGTCTTGTTCCGGGTGGATAGCAGTGCGGGGTAAGCGGGGCATAGTACGGCGCTCGTTTGACAACTTGCTTGTCGGGCAGCAAGGGCGCTTGTCTCTGCATCCTGCCGCGGTCTATGAGCCATTCCAGCTCATATCACTCGGGTGAGGCAGTTCGCCGAGTTGAGCCGCGGCAAAATTCACGCAGACCAAAAGAGAGAAAAATTCTCTGCTCTGCTTTCGCTGCTGCTCCTGCCCTTGCCCTTTCCCGTCCCTTCACAGGTTCCTGTTTCTCTTCATTGGCTGGCTCCCTTTTCTGCTCCCGCCCCCTGTGGGAGACCGCAGCAAGATGCCTTTGCGCTGTTTCCGCCTTGGTCTTGACGCGATGCACTGCAGAAGGCTCTCTTGGCATTCGCTGCTGTCCTTTCTGGCAGGTCCCTGATGTCTTGCACTGCAGTCGGTTCTCGTGCGCCGTTCTTGATCACACGGGCGTGCACACGCATAGCATGACAGCTCAGACACTCCGCAGCCTGATCCGCCCATCGCTCGACGCCTCAGCTCCGCTCTCGAGCCTCTCGGCGTCATTGTACTTGGGATCATCTGCTTAGTCTGTGAAGTCGTCCGATCCAGGATCGCCGCCAGTCCCCTCGATTTGTTTGTGCCTGTCACTCGAACCTCGCCTGCGACCCTGGTTTCTTTGACATTGCTGCCCTTCCCTCGCCTCCTCTCCACGATCGTCCTACTTAACCACCCCCTCACCCCCCCCCCCCGCATTTTTTCCTTAGCTCCGGCACCTGCCATCATTCCTTCTGCGTCTTCGGTCTCGCCTCCTATGCTCACCACCGGATCCTTTCGCTAACACCCTAACACGCTCTTTCGCTCGCTGTCCGCCTTCTCCACCTTCGTTTCCATCCATCCCGACAGGATCGAGTGCCTTTCAGACCACCATGCCATCGTCGATCTCCTCTAAATCCTCCAACGAGGTCAAGGCGGGGAAGGTGCCCGTCACCAGCGCCAACGAGAATGGCGCTCGCGTCAGCCACCAGCCCGCCGAGCTGATTAGCGAAGACGATGCTATGCTCGCTTCGCGTATGGGCCACAAGTCCGAGTTTGCGCGAGAGTTCAAGAGCTTCTCCACCATCTCGTACGCGTTTGCCATCATGGGTCTCGTCTCGTCCGTGGCCACCACGTTCAACAGCCCCTTTACCCTCGGTGGTCCCGCCTCCACCGTGTGGACCTGGGCCATTGGTTCGTGCTTCAACATGACGCTCGGCCTTGCAATCGCTGAGCTCGTCTCTGCCTACCCTTCCGCCGGTGGTCTCTACTCGGCTTCCGGTCTGCTGGTTCCTCGCAACCAGCGTGCGTTCGTCGCTTGGCTTACTGGATGGCTCAACTTTACTGGCCAGATCGCGGGTATCGCCGGTACCGAATACGGTCTCTCGCAGATGATCTTTGCGTGGGCCTACGTCATCACGAATGGACGCTACGTTGCTACCACGGGCGCCACCGTCGGTCTTTACATCGGTCTGCTTGCGCTGCACGGTCTTATCAACTGCTTCGGTATCAAGACACTGGCGCGCCTCACGTCGTCGTATGTGATTGTCAACCTGGGTATCACCATGATCATTATCATTGTCGTGCTCGCCAAGACGCCTCTGGACCAGATGCACTCGGCGTCGTACACCTTCACGGATGTGGCCAACAGCAGTGGCTGGAGCAGCAGCGGTCTAGCCTTCTTCTTTGGTCTGTACTGCGTCCAATTTGTCATGACTGACTACGATGCGACCGCGCATATTTCGGAAGAGGTCTCGCGAGCTGCCATCGCCGCTCCCGTCGCCATTGTTGTGGCTGTTGCCGGCACCGGTGCGATCGGATGGGTGCTCAACATTGTCATGGTGCTCGTCAGCGGCGATGTTGCGTCGCAGGACCCTCTGACGTGGCCCGGTGGACTCGCTTTTGCGCAGATTCTGTACCTGCGTGCGGGCAAGGTCGGATTCCTGGTCATCTGGCCCTTCGTCTGCTCGGTTGCCTTTTTTGTGGTCACCACTGCGCTGCAGGCCAACGCCCGATCGTTCTACGCCTTCTCGCGAGACAACGCTCTCCCCGACCGTGGCTACTTTGCCAGGGTGGACAAGCGTACAGGAACCACCGTCAACGCTGTGTGGCTCGTCGTCATTCCTTGCATGGCTCTCGGCTGCCTCGCTTTCGCCTCCTACACCGCTGTCACCGCCATCTTCGCGCTCGCCGCCCTCGGCATGGACAGCAGCTACCTCGTGCCCATCGTGGCTCGTTGGATCTACTGGGACCACCCGGATGTCCAGTACAAGCCCGGCCCGTTTTCGCTGGGCCGCGGCATGCTCGGCAAGACGGTCAACGGCATTGCCATCCTGTGGACCATGTTCGAGTGCACCATCCTGGCCATCCCCACCATGCAGCCGATCACGCAGTTCAACTTCAACTACTCGTGGGTCATCATGATTGGTGTTCTGCTGATCGCTACGGTGTGGTTTGTGTTGTATGCGCACAAGCACTATCAGGGCCCGCGCAGCACGCTCTCACCCGAGCAGAAGGAGAAGCTGGGTGTCGTCTCGCGTGACGAGGAGGGCTTCCACCACTAAGCGCTTCTTACGTGGGTTGCTCATCAGGAGCGATTCACATTCCTTCGTTGCCCTGTTCATATACCTTTACCTTTTGGCTTCAACTTCTTGAGGGGTTTTCTCGATACAGTCTCACGCTACACACACATGTTTTCTAAGGGCTCCACTCTCGGAGGGGCTTACCACACGTCCACTGGTAAGCTTTCAAAACACTGTATCTTTGTTCGCTCCTGCAAGTTGTGTGTCGATTGAGCTCGTAACTGCGACGTCGAGTACTCCTCTGACCGTCCGATTGAGACTGGTGCGCGCTGCAGGCCGTTCCAAGTTGATCTGTGAGTTCGGGAACCATGGAAGCGAGACGGGGAAAAGAATGTCAAAATTGAGGACGCAAAAATCGAGCTGCCTGAAAGATAAATTTCAGCTGTTTCTTCCTGCTGAACACGGCGTCTTATTTCTTGGCTCTTGGCTCTGCACCGGCTACGCACAGCCGCACGAGCTGTTGCACGCACCTTGAGGTCATACATATTTTCCTCGCAAAAACGTGCGCACGGGAGAGAGTGGAGGCATGAGACCTGAAGAGCTTCTCGTTCAACAGAGATCGCGAGATGACGCCCTGCGTTCCAGTGCCTCCTATACAGGACACATCGGAGGCTTTTCCGACCATCGATGTGGAAGGTTTGGAATTTGGAACGCAGTCTTGAAATGTTGCTGAATCGGTCGATGATCAGGCTGTCAGCAAGCATGTGAGAGATCTGTTCGGAAGTGGTTCCGACACGGAGGCGAAAGAGCTGCGCAAGAGGCAGAGATTGCCTTTCTTCGCTGTCAACGAGGCTTGCGAGACAACGAGGTCTCGGAATGCGCGTTTGAACGTGAGAAAGGCTGTCAACGCTGACCTTATCTTGGAATCCGCCAGAGCTCGAGCTCAGCTTGGCCGTGCGGTTCGGAAGCGATTCACTCGTTCTCTCTTCACCACTCCCACCACAGCCTGGCCCTCCTTCTATCACAGCCTCAATTGTTTTGCCAGAGGTCGAGTTGACCAGCATACCGCTACAGCTACAGCCATAGCCATTCTGACACTGCCAACATGTCAGCCACGACCGCCGGCAACTTCAGCCCTGCCGCGCTCCTCAGCTACATCTACCAGTGGATTCAAATCTTCATCGCCTACGCCTTTTCGCCTAACCTCCCCAAGCAGCAACCCGACCAGAAACCCTTTGGCCATGTCGCCGTCATCGGTGCGGGCATCTCGGGCATCTCGACCGCCTCCCAGCTCATCGGTCATGGTTTTGAAGTGACCATTTTCGACGAGGCGCAGGAGATCGGTGGAATCTGGTCGCGCGTCAACTCAACCTCGGGCCTGCAAATCAGCTCGATCATGTACCGCTTTCACCCGGCGGTCAAGTGGACGACGGGATACCCGCACCGTGACGAGATCCTCAAGAACATCGAGAAGATCTGGAAGATTTACGGGCTGGACAAGCGCACGCGCCTAGGGACCAAAGTGGACAAGGTGACGAGGCACGCGTCGTCGACGGATCCGAGCGAGGGCGGGCATGCGCGCTGGGTGATCAACGGCAACGAGGACGAGGTGTTTGATGGGGTGGTGGTGACGACGGGCACGTGCGGTAAGCCCAAGAAGATGAACCTGCCCGGTGAGGAGAAGTTCAAAGGCAAGATTGTGCATTCTTCGCAGCTCGATGGTCTGGACTGCAAGGGGAAGAAGGTTTTGGTCGTCGGAGGCGGTGCGAGCGGTGTTGAGGCGCTCGAGCTGGCTGTGGCGCAGGGAGCTGACAAGCCCGCCATCCTCGCTCGTAGCGACAAGTGGATCATCCCGCGCAACACGGTCGTCGACTGTCTCCTGGCACTGCAACCGCTTGGACGCGAGACGTGGCTCTCGTTCATCCCCGAGTTCCTCATCAAGAAGCTGCACTACCGCGATCTGCAGGAAAAGATGGCACCCACCCAAGGCTTTTACACAGGCACACCGATCGTCAACACCTCCGCCATGACGTACATTCGCCAAGGTAAGGCCGACTACCAGCGCGGCGACGTGCTCGATCTTGACGAGAGCGGCATCCACTTCAGCCTGCGCAAGCGCGGCCAAAAGAAGGGGACCCCCGGTAAGAAAGTCCACTATGACGCAGATATCATCGTCGTCGCCACGGGCTTCGAGCTGCCGTCGATCGATTTCCTGCCGAAAGACCTGTTCCCCGAAGACTACGTGCGCCCCAACATGTATCTGCAGGTGTTCCCCATTGAGGACTGCTCGGTGCTGTGCACCAACTCAACCTTCCGCCACGCCGTCGGTACCGTGGGGCACATCCACATCGGCATAATGGCGCGCACGCTCATCCTTTTCCTTATGGATAAAGAGACGCGCCCGCGCCCGCGTGACATGCGACTCTGGGTCGATCTGGTGCGCTACATCAAGGAGCGAGCGCCCGGCGGCCAGCTGGACTTCTTCACCTACATGGAGCTGTGCATCTGGCTCACGTCGTTCCTCTTCTTCAGTGTCAATCGCCTCAAGTACTTTTTCTTTATCACATTTGGCTGGGGTTTCTGGAGCCGCGAGGGCAAGACGGACAAGTCTGGGAAGTTGGTGGGCGAGCCCAAGTTCCATCTTAGCATCAGTAAGCTGATCGGCAAGGGTCCTTCCGCGCACTTCCTCAAGAACAACTGATTCGGAAAGAAGATTGAAGGCGAAGGACGAGGTGCAAGATGCTCAACGCTTTTCTCGAGTTTTGTCTTTTCTTTCGTGATTGGTGTGGAACGTGCAGCGTTCTATGGGGTGCGTAGGTTCGGTCGGCTGTTCGTAGCGCTGTGGAACAGGGTCAGGTCGGCAGCGTCGCCGTGGTTGCGCAATGTCGATCTCAGAGTCGACCGGATGTCGCAGCGGCTCTTTCTGGTGATGCGACGACCGGCCACGATGCAGCATCGGGTCGAAACTTCCTTGGGGAACGGCTTTGCGTATATTTCAGACTAGCTCCTTCGCTTGGTAACTTTACTTCTCGCTACACTTCACATCATACCTCGCTCTCGTCCAATCTCAGCGTCCACTTTCTTTTCCTATCGTTCAGCGAGATCGCGGCATCGTGTGCAGACTGCAGACGCAAAGGAGAGAACAGATGCATTTTCCAAGATGACAAGGGAAAGTCCGACGAGATTATACGAGACTGAGATGGCTGATTGGCTTTACTGCTTGCCTTCACCCTGGCTGATCTGCACCTTGATGGCGGTCTTTCCATCCTCACCGACACCCTTTGTTGTGGTCTCGAACGCCTTGATGGCGTCCTTGAAGAGGAAACGGTGGCTGACCATCTTGGTGACATCGATCTTGCCCGTGCTGACCAGGTTGATCGAGGTCTTGTAGGTTCCCGCGCCGTAGCGGAAGGAGCCGGTGACGTCGATCTCCTTGACACAGACGCGGGTGATGGGGAACTCGATTTCGGACCTGCCCATGCCGACCTGGACGAAACGGCCTTTGGGACGGAGAGCCTGGATGCCCATCTGGATGCACGGCTCGGCGCCGGTGCATTCGAGCACGAGATCGAAGCCGTCCTGCGCAGCAACGTCGTCACCGAGCGATTTAATGAGGTCCTGTGCGTTGCGAGTCGCGGACTCAACCTTGGACTCGCCATCCTTGGGCAGCGAGGGCTTGAAGGTCGAAGTGGCGCAGAACTCTTTGGCGAAGTCGAGCTTGCTGTCGACTACGTCGACGATCACGACGCGCTTGGCCGAGTAGGCCTTGGAGACGGCGGCATTGAGCAAGCCAATGGGACCGGCGCCAAAGACGAGCACGTTCTCCATGGCCTTAACCTGCCCGCGCATCGCAGCCGAGTAGACAGCCACGGAAAGAGGCTCCATGAGCGAAGCCTCCTCGAGCGACATATCATCAGGCACGTGGTGTGCAAACGAGCTCTGGATGTTGTAGAAGGTGCACAGCGTGCCATCGTAAGGAGGCGTAGCGGCAAACTCGAGGTTGGCGCAGTGGTTGTAGTTGCCGTTCAAGCACACCTGGCACGAACGGCAAGGAACACCCGGCTCGAGAGCAACACGGTCGCCGACCTTGTGCGTAGTGACCCCCTCGCCAACGGCCGTGACGATACCGCTCGACTCGTGGCCGAGCACCATGGGCTTGCGCACCACAAAGTCGCCGATGCGACCGTGGTGGAGGTAGTGGCAATCCGAGGCACAGAGACCGGTCTGACGGACATTGACCTGAACCTGTCCCGGCTTGGGAGCGACGATGGGGCGGTCCTCGAACGAGACGTTTTCGATTTCCTGGAGGACAAACGAGAGGTTGCCCTGAGCGGGCTCGGTAGCGAGCGAGTTGTTGGGAGCGACCTTTCCTGGCATCTTGATGGTTGCGTTCAGACGGAAGATGCTTGTGGGGGGAGAGAGGGGGAGGGAATGGATTGGAGGGAAGGAGAGATGGCTCAGCTCTCTTATGGGTGGAAAGAGATCTTTCGAGATGACCGAGACAAATCGAGTAGAGTGGGGATCTGCAGTCACGGAACGACGCCACCTCAGCGCACCCCACGCAGCTCTCGTCGGAATGCTGCCGCGACGAGCGACTTGTTTCTTCTGAACCGGCAAAGAAACAAGAGTGTCGTGCGTAGGAGGCCAGCACAGGCACGGTCCACTGTCGGCGCACCGAGGAAATTTCATTGAGGAAAAAACACCGTCCAAGCGGAGAGAGATTGCCGGTCGCGCACACTCTTCGCGCTTCGGTCCGTCGGCAATCTTTTGGCCGTTCGCCTTTGACCCCGCACACACCGGCAAACTGGTTTGCTGCCCTCTCGTCTCCTACTCAGTGAGCAGGCGTCCGCCCGATGTCAACTAGCTCTACCGGATGCGCTCCACGTCAATCTGTTGCTCGAAGCTGCCGATGCATCCGAGTTGCCCAGCTGAGTCTCTCCGCACACCTTTGGCGTAGGTCATGTGACTGATCGCCGTTTCGAGTGAGATGAGAGCGTGACAGCGAAGGTTCCTATGCCTCCGAAAAGCCACCGTGGAAGTAACACTGAGATATGACTGTCTGGAAGTTTCACCAGAACATTGGCGCTTCCGCAAGTCTTGGTGCCGAAGGACAGAACTTCGATGAGCCGAATTCGCGCCTTTGTGCGAATTCAAAGCCAGGAGGAGGCGTGTGATTTTCGCACGGCTGGTGAGGCCCACCGATTTTAACGCGTCACGTCTTGACAACGAGCGTATGGACCCTGAAATGACAAAAGTGACACTCCCGCTCAGCTATTGACGGTAAGCGTTCGTTCTTCTCCTCTCTTGTATCACCCAAGCATCGACTCAAGTCACTCAAAGCACTCAGCCTCTTGGCCGCGCAGACTTCATAGGATGCGGAACCTCTTCGTGTAAGGGCAGGGATGTCTCCCCTCTCTCCAATCAGACGTGGTAGCTGGTCTTTCTCGCACACACCACCATCACTCTACTATCGCTCTCACCCACCATGCCGGAATCAACGAGCATGGCGCTCCGCATGGAATCGAGCAAAGACCCGCAGCCAACTGATGCGCTGGAGGAACGTCTAAGCAAGGCAGAGAAAGCGGTTGCAATCGCTCTCGACACCTTCGCTTACGACGAGCTCATCCTCGTCGCCACCGAAGCTCTCAAGACTAGATCGCAAACGCTGAGCAAGACCGTCATCAAATGCCGCAAGAACTTATTGTGGGCCAGATCCCATGCGTATCACCACCAGAATCGCTACGAACTCGCTCTCAAAGATGCCAGGGCCGCCCTCAAGATCGACCCCGACGACGTTGCCGCATACATTCGAGCCGCCGCGCTGCTCTTCAACACTGGGCACAAGGAGCAGGCTTTCAGTTGTCTCGACACGGCACAGTCCTTAGCGTCCAAGCACGGTTCGGCTACAAGAGCGCTGTTGCTAAGCAGGATTGACAAGCAACGACGCAAAGTCTCCGGTCTCTCCTGGCGCCTCATCGACCGTCTCCCAAATGAGATCTTCATCGAAATCGCGTCGCACCTCGAGATCCAAGACCGCTCCTCCATGAGTCAGACTTGTCGCGCGTGGCGTCAGATCCTGATATCAGTACCATCTCTCTGGACCTCGCTGACTCTGATCACGAAACACAAAGAAATGGGCGAATCAAAGGCCGTCGGCTGGATGCGCTACATCATCTTGCGCTCGGAAAGGGCCAATCATTGCCTCGAGTACGTCTCCTTCAAGCACGCGTTTCCTGAAAAGCTGCTCGAAAAGGTATGCAGCGTTCTGCGCAAATCTGCAGCCAGCCTCAAGCACATCGAGATCCCGACTGGCCACGGAGAGCTTTGTTACGATCGACTCTACCGTCACTGTCCTCTACTTACATTTCTTGTTTTCAAGCCGAGGTCAGACGTGCTAATACCGAGTTCTGCGGTCGATGCTTGTCCAGCGGTTCCGACCTTTGCAGCGACGGCTGCGGTCGAGCCTTTCTCGCTCGAATCGCTTCATGTTGACAGTGGTAGATCAAGAGTCCGGGCACTCTTGAACAAGCATCTCCACTACACGCGCACATTGATTGGGTACAACCCCTTCCCGGCGTTCGATATGGGCACAAGTGCAGAAACGCAGATGAATCTTGGTCTCGCGAATCATCTGGAAGAATGGGGTCTCCCTCACCCCATCCTTTATCATCAAAGGAATGCCTCGCCCCTCTCGCTTACCTTTCCCCGGCTGACGAAGCTATCAGGTTTCTGTCCCCAGTACGGAAGCCAACTCCAACTTACCTTTCCAAACCTGGAGGACTTGCAATACTATCTTAGCTGTATGTTGGTCTATTCTTTCGATGCTTTGGCCCACGTACTGACGACGAGTCCAAAGCTGCGCAAACTGTCTTTCAAGGAGGGCGGGGCCTCAGAGCATCGTCAAGACGTACGTGACGCCTTGTTCAACTTGCGCCATCTGGAAGAGCTTGACATGGCCGAGATGTCTGCGCGAGATCACGACCTTACTTGCGGGCAGCTCGTCCCTAGGCCAGTATCGTCCGAATCTGGCCAAATCGAGCTCCACGTGCCATTGCCAAACCTGCGCCTTCTGGTCGTGGATGGTGGCTCGGACACCTTTCTGTACAAGTTAGCCGTTTGCCTCCTGGCTCGCGAGCAAGTAAGACTTGGGGACGGCTTGGTGACCGCAATGCGTCTGGCCCAAGATCGAGCACTGCCCAAAAGCTCCCCAGCTGCCGCTGTTTCGCCTTTCCAACGAGGAATTACCTCAACAAGTCGCAGAAATGAGGCCAAGGAACTAGGCGGCCCTCGTCTCAAACACGGTTCGGATTGCGCGCGTCTGCACCTCCTCAAGTTGGCCAAGGTCGTTGCACTCCCAGACCACCTTAGAGCGACGCTGGAAGGCGTCACAGACAAGCTGATCATCGAATACGGCCGACTTTGAAAACGCCCCATTGCGTTTATTAGCATCAGCCGAGATTAGCATCAGCCGAGGTTCTACGCCACCCTGCAGGCACTCACGTTCATCGTCAACACAAGCCGAGCAATGTAAAGATCTAATTTCACAGAAAAAGAGAGAGAGAGAGAGAGAGAGTGAGTGAGAGAGAGAGAGAGACAATTACAATTCAAGTCGAGTCTGTGAGGCCTAGCGGGTTCACGAAGCTTCCAAGCGTTTGAGGACCGAGTTGGTGTACTGATCCATGCCGCCCTGCAATCGCTGTAGCATGCTGTTCTGCAACAAGTAGACCCGTCCCGGCTCCTTTGCTTGCGTCTTCAAATCGCTACCGTCGTCTGGGTCTGGGTCTGTGTCTTGGTCGTCGTCGTCGTCGTTATCGTCATCAGCGGCTGGGTTGGGTTCTCGTTGGATGATCCTCTTTACCGCATACCTGTCGTGGCTGACGAGGAGCACTGCGCCCGTGTAGGCCTGGAGGGCGTCGACGAGGGCATCGATTGTATCGCTGTCCAGATGTGTTGTTACCTCGTCGAGCACGACGAGGTCTGGGCTGGGCCACATGACTTCGGCGAGGCCGAGGCGGACGAGCTGTCCGCCGCTGAGGCCTGTCAGGGGGATTGTGTCTGCGGTTCGGCCCTTGAGGCCGAGCTGGCCGAGGAAGGAGCGTGCGTGGGCGTCGGATGCGTCGGGGAAGCGTTGCGTGAAATGGGCGAGCGCGGTGGTGGGTTGGGCGGAGAGCAGCTCGAGCGTGTGTTGGGCGTAGATGCCGATGGTGGCGCGAGGGTGCTTTTCAACGGTGCCTTTGGTGGGCGAAAGGTTGGAGACGATGCAGTTGAGCAGGGTGGTTTTGCCGTGGCCGTTGGGTCCGACGATACCAACTCGTTCACCTGGGCCGATGGTGAGCCCCACATCGCTGATCGTGTCCCTCGCATTGCCGGGGTACCTTACGCTGACGCCTTCCAGATGCACCAGGCTTCCTGGGAAGCGCAGCGGCTCCGGATCGGCAAACGAAAACCTCACCCTCTCATCCAGCTCCTCCACCTCGACCCCAACCCTCGACGTCAGGTGATATCCCCCCATATCGCGGTTCAGCTTAAACTTATGACCCTTGGCATTGACCTCAAGCCCCCACCGCTCGTCGAGCTTCCTCTGCCGCGACTTTACCATTCGCAACTTGTTGTCGTCGCCTGATTTTTTCGCAGCCTGAGCGGCGTTGGCAATCGTCTTCTGCACGGCGGCCTTTTTCTTGTCCAGCGCGGCTTGCTGGCGGTGTCGGTGCAGCCGTTCCCGCGCACGCGTACGTTCGTACGAGGTCAGGTTTCCTCCGTCAAAGTACGAGAGTTTGTGGCGACGGAGGATGATGAGCGAGTCTGAGACGGCGTCGAGGAACTCGCGGTCGTGCGAGACGGTGACGACCGTGTGCGGGATGGAGGCGATAAGGTTCTGCACGAAGAGGACCGCAGGGAGGTCGAGGTAGTTGACTGGCTCGTCCAGGAGCAGCAGGTGTGCGGTGGGTTGAAGCAAAGCCGATGCGAGGCAGGCGCGACTCTTCCAGCCGCCGGACAGGGCGGAGTAGGGGCCGTGGATGCGCTCGGCAGAGAATCCGAGGCCGTGGAGGATCTTTTCAGCGCGAGCTTCCGTGGTGATTGCGTCGACTTGTTCCAGGAGCATCTGCGCTTCGAGCAGCATCTTGGCTGCAACCGTCGACCATGCTTCTGCAGAGACCGGCGGCGGGTGGTGGACGGCATCCTGCGCAGCATCAAACTCCTTCTCGGCGACAAGGAGGTCTTTGCGTGCACCATACCCTCGAGCACCCGACCACTTGACCGCGACCTTCCTAGCCTCCCTCAGTAGCTCTGTCTTCCGTTCCAACCGCATCTGTAACACGGCATCCCTCACCAGCTCCTCGTTCTCCTGGCCTTCCTCCAGCACTTGACTCAAGGCCTGACTCTCCTTCACCGCACGACTGCGCTCCGCATCGCTGCGCACCACCACACTCAACACGCTCGCCTCGGGATCCTCCTCGGCCGCGCGTGCGTTGGTCAGCTGACTCACAAACAGCACCTTCACTGTCCGTGGCAGTCCCGGAATCAGCTTCTCCCCGATCGCAGTGAGCAACGTCGACTTACCCGAACCGTTTCGGCCGACGAGGCCGTAGTGCGTGTGAGGTTTGAGCCGCAGATGCGCATCCGAGAGGAGATCGCGTCCGGCCAAGGTGACCGAGACAGACTTGAGGTCGATGTCGAGCGAGGAGGTGTCGGTGCAGTCGAGGTGGAAGCGCGATTCTTGCGAGAGCGCCGTGATGAGGCGCACTTTCGGGTCCGGGTTGTCGACGTACAGATTGGCTTGCACGGCGTTGGAGAGCTCGTCGACGGATTTGGTGGTGCGCTCGGCTTTCTTGCTCTTCTTGGTGTCCTTGCTGGAACCTTCTACAGCTTGTTTCTTTGCTGAGCTGGTCTTGCTTGTGGTCATTGGTGCGTCGGTTTGCTGCGGTTCGGTGATTGCAGTGACAGCAGAGGGTTGCACCGCCAGACACGCATCCACAATTCCGAGCACACCTTTCTTGCCCACGCCCGCATCCGTCAATACCGGACGCAGCTTGTTCTCCAGCTCTACCCTCTTCTCTTCTCCACCCTGCCGGGACGATGCATACTGCTGTAAGATCCCTTCGAGCTTCGGGTAGGTCTTGAGCGCCTTGGCCGTGTCCAGCACCGCTTTGGGAATCAGGTCGAGATAGACCTGGATGTCGGTTGTCATCTTGTGCGAGAAGACGAGTTTGAGTTTGAGCTTGAGTTTGAGGTTGGGTGAAAGGGCGGTAGCGGCATGGCGCTTTTATACCTACATCACTCGAGCCTGCATTTGGCTATGTATGAGGAAGATGGCGCAGAGTGCATGGTGTTGCATCAGAGCACCAAAATTCATTCAGAGCACGGCGGCAAAATTTGTGTCACTTTCCGTAGCCGAAGACAAAAGTCGGACAGCGCGATTTTGGATTGCCGAAGTCCGTCTTCCGAAGCAACGGTAACCGCATAGAGTCACCTCTTGCTCTCGCTAAAGAAGTACTCGAGTCATTTCTCCACACCCGACATCCGCTCATCGTCAAGCTTCGAGTCATTTGCTGTTGATTCTCTTTCTTGTCTTGACACGGATGTGCTTCCACATCGAGTACGCAATTAACTTAATTGCATTTGCGATCCATCAGCTAGGATTGGAATAGATCCTGACGAGCATCTGCTTGAGTTCGAGCCTTGTCTGCCTGCGCTTCACGGCAACCTCTGCAAACTGAGCCAGCGCCGACTGCTCGGGCATCTCGACCTGCCTCAACAGTCGTGCTCTGCTCCCATCTCGGACAGAAGCGATCACCGCATCCGACTCGTCCAAAGGGAATGCGAGCGTAAACAGCGCATCGTTTGTGATCCTCTTCGTACCGTTGGGCGACTCGGCCTCAGCCAGCACGTAGACCTCGCACGACTGGACAAACGTGCGCACCACAACAGCCGTAAAAGTCATGCTCTCGCCCACCGCCACTGCCTGTTCGAACTCTAATCCATCCAAAGAGACGGTGCCCCATCGACGACCTCGCCCAACATGGCGCACAGTGAGCAGTGCCGCCTCTTCCATCCAGTCCATGAGCTGTCCTCCGAATAGCACGCCGACCGAGTTGGTGTGTTCGGGAAACACCAAATGCAGCGTGCGCGCCATGGTCTTGGCTACCTTGATGGGTTTGGACAGTTTAGCAGCCAGCCGGGCGCGAGTGAGGTTGTGAGGCGCATGCGCTTCGATCGGGGTACCGCTCAACGACTGATCGAGATCTGTGTCGCCCTCGCGCTCCTGGGCTGCCTTGAGAGGCAAAAAGATGGATCTGCGGCGAGCAGATGGGTTCCGAGGCGGTGACATGGTGCCATTTTCCATGTTTGGCACCGCCGAATTAGGTCGAGCGGTGGCTGGCGCGCTCGGCGAAGGTAGCGGTACTGAGCCTGACTGTGGGATCTGCGCTGCAAAGAGCGACGTGGACGGAAAGGACGACGCCTCGGCCGGTTGCTGCTGCTCCTCCGCCTCCTTAAGCCGTTTTGCCAGCCTCTCGACCACCTTGAGCGGATGCCTGAGCGGGATGTCGCCGGCCAAATTGATCTCGACTAGGCCTTCGTCGTGCTTGACAGTGACAGCAGGGTCTCTGGATACATAGGCTTGCACCACAAATTCCAGTTCAAGCGCTTCGAGTTGACACTCTTGCGAGGTCTTGGTGCCTGAATTTGAGGATACATCGGTGCCCACCGAAGAGGAGAGCAGATCAGCCTGTTGGATCTGGAGCCTGCCCGGTGTCCAGGCGCCCATATCAGTTTCCGCTGGACCCCTCCACTTGCCTCCCGTGCGCGAGATCTCCTGCACTTCCTCCTTGAGTCGCTTCTTGACTTCTGTGGGTACACCGTCCCTGGCTTCTCCCTTCTTGGCCATTGCGATGCGCTTGGCACGTCGACGTCCAGCGAGAATATGTCTTCTGGCTTCAAGCGGCGTTCTTGGCAAGAGTGGCAGAAGCTGTGGTTTGGGAGGCTGTGTCTGACTGGATGCGGTGAGAAGCGATGTGAGCTGCTGCCACACCGAGGTGGGGGCGAGGCTCGGACGAGAAGCGAGTCGAACGCGAGCAGGAGGCTGTGATGTGGAGCCTTCAGCTCTGGCAGGCGCACCAGAGATGGCGACAAAGGTCATGTATGCGTGGCTGACGTACTCGCGCGAACCAGTGCGAGGGTCCTCCTTGACGACGCGAACGCCGACTTCGAGGCTGCTACCCCACGCACGATTGACAGAGGCTGACAGATGAACGAGGTCGCCGAGGTAGATGGGAGCAAGGAGGAGTACCGAGTCGACGCTGACAGTGACACAGCTGAGCTCGGCATGCTTGCGCGCTGACACGCCGGCGACTACATCGATGAGCTTGAAGAGCGCACCTGCCCGGATTTTGGGCAAAGAATCTAGGATATCGTCAGGTGAGTCGAGCGAGCTTCGATTCGCCAAAGAAGCTCCCGAGTGAAAAGACGTGTCGCACATCTCGACGGTGATGGGGTAGGTGACCTGGACGGTGCTCTCGTCAGTCGTCTTGCCATGCTTGGTCCGTGAATCGGAGGCAGTCGGATCGCGCGACTTCGCACTTGTTCTTCGATCCGAAAGCTTCTTCTCGTCAAAAGACGAAGTAGGCGCTTTTGTCTGGAGTATCGCAGTGGCTAGATTTGCTCCAGAAAGCAGCAGGAAAAGCGCACCGACGCCCACCACACCAGCCGTGTAGAGCTGCGATGCGCTGGCATCTCTCCACGCGGGAGCAGCCGCCATGATGAGGGATAAAACTCGAGGCTCGGTGGCCCCTCTCTTGAAGAGATGAAAAGATGTTACGGTGGTGTTTGATGGTGATGGTAATGGCGAGCAAGTGTCGGACGGGTGAATTAGGATCTTGGCGCACAGACGGGATGTGGAGAAATTTGGCTGAGACGCCCATAGGTCGACGAGCTGCAGGGTCCTCTTTCTTTCCGCCTTTGGTTGCCGTAAAGGAGCAACAGTACTGTGCTCATTGTAGGTGTAACATTTCCAGGGAAATCGAGTTAAGCCTCGGTCTCGCTGGTTGGCCGAAGACTACGCTGGCGGATTATCCGACTCCGCGTTAAACAATCAAGGTGAGTTTGAATTCTGAGGCAACTCTTATCTGGCTGCAGCGTCGCTTAATCGTCCAGCTCAGCTGAGTCGGGCCGACTTACCGATTGCGCTTGGGGACGCAACTCAACGCATCACAAGCACAGCACAGCGAGTCAAGTCTGAGTACGAGTCTGTTGCCCCGCCAAGACGAGAGTGTCAGGTGTCGACTTCGCTTAGTTCTGATCCTCGAGATTCCCTTGACGATGCCTTGCGATAGCACTGTCACTCAGTCAGTCACCTCTCGACTCCGTACCCCTCGTGCCTGAACTAAGCAAAAAAGAGAGCGAGGCTTCCCACGTTGATCGACCGCTCGATAACAGCTTAGCTCTTCTTCTGGCCATTGTTGTCGCAAGCGGAGAGTCTGAACCTCTTATCCACGGCTCTTCCCAACCACTGCAAGCCACGCACGCACATGGCAACCTCGCATTGCAGGTCGGCACGGCTCGTTACCTGCGGTTGATAAGCATCCGGACGTCTGGTGACAGCTGCGCTCTTTCTGGCCTTGCTCGTCCACGCGCGTGTTCGCATCAGCCGAGCTAGCCACCACATCTTCGCCTCACACTCTCTCCTTCCCTGCTTTCCTTTATCATCACCGCGTCTTTCCATCCAACAACATCCCGCCTTTTCCCATCGTCTCACACCTGGCCTGTCGATCGACTAGAATTCTTCCAGAACGACTGCGAGTGACGTCGGCCGTCCCGACTTCTAAGAGACCCTCCCCCCTTCTCGCAAGATGAAGGACCTCAAGCAAACAACGAGCGTCCACTCCGTCGTCTCGACCGGGGCTGGCGCTGACGCCAAGCTTGCTTCGATGGGCTACGACGCCGAGCTCAAACGTAACCTGAGCATGTTCACCATCCTCGGTCTAAGCTTCTCCATCATCGCGGCACCCTTTGGTCTCAGCACTGCCTTCAGCATCGCTCTCACGTGCGGTGGACCTGTCACCATTCTCTATGGCTGGCTCGTTGTTTCAGTCATCTCGCTCTGCATGGCATCATCGCTCGCCGAGCTCTGCTCGCAATATCCTTCGTCCGGAGGTGTCTACGTGTGGAGCGCGTTCGTTAGCACCAAAAGGTGGGCACCCTTGACCTCGTGGATCGTCGGCTGGGTCAGTCTTGTTGCCAATTGGACGCTCTGCTTGTCAATCAACTTTGGTGGCGCTCAGCTGATTATGGCCGCCATCTCGCAATTCCGCAACAACGAATGGGCACCGCACGCTTGGCAAACCATTCTCACGTTCTGGGCCTGCATGCTTATTGCCGCCCTCGTCAACGCCTACGGTGTCAAGTACAATTACCTCGACCGTCTCAACACACTTTCATTCTACTGGACCGCCGCGGGAACGCTCATCATTGCCATTACGATTTTGGTCCGCGCCAAGGACGGACGGAAAGACGCCGAATTCGTCTTTGCCGGCTGGGAGAACACCAGCGGCTGGCCTGATGGCTGGGCTTTCTTCGTGGGCCTGCTGCAGGCAAGTTACACGCTTACAGGCTACGGCACAGTGGCGGCGCTGTGTGAGGAGGTAGCAGAGCCCGAAAAGCAGGTTCCCAAAGCGATCGTATGGTCCGTCGTGGCGGCGAGCGTTACCGGTTTTGTGTATCTGATCCCGGTGTTGTTCATTTTGACTCCGGATGCGGCGGATCTGCTTTCGGCTGCCGCTGGGCAGCCAATTCCCGTGCTGTTCTCACTTGCGACGGGCTCGGCAGGAGGAGGGTTCGGGCTGCTCTTCATCATCTTGGGTGTGTTTGCGTTTGCCGGGATTGGATCGCTCACGGTGGCGCTGCGCTGCACGTGGGCGTTTGCTCGCGACGGCGCGATCCCGGGCAGCAAGTACTGGGCCAAAGTCAACAAGACGCTGGATCTGCCGCTCAACGCACTGCTCCTCTCCACCGTTGTCGTGTCTGTGCTCGGGCTGATCTACCTCGGCAACACCGCCGCATTCTCCGCGTTCACGGGTGTGGCTACGATCTGCCTCAGCATCAGCTACGGCATCCCGATCGCCGTCGCCATGTTCCGACGCAGGGTGATGCTCAAGGGCGCTCCCTGGTCGTTGGGCAAGTTCGGGTACGTGATCAACATGATCACCTTCTTGTGGATCGTGCTGGCGACCGTGCTGTTCTGCATGCCGACGACGGCGACGGTAGAGGCGAGCACGATGAACTACGCCTCAGTGGTGTTTGCGTTCTTCTTTGTGCTCAGTGCCGGGTGGTGGTTCGCGTGGGGCAGCAGGCACTATGTGGGACCACTGGGTGCGGCACCGGAGGAGGCGGTAGCTCATATTCGTCCCGGTTACCACGTGTCGGCGGCCGAGCCTACGACGGACTCCAAGCCTACTGTCGAGGTCGCCAGCCATAGCTCTGGTGAAACGTAGAGAGTGGAGCACTGCGAACGGAATATAAATTCGATCCTCCTTGTCTTCTCCCTGTAATACTGATTGATTGTCACATGTTTCTTCTCATACCAGACGGAAGGGGGTTGTGCGTTGTTGAGTGTTGAATTGCTCGATTACTTGCTGGTGACCACTGTGAGACAAGAAGTGCGTGCATCTTTCAGTCGGAAGCCGCAAAGAGGATCTGACCTCGATGTGTGAGCGGTGCAAAGTTGGAGCGCGAATCCACTTCGTCAATTGATCTGTGTGGCATTCGACACAACCAAGAATCAACGTCAGTGGCCTTGGCTTGAGCATCTCTAAACGGTGAGAGCGACTTACTTTGTACGCATCTCGCTGGCCCAGGTGACGTTTTTGAGTGGCAAAGCTGTGAGTGCAATGCCAACCAGGATGACGATAAAGGACACCAGTGTCTCGAGGGTGATCTGTGTGATGCAGTCGGGGAGGGTGTCAGCATTCCTGCCGCAGGCAATATACCGGATGAAGCTTGAACGTACATCGATAGGCATGGATTTGGCTTCCGCGCCAACGAGACCAAGTGACTTCCTCAACGACAGGTCTGCGATCAATGATAAAGGATGGAGATGCGTGTCAGCTGCGATTTGATTCTGGGTAGATAAGGTCAATCTGCAAGATTGTTTTGCAAAGGTCAGCTACCTACGCTCATATGTCGAGTATGCAGCGTGAAAGAACACGACTGGTGGGATTTCATGGAGGCAAAGCAATAGTGTCAGCATGCGGTGCGTACGGGTCGATCCTGCATCAAGGACGATCGAGGAAGCCAGGCGAACGTACGTGTGCCAATGGCGAGCAGCAGTCTCCCTGCGGTGGTCATAGTCTCTCGTGTGCTGCTTCCAGGAGGATCCTTGGTATAACTTGCCGCTGTTTCGAGTTGTTGGTTGTTAGGATTAAAGTGGAAAGGGTCAGAGGGTGATATGCAAGCAGAGCGTCCAGTCTGGTGTTGGTCCCGGCGCAACAAAAGCGCGAAGATGCCAACTCTCAAGCAATCTCGAATCACAATCTCCAATCGGGCTAAGATCGGGTGGTTCTTACACGATGAGGATGATGCTGCACCTACTAACCGAAGCTCGTTCCTAGCCGAATTATTTTCTTGAAAAATGCATTTCCGGCCTCTGAGATCATCCAGTCGAGAGACGTCAAGATCGGCGCTTGACATGTGCTTAACGTAAGCCACACGCCCAAAGCAGCCAACAGTTCATCAGTTGTGAGCAAGTTCTGCTGCAGTCAACGGCTTGGACACTTGGTTCGCCGGCAGTGAGAAGCGGGTATGCGGAGGCATGCGAGCTTCTTCGTGGTGTGTTGGCAGGTCGGGAACGGAAGATGAGCCCCCTCCACTTCACCCTCGTCGAACAGAGCCCACCGCCGCCCGCCTGTACCGTTCCTTCTTATAGGCTTGACTCCGACGTTCGCCCTTTCTCTGAGTCGCACTGTCTTCTGATCCGGCCCACATCCATCTCCCAAGTGCTCACTTTAGACACGAATATCAGAGACGGTAGTAGATTCAATCAGGACCACCACTCGCATTTCGGGCTACATCCCGCACGAGGACGAACTCGATCTCGACCAAAGCAAGTTCACTCACACTGGCAAGCCACTATGCCGAAAGCAGCTCGCGTGCTATACTGGTTCCGCACCGATTTGCGGCTGCACGACTCGCCCGCTCTCCAAGCCGCACTCGACCTCAGTCCTGCCGCGCTCTTCCCCGTGTGGTGTTGGGACCCGAACTACGTCTACAAGCACCGCGTCGGGATCAATCGCTTCCGCTTCCTGCTCGAATCGATAAACGCGCTGTCGCAAACCATCACCTCGACACAAGCCAATTCGCAGCTGCTCGTGGTTCGAGGCGAGCCCACGGAGCTGCTGCCCGAGCTGTGGAAGCGATGGAGCATCACGCACCTCGTCATCGAAAAGGATCCCTCTGCGTACGGCCGACGACGCGATAAGCTGATCCTGGAAGCTGCCAAGAAGATCAACGTCGAGGTGGTGGCGGTTCAGGGACATCATTTGTACGATCCAGAGGAGGTGGTGAAGCGCAACAAGGGCAAGCCGACCATGTCGATGAGCACGCTCCAGAAAATCGTCGCCGATTTGGGCGATGTGCCGAAACCCATCGATGCACCCAAAGACCTGCCCTTGCCGCTGCTGAAGGATTCCAAGTCGAAATCGCTCAAAGACACGCTCTCCGAACTAGCAAAATCGCTCGACGGCCTTCCCCACTACACTGGCAAGGGCCGCGAAGGTCCCGCCTCGGTTGACCTCAACTCCACCGAGCTGGGCGGGCAGCGAGACAAGAAAGTCACCTGCTACGACACCGTCAACGGCGAAGCGTGCGAGCTATTTAGCGTGCCCACGCTAGCTTCGCTCGGTATGGACGCCAGCAAAGTGCGCGACACCATCAAGGGTGGTGAACCGTTGGCGCTGGAAAAGCTCGCCAAGATCTGCAAGGACGCCGAATACGTCGCCACCTTCGCCAAGCCCAAAACCTCGCCCGGGCAATCGGCCAAGGACCCTTCGACGACGCTCATGTCACCCTATCTCAAGTTCGGCTGTTTGAGCGTGCGCAAGTTTTGGTGGGACGTGGAGGAGGCCAAGAAGAAGTACAAGGGCGGGAGCAAGTCGGGTCCACCGGAGAACCTGAATGGCCAACTGCTGTTCCGCGACATGTATGCGTGTGCGGAGCATGCGATCGGGGACGATTACCAGCGCGTAAGGGGCAACGAGGTGTGTCGGTACATGGACTGGTACCTGCCGACGCACTACGACAAGAACGGCGAGGTGGTGCTGCCGCGCCCCGCAGGCGATGCGGTGAGTGAGGCGCGTCTGTCGGCGTACAAGCTCGGCCAGACGGGTTTCCCTTGGATCGACGCGCTGATGCGCCAGCTGCGTCTAGAAGGATGGATGCATCACTTGGGCCGACATTCGGTCGCGGCGTTTCTCACCCGGGGTCAGTGCTGGATCTCATGGGAGCGCGGTGCCGAGATCTTTGACGAGTACCTCATCGACTGGGACCCATGCAGCAACCCGGGCAACTGGATGTGGCTCTCTTGCTCGGCCTTCTTCAGCCAGTACTTCCGCCTGTACGGCCTCGCCACGTTTCCTGCCAAGTACGACAAAACAGGCGCGCTGGTGCGTAAGTACTGCCCCGAACTCGCCAAGTTTCCGGACAAGTACATCTACGAGCCATTCAACGCGCCCAAGGATGTACAGCAGAAGGCAGGCTGCATCATCGGCAAGGATTACCCGTTCCCCATGCTCGATGAAAAGGAAGCCAAGGGGGAGAACATGCAACGCATGAAGATCTGCTACCAGGCCAACCTGCACGGCACGAGCAAGGAGGTGCTCGAAGGAACGGCCGACGAGATGCTGAGGAAGAAGCATGGATTCAAGGATGCGCCCAAAGAGTTTGATTGGCAAAATCGACCTGGTGCAAAGATTCCGAATTGGGCGAAGGCACCAAAGGGTGAGGAGCACACGACGGAGGGTGCACCGGATGCGGGTCATGGTGCATCGACCAAGGAGAAAAATGACGACGGTGATGATTCGGACGATGCAGTGTACGAGCAAGAGCAAGAGCAAAAGGAAGAACGCGACGGTAAGAAACGCAAGGCATCCACATCCGCCAAGGAGGAGAACGGAAAGAACAAGAAGAAAAAGTAGATGGCTTGCGGTCAGAACACGGAATACGCTTCACTGAAAGCCAACCTGGAGAAGACAAGACAAGATCCAGTGAGCAGGGATGCGAATAACAATGTGACGCCCGTATCTGTGCACACCACTCTGAAAGCTGATCGTGGCGGCTCAATCGAAGGCGACTGAATCTGGGGATAGATGAAAGAAAGGGGTTTGATCTTGGTCGAAGGAGTTTCCAATCGGAAAGACATGCAACTCGTCTCGTGCGCGCGTGTTCCGTGAAGCTGTGGAGAGAAAAGAGCAGCAACAAGGAATGCGAAGAGGCGAAGAGGCGAAGATTGTTGCATGATGCTCCTGTTGATGTTGACCGTGTGGGAAAAGGAGGAAGGGAACGGAATGAAAGCCAGCTCAGGGGGAAAATGTTTGACGGGTGCAGGGTGCGTGGATGGTGATTTGCTGTTGCGGCTACTGATACATCTGTCGAAGAGAGAAAATGGTATATGGTCTATCGACCAGCCACGGCCTGTGTCGCCTTGGCCGTCGCGAGATTATCCTTGCCGGCTGGTGCAGGTGGTAGAGCAGAGGAAGAAGGAGCTCCAAAGACGATGCGATCGATTCGAGCGTCGAAACCGGCGCTTTTGATCTGTCGACATTTCACGGCTAGATTGATTTGTTGACGCTGCAGCAGCTCCTCTTGTGCTCTTGTTGCGCTGGATTGCTGCTGTTCTACTGCAGCTGCAAACGCTGTCGGCGGCAAAGAGTGGAATGGGTTCGCCGAGTACTTGAGATAGGACGAGTACACCGCTCGGAACAAGGTGAGCATGTCGATATCTCTCACCGCATGGTCGGTCAACGAGAGCATCAACAGGAAACGAAGGCGTGTGCACGTCTGAAAGCCATATACGGCCAAATCCTCTAGAGTGTAGAGCAGGCCAAGGTACTGTTCCGAGTTGGTGCGAGATGACGAGGAGGAAGCGCCGCCGCTGCGCTCATCCATGACGTCCAAGGCGGCATGGGCAAAGTAGTGATATCGGAGGTCGGCTGCAATTGATGATGAGGAAGTGTTGCCGAATTGACGCACATAGATGGGTCCGCTCTTCGGCGAGATGATGGCGATTGCTTTCTGCTCGGTGTGTTCGAAGGGAGTGTTGAGATGGATGAGAGAGCAGCTCGAGTAGACAACGGATGTGTTTGCAGGGGGAGACTCACTATTCTCGGTGCCGGTGCCGACATGTTGAGCCGCGTATTATGAGACTGTCAGGCAGACCAGATGAACGGCGTGATCCGACGATGGTTGCTGTCGAGAATTGAGCGGCGCGACGAGGCGAGACGAGATGGTGGAGGGAGAACGTGACTGCAAATCAAACACAATTTGAAAACTCGCACTCCCATTCAACAGCGCGACCTGCGCTTGCTTTCCCCAGACAGCCACGAACTTCGTGAAGCGCAGTGACCATCACGCCGTTCGGAGTTGAGTGCGATGCTGTTCTGAGTGTTAGCATTCTTCTTCGCCTCTACTCGTGGAAAGTACGGCTGACTCGGGTCAACTCTTTCGGGAAGTCACCCGGTAAAAGCGATAGAAATCTCTTGCACCGCCAGATGCAGCAGAGCGCACGCGGTCGAGCCACTCTCTTTCGGCCTCCAATCAAAGTCAGAAAGTTTGCAAACTTTCTCGGGTCTGTGCTTTCTCAAAAGTGGAATTTCCAACCTTATCTTTTCCCGCCTTCTGCGTGCGCTCCTGCAGTGTCAACTTCTCATCTGGCCACCGACCGACGATTTGCGTTATGAGTCTCTCCGCCGCTCAAGCGCTGTCGTTCGACTGAAGTACTGTATATAGAGAAACGTTTCGGCCCCGCCTCTTTTACGATTGCACCACCACATTGCAACATTTCCCCCACATACCCCAACATGGCTACTCCAGAACAGAAGAAATTCGTCTCGCAGATCGACGCCAACAAGGCTGCGTTGATCGACCGCCTTGCCGAGGCCGTCTCGATCCCCTCGGTCTCGGGTGATGCCGCTTACCGCAAGCACTGCTTCGAGATGGCCGACTGGCTGCTGGCTGAACTCAAGAAGCTCGGTGCTACTGCCGAGCTCAAGCCTCTGGGCAAGCAGACGCTCGAGGGCAAGGAGATCGACCTGCCACCCGTCATCCTCGGCGACCTGGGCAAGGACCCGAAGAAGAAGACCATTCTCGTCTACGGCCACTTTGACGTTCAGCCTGCTCTCAAGTCCGACGGCTGGGACACGGAGCCTTTCAAGCTGATCACGGACGAGAAGACCGGTCGCATGTACGGCCGTGGTTCCACCGACGACAAGGGACCCATCCTCGGCTGGCTCAACGCCATCGAGGCCCACCAGCAGGCCGGCATCGAGCTGCCCGTCAACCTCAAGTTCTGCTTCGAGGGCATGGAGGAGAGCGGCAGTGTTGGCCTCGACGAGCTCATCGTCGCCGAGAAGGACACCTTCTTCCAGGGTGTTGACGCCGTCTGCATCTCGGACAATTACTGGCTCGGTACCAAGAAGCCCTGTCTCACTCACGGTCTGCGTGGTATCGCCTACTTCATGCTCACCGTCTCGGGCCCTGCTCGCGACCTCCACTCGGGTGTGTTCGGCGGTGTTGTGCACGAGCCTATGACTGATCTCTTCGCTATCATGTCCAAGCTCGTCACTCCTCAGGGTGAGATCCTCGTGCCCGGTATCAAGGAGCTCGTGGCTCCATTGACCGACGAGGAGCGCAAGCGCTACGACGTCATGGACTTCACCCTTAGCGACATTGACGGTGCCACGGGCAGCTCGACCACCGTCAGCGACGACAAGGCGGCCGTGCTCATGGGCCGCATGCGATACCCCTCGCTCTCGCTGCACGGCATCGAGGGTGCCTTCTCCGAACCTGGCGGAAAGACCGTCATCCCCGCCAAGGTGATTGGCAAGTTCTCGTTGCGTCTGGTGCCGGACATGACGCCCGAAAAGGTCAAGGAGCTTGTCATCAAGTACGTCGAGGCCGAATTCGCCAAGCTCGGAAGCAAGAACACCATCAGCATCACCAGCGAGAACGGCGGCAAGCCGTGGTTGGCCGACCCCAACCACTGGAACTACGAGGCAGCCATCAAGGCCACCGAGACCATCTACGGTGTCAAGCCCGACTTGACGCGCGAGGGTGGCTCCATCCCCGTTACCTTGACGTTTGCCGACACGCTGCAGAAGAACGTGCTGCTGCTGCCCATGGGCAGGAGCGACGACGGTGCTCACTCGACCAACGAGAAGCTCGACATCTCGAACTACATTGAGGGCACCAAGCTGCTCGGCCTCTACCTTCACGAGGTGGCTGCTGCTGCCTGAAGAGGCCAAGTGCGATCATCGTAGCTTCAAATAAACTTTGTTCTAGAATTTACACTGGGTCCAATGACAAGAGTTCCGAACCGGGTTTCGAGTGAATGAGTGTGTGCTTCGAATCGGAAGCTAATGGGGTCTTGTGACTCGGCGGGACTGATTGGCCGGCTGACCGTGCCTGCGTTTGATTGTGATGAAACACGGAGGAACACGATGCGACAGGTTCATCTTAGCGTGGCACATCTAGACTTCATGACCGATATGACAGTGAGACCACATTCGAGAATCGCATGGCGAGGCCGGGGAGTTTTCTCCTCTGTTTCTTTTTTCGAATCGAATCGAAACCAGGAGCGGGAGCGCGAGCGAGAGAGCAGGCGAGAGAGCAGGCGAGCTTTATCTTTTTCGATTGATTGGCTGCTGATTATTTTTGACAAGAGAAGCAGCTGCATCGTCCTGCCCAATCAGCTCGAGAAGCTGCACGATTGGTGCAACCCCCACACGCAACGCACAGCAGAGGCAAATCCAAATTCCCGCTTCCAGAGTCGAGTCGGGCCTTGGCAGGAGCCGCCGCTCGATGACTTTGCTACTGTGCCTGCGCGTATTCCGCTTGCCGATCTCGTGGGTTCAAGACATGCCCCTTCACTATCACACCAACAACGAACAAGCAAGCAAGCAAAGACAGCGGTTGGTCCGATAGAGTTCTTCTCCATCCTCTTCCAACACAGCCCGGCAATAGCAGCTGCGACTCTAATCCGCTGCCAACTACGCGCGAAGCAACCAAAGTCGGAGCTGTGGCCACTCTCTCCGCGATCGAAGCTGCTGCTGATCAGTGCATCCATTGGCGAATAGAATGCAGCTTGCGACGATCTCGCCCTCCTCCTAGCTGCCACCATCTTGATATCAGCACCCACCCATGCCGTCTCGAACCAACAACAACAGAGGCATCCCCGTGCCACGCGATCAGGCACGCGGCTCAGCACGAGGAGACAACCAACAGCAACCAGCATGGCGCAGCAGTCTCGACCTTGTCTGGTCGTATTCGCGCTCCCAAGCCTTCTACGGTAACAACATCGCCACTTCGCCTTCGTTCGTCGAGCGGCGATGGGCGGGGCAAGAAATGGAGGCGGACAGTATTTACGAGGACGAAGCCGAGTACGTTTCGGGCGAAGATGAGCTAAGCGATGAGGACGACGAGAGTGGCGAAGGCAGCACCTCGCATTCTCGTTCGGGCACCGATGCCGATGCGGATACGGATACAGCGTCGATGGCGAGCGATGCGCGGTTTGGGCCTTCGGATCAGTTTGAGTGGGAGGGCGAGGCGCTGCCACCTAACGCGACACAACGGACACGGCGACGCTCCAAGGCGAGAGACCGACGGCTGGAGCAGCTCGAAAGCGCGGACGAGGACGAGACGAGTCGCAGCCGCAGTCGAAGCCCAAAGCGACTAGCAGGTCCACGCGAGCGTGCTTCCAACACCAGACTCGCCCCCAATCGTTCTGACCTCCAGCGACGTTCGCAATTCTCTTCAGCTTCGGGCGAAGCGCTTCGAGATCCGCTTGCCGACGACGACGATACTGGCAACAACAGCAGCAGCAAGGACTCGGAAGCTACACCCCTACTTACCGGCAAGCGCTCGTCCGATATCGCGAAACGAAAGTCGGGCTCGTACGGCGCCGTCCGCCGAGCCTCCGAGTCGGGTGCCATCTCGACACGCTCCGGCGACTCGAGCTACCACGTCCAAGAGCTGGGCAACAGCACCCTACTCCAGTCGTGGTTCAATACGGTCAACGCGCTGGTCGGCGTCGGCATCCTCGCGCTTCCCTTGGCCTTCTCGTACGCCGGTTGGATCGGCGGCACCGTCCTCTTCCTCGTCTGCGGCCTGCTCACCAACTACACGGGCAAAGTTCTAGCCAAAATCATGGCCAAGGAACCCTCGCTCCGAACCTACGCCGATATCGGGAGCTACGCATTCGGGCCCTCGGCACGCATCCTCATCAGCCTCTTCTTCTGCCTCGAGCTGTGGGCGGTGAGTGTGGCCCTCATCATCCTGTTTGGTGATTCCATGTCGGCCATCTTCCCGCAGGTGGCGCCCGCAGTTTTCAAGATGCTCGGCTACTGTTTGGTGTTGCCTTCGGTATTTCTGCCGCTCAAGTTTCTCTCGCCCATTTCGGTGATTGGCATCGTGTCGACCTTCACGTTGGTGGTGGTGGTGGTCAGCGATGGGTTGATCAAGAAGGAAGCACCGGGAAGTCTGTGGTCGATTGGGCCGACGACGTTGGGGCCACGGTGGGAGCGGTTGCCGCTCAGCTTCGGCTTGATCATGTCCGGATTCTCATCGCATCCGATCATCCCGTCGCTGATCCGCGACATGAAGGATCCAACCAAATTTCCTCGCATGCTCAACCTAGCGTATGCAGCCGCGACTGTGATGTACCTCAGTATGGGCATGGTTGGCTATGCCATGTTTGGCACCACCGTATCGGACGAGATCACAAAGGATCTGGCGAGGACGCCTGGGTTCCCAGTGGTGCTCACCAGCATTGCGATCTGGTTGATTGTGATCAACCCGCTGTCGAAGTTTGCGCTGGCGACGAGGCCGATTCAAACGACGTTTGAGATTCTGTTGGGCATTGACGATCAGACGGCGGCGAGGGTCGAGAGGCAGGCTTCGAAAGCGAGGCGGAGGAGCTCGGCTGGGTTCGCGGCGGCTGCGGCGGCTGGAACAGGAGCGGATGCGGATGGGCGGTCGAACAGCAAATCGGTCAAAGCAGATGGCGATGCAGCACAGGCCAAACACCTGACGTCGGAAGCGTCCCACGCCACGGTATCCATCTCGCCCAACCAGCGCGTCTCGTTCGCCACACCCGCTGCTGCTGCTCCCTCCCTCGACCCATCGCCCCTTGCGTCCCCTTCCGCCTCTGCAGCACACGAAAACCCGCTTGCGGGCTCCGCCATCTCCCTGCGCGCAGCACAGCTCACCTCGTCCCTCCACCCGCGCACGCGCCACGCACTCCAGTTCGCACTCAAGATCGCGCTCATGCTGCTCATCGCCCTCACCGCCGTAGTCCTCCCCGGGTTTGAGAAAGTCATGGCGTTCCTGGGCGCGTTCCTGGCATTTGCAACGTGCGTCTTCGGTCCGCTCCTGGCGAGCCTGAAGCTGTTCGGTGCCGAGATGCAGGCGTGGAGGATTGCCGTGGACGTGCTCATCTTAGGGTTGTCGGCGGTCATGGCTGCGACGGGCACGGTGTGGTCGTTTTTGTGATTGTAGCAAAGCAGTTGCAATTGTATTTGGAATCAAAGCGAGAAAACAGGGTGTGTCGATCACTGTGCTGTGAAACAAAAAGGCTTAGAGCTTCGTATGTTCCAATCCGGCCCATCTTCTTAACAGCGGTGGAGAGAGCATGGGCAATCCCGCCGCGCCGGCGCCGGCCGGCGTCATCATGTAATTAGGTCCAGCTGTGGCATCCGCCGGGGTTCCGCCCATCGCACCTGGCGCAGTCGGCGAAAGAGCCGCCATGGACGAAGGCGACGAGAAGAGCGCATGTCTCTGCTGCTGCATCAGGATTTGGTGGATCTGCATGCGCACCGCATGCAAGCCGTGTCGCAAACTGGCCACTTCTTCCTGCACCCTGCCCGCGTCGAATCCAGCCTTGACAGCGGCAATGTGACCTTCCTCTGTGCGCTTGTCCAGGCTGGACAGTCCGGAGCTGAGCCCCGCCACGGAAGCGGTGAGCGACGAAATGGCCGCATCGAGGCTGCTTCGGTCTACGCCATCGCGGTCTGCGTCGGGTAGAGGGCCAGGCGGGAAACCGTAAGCAAGCGGGGACAGAGCGGATGTGCCGGAAGAGCTGGCTTCGAGCCGTGTGGTCATCGACGTAGACGTCGCAGATCGACCTGTGGTGGCAGAAGCGCTCGTCTCTGCGCTGCCGAGGTACGACATGCTTTCGCGTGAAGGAGATGGCGTGTGCGTAGCGAGACGATTAGAGCTAGTGCTAGGCATGGATCGAGGAGCTGCTGCAGGTGGTGCCAAGTAGCGTGGCGAAGAATGTTGAAACATGGCATCATCCATGACGACAGACGGATAAGAGCTTGAGGCACGCTGCGACGGCAAGCGCGACGCTGCGTTGGCCTGTTCCAAGAGATCCGACGAGGACAGGTCGGAATACTGCCTTCGAGCCCACGTGGCCAAGTCCATACTGGGAATGCCTGAGGCACTCTGCGCTCTTGACTGCCGCGCTGCCAAACTTTGCTGGCTCAGCGACCGTTCCCAATTCTGCGAATCGAGCGGGAACTCGTCCCATTCTCCATCCACCCCCATCTGTGATCCTCTTGCACGCTGTTCGAGCCCTACCGAGCGCAGTTCGCCTGCTGACCGATACCAGCTGCCAAGGCTGTGAACACAGTCGTCGACACGACGTGCCTGACCCAGCTGGCGAGTCTGAAAGTCGTCTAAGCGCGCTTTGAGAACAGAATTTTCCTCCTTGAGACTGTTGACGTGCTGGCTGAAGATGTCGAAAAACGCCTTGAGCGGCTCAAAGCGGCACTCATCCTCCAAGTGCGTCAGCTCGGTGCTCTTGGACGCTGTGTCGGCCTGTCGGGTAAGTCGACGACGCGGACCGACCCAGCCGCATCCAAAAGCGGAATGCGGGCAGAGCACGGGGGCTTGCTCGCAGTCGCTGGCAACATGAAGTGTGAGACGACTCTTGATGGTGCTGAGCTCGCAAAACTCGCAGACGGCAGGCTCGGGTGAGCAGGTCTGGGAATGATCTTCGAGCTCGTCAAAGCTCAGCGTGGTATCGCAAGTTGGACAGGTCACCTTGCGTTTGGGACACGAGAGGCCGTGAGAGGCCCAGTCCTTGCGCATGACTCTGGCCGAGCATCCGCAGCGTTTGCCCTCGGTGAGGTCCTGGTCGACGTACTCGAATGCACATTCGGAAGCGACGTGTCCGCGGAGCAAGTGACGCTCGCATTCGTAGTCGCATCCTTTTTGCTTGTTCGGGCATCGGACACGAAGCGTATCGACCATATTTTTGATGAGGAGGGCAGTGGGCTGGAAGTCAGAGAGCTCAAGCGTGGTTCTGCAGGTGGGGCACCGTTGGGCTGCTGTTGTAGCTGCGAATAGATCGGCGCCATCCTCTGTTTGATGCTGTGTGGAAAGTGCGGTAGTAATGCACTGCTTGCAAAAGGTGTGCGAGCATACATTGGAAGCGTACGGCTCGAGGAAAGGACCCAAACAGATAGGACAGTGAAGAAAAGCGCTGATGCGTGCATCGTCATCTACATAGTCGAAACAGTCACCTGTCGTCCAAGAGAGCCGTTGGATACCGCTGCTGAGGATGGATGTGTCGGATCGTTGGCTGATGGAAGAGGGGGCTCGCTGCTGAATCGGCCGTGTGCGTGCGGAGCGAGTGCTCGAAGATCTCGCGCGAGGCCGCTGCGAAGAAGAGGATGCACCCGAGCTGGGACCAGCTTCAGATGGCTCTGGCATGGTCGTTGATGCGTTCGGAGCTGAGACGATGGAATAGGAATGAGGATGGTGGGGGATGGATGGATGGGGTCCGGACACGGCGATTAGAAATGCCGTGCTTTTTGGCCGGCAGAATGCACGCCTGCGCGGCCGTGGTGCAGATGCGGACGTGCCGACTGCTGCCGCTTGGACCCTTGTCGTATGACAGACAGACTCGTCGGAGAGAGCGAAGCGGCCAAAATTGCGGAGAGCGCTCGTGGGTTTTTCTTCTCTTTGTCACTCTTGCTGCGCCCTAACACGCTAAAATACTTAGCTCTCCACAAGTACATGCCTCCACAGAATTTGTTCTAAACGTCACATGTGCTTCGAGCTTGCAGGTCAAATGCACGCTGACGTTGGACTGGAACGCCATGCGGCCAAAAATCGAAACGAGTCGAGTCGAGATGTGCCCCGCGTCGACGACCGTGCGGGTGCCGAAGCGACCCTCCCCGACGTCTGTCACAACGACGGCAGAACACTGGAAGCAATGCGTGTGATCGTCTTTGAGGCTTGGGCGAGCTGTGAGGCAACCTGCCAACCTGGGCAAGCACTTGTTTTCCCTTTCGCTGGCGATGAGCCCGTGGCATCGCGATGCCACTCTCAATGACGTTTTGCTCTTTTTGTCTGGCATAGCAACCGGCGTCTTTCCTCTCTGCGAGACCCTCTCGAGCACTCGACACGCGCATCGCAAACTTGCACATGCTTCCGAGCTCGAGCGTTTCCACAATGGTCGCCGTACCGAATCTTTTGTCATTGTTGCATCTGAGCTCTGAGCCTCAACCTAAGACAGCTCGCTTCCTCTTGGAATCGCCATCTTGGCATCGCACCCTGTGCGTGTCTCATCTGTCTGCTCGTCGGCTGTATGTCCGTCGCTGTCTTTATCATCTCCGAGCAGGCTTCCGTCTCTACCTCGCTTCTTTCTGCGTCTCCATCTTCCCTTCCTCCATCTCCCTCCACTGACACCGCGTCAAGGACAGGAATACCCCTACACTCAACTCTTCTACCATGTCCAGCCACCATCCCGGAGAGGGTTGGTCGGAACGCAACCCTGTCCCTACTGTTCAGCAGTACAGGGAGGAGCAGGAAGCACGTCTTCAGCATCAGGAAGCTCTGCGACGTGATACCGCTACCGCCAACAATTCCAAGCTGGCTACCAGCGAGGCGGACGAAGCTGCTCCTCATGTCAACAACTCTGCAGCTACTGCCTCTGGCGCTGCTCCTGCCATCTCTGGCTCGCTCGACGGCCTGAGGCAGCGTCACAGCACTTCGACCACCGACCAGTCTGCTGGCGAAAAACCCAAGCCTGCCAAGCAGGACAAGGTCGACCAAGCCCCTGGAGGCGGTGCCGAGGAAAAGGAGCGTATCAAAAAGGCCCAGGCGCCGAAAGGCAAGGCAAACGAATTTGAACAGCAGGGCGAGCGCATCGTCACCGACCCTACCACCGGTGGAGACGTCCAGATCCGCGATGCAGCCGAGAATGCCAAGATCAGCCCGGACAAGCTCGACTCGCGATACGGTCCCGGCTTCTCCTCGCACATCCCCAAGGATCCCTCCAAGCATCACTCGCTGCACACCTCGCCCTATCCCGCCGAGCCCTCCAACGCCCTGCTTTACCGCTTTCCCGAACCTGTCAAGAGCGATGTCATTCAGGGCATGCAAACCGCCTTCAACCAGCTCGCCATCGGTCTCGGTGCATCCCTTGCGCTGATCTGGTTCTTCTTCGCCTTTGGCAATGGCTGGTGGAAGTTTTTGCTTCGAACCACCATCTTGGGAGCTGTCGGCTTCTGTGGTTGGACCGGTTTGCACCTCCAATCGCGCAAGATCGAGAAGGAGCATGAGGCCATCCGCGCCGAGATGCACAAGCAGCGCGGTCAGAGCCTCTCGCCGCCCATGCCTGAGAGTGTCGAGTGGCTCAACGCTGCCATCGCCTGCGTCTGGAAGCAGATCAACCCGGACATGTTTGTGCCCATGGCGGATATGGTGGAAGATATCATGCAGCAGTCTCTGCCTGGATTCGTGGATGCCGTCAAGATCGACGACATTGGTATTGGTGACAACCCGTTCCGTCTCGTCGCCATGCGCGGTCTCTCGGACATGATGAGCGACAAGGAGTACCCGCGCGAGGAATGGATCCACCAGGGCAAGAAGGATTCCGAGAAAAATGGCGCTGACGCCAAAAAAGAGAAAAAGGAGGAGGTCAGCGATGCCAAAAAGGAGCTCGAGGCTGCTGAAGATGCCGACGGCGACGGCATCCCTGACGAAGACGAGTCCGGCGACTTTCTCAACTACGAGATCTCGTTCAGCTACTCGGCTCGTCCAGGCCAGTCGAACAAGGACCGAGCTAAAAACATCCACCTCATGATTGAGTTCTTCATCGGCGCCTACGACCTCTTCCAGATCCCCCTCCCCATTTGGATCCAGATCGAGCACATCTCCGGCACCATCCGTCTGCGCGCTCAGATGGTGCAACAGCCCCCTTACATCCGCAACCTAACCTTCACGCTCATGGGTGTGCCCAAGGTCGAGATCTCAGCCATCCCCATGCTCAAAGCCTTGCCTAACGTGTTGGACCTGCCGCTCATCTCTGGCTTTGTCCAGTCGTCCATCGCTGCTGCCGCCAACATGTACGTCGCACCCAAGAGCATGACGCTCAACATGGCGCAGATGCTGTCCGGAGACGGAATCAAGAAGGACACGGACGCGGTGGGTGTGCTCGTCGTCGACATCGAGTACGGCGAGGGCCTCAGTGCTCAGGACGCCAACGGCAAGAGCGACCCGTACGTTGTGCTCTCATTTGCCAAATTCGGACGCCCGATGTACAGCTCCCGTATCATCTTTGAGGACCTCAACCCAGTGTGGAAGGAGACGGCCTTCTTGCTCGTGTCCAAGGACGACATCCGCGCCAACGAGTCGCTGTCGATCCAGCTGTGGGACTCGGACGCGCGCACCGCCGACGACATTGTCGGTCGCGTCAACAAGCCTATCAAGGAGCTCATCCGCAACGCCAACCACCCACAGGACCGCAAGGACAAGCTGATGGGCTTCGAGGATGCCGACGACATGCCCGGCGAGCTCAAATGGAAGGTGGCCTTTTATGAGAAGGCTGGATTCAACAAGGCGCTCATTCCGAAGAAGAACAAGGACGAACTGACTCAGGTCGAAAAGGAGACGCAGAGAGAAGCGTCGTCCATCGACTCGGACGACGAGAAGATCGCGCTCCACTGCCCTCCCGACCCGGAGTATCCTTCGGGTATCCTCAGCATCATTGTGCACCACATTTCGGGGCTCGAGAACCGCGACGTCGAACGAGGTGTCATGGGCAAGGAACGCGAAGGCACGCACGGTCAAGACGTCGATGCCAAAGCGGGCGAGGGCAAGGCTCTGCCCAGTGGCTATGTCGAGTTCATCGTCAACGACGACATTATCTACAAGACGCGCGTCAAGCAGTACACCAACATGCCGTTCTACGAAGCGGGCACCGAGACCTTTGTTCGCGACTGGACGCGCACCGAGGTGCGACTGGCGGTGCGCGACGCACGTCTGCGCGAACACGATCCCATCATGGGCATCGTCTCGATGGACCTCACCGAGGTGTTCAGCGAGTCTTCGCAGGTGACGCAGTCGTTCTCGCTGCAGGACGGTGTCGGCTTCGGTAAGGTGCACTGCAGCCTGGTCTTCCGCAGCATCAAGGCGCAGCTGCCCAAGAACCTGCTCGGCTGGGATACCGCCACGGTCGAGCTGCTCTCCGAGATCGAAATTGAAGGCGACGAGAAGCTCAAGTCCAAGAAGATCAAGGTCTCCACGGGCGACGACACACAGAAGATCTACCCGGGCCAGGAAATCGCCGAAGACGCCAAGGCTCTGGCACGCCTGCCCGTGTACGACCGCTACAGCTCGCTGCTTACATTCGACCTGGGCAGCAGCGGCCTCTCGGTCGGCCCGCTGAATGCCAAGCCGGACGCTGTCGCCGTCGCCGCGCTCTGCGACCTGGCCGATGGCGAGATCGTCGACCTCGAGCTTGACATCATGGCCGGAAGCAACCTGGGCACGCTCAAGCGCAACTACATTAACGAGCAGACGCGCAAGACGCACAAGTTCGAAGTGGTGGGCAAGCTGCGTGTCAAGGTGCGCATCGACGCGGGTCTGGATGACGACCATCTGCGGTTGGTGGAACGTACGACGGGTCGCAAGGACAAGCACGAGTTTGACGTGTACAACCGCTTGGAGGGCATGCCCAACCGTGCGGTGGAGAACTCGCACGCCAACGACGACGGTGTGATCGACAAGAAGGAGCAGAAGCAGATCGACAGGAGTAAGCGGGAGGCGCTGCACTCCAGACACCGCGGCGCGATGGGGTATGGCCAGGCAAGGACGGCTGTGTGGGCCAAGGATGGCATCAGGGACAGGATCCGAAGGGCCTCGGCCAAGATCACGGGCAAGAAGGGTCGCGATCAGACGATCCAGTCGGAGGCCTGAGTCCGTCTTTGTCCTGCTTTTTTCTCTCCTCTCTCTACTCGTGTCTCTTTGGTCTCGTTCTCTTCTCGTTCTCTTCCTGATCTCATGCACACGATGATCACATCGGAAGCACGTCGAAAATTTGTTGCTACAAACCTCGCTCGCCCTGCAATGCAACCACGACCCAAGTTTCTGGACCATTTTCTTCCTATCTCCACTGTCTGACCCGCAGCCACTCGCTTTCGCTGTATCGGCGTGCCTCGAGTCACGGATACAATTGATCGCTTCCACCTTCTCCCGTTGAGCACTGAAGGCATCGCAGTGTGGTGCCGGGTCGGGTGTAGCGGGCGGGGGCGGGATCGCGCTCCGAGTTTCGCGTGGTGTAGCGGTGTGACTCGAAATGAGTGGCTCGGCTGAGTGTGTCGGCGTGGGGGGGACAGTTAAAGCTTTCGTGCTGGACCCTTGTTTTCGCGAGGCTTGAATTCTTTGACAGGTTGTGATAAGACCTGTAGAGCGTTGAGCGGAACGGAGGGTTCCGAGCATGCTCAGCGGAGTCCGGCGGGGGACAAACAAGGCAACGGTAGCGCCGGTGGGACTCTGTATGCGACTGAGCCACCCGGAAAACTACATAAAACGGTCCCTCTTCCCACAGGTTCACTTCTTTGGCTCAGAACATCTATGATGACGCACCCGACGTTTGACAACGAGACGTTCACGCTGCCCGTACCGGGCACAGAGCTCTACCTGCGACCCGTCCGCCTCTCGGACGCGCCCAACCTCCGGGATCGATGCGCGGACCCGCTCAACGTGCAATTCCTCCCGCACCTCCAAGGCAAGGAGAACCAGACAGTGGCCGAGGTGGAAGCGTGGATCAAGACCGTCCAAGCCGGATTCAACAAGGATAGCCTCTTCCTCGTTGTTGTCGACTCTGCCTCCGACACGGTGATTGGAGAGGGTCCGCTCGGATTCATCGATTGGGAAACCAAGGAAGCCGAGTCTGGTGTCATGTTGGATCACCAGCACGCGGGGAAAGGCGTGGCAACTAAAGTATTGAATGCCAGCATGGACTTTGCCTTCAACGAGCTAGGGCTCGAGAAAGTCAAGTACGGTACGCTCCAGGATAACAAGGGAATGGCTAAGGTGTTGACGGAAAAATTGAAGGTCAAAGGTATGCCAGAGCCGAGAACGAGGAAGGACGGCAAGAAGGAGTACAACTTTGTTTTCACGAAGCAAGATTGGCTCGCTGCTTCTTCCTGAGGCATTGAACCGAGATGATCGACTTCAGCACAGTATCCAGCTCCATCGTACTCAGTACAACCAAAACACGGCCTATTCGAGTCTACACAATATGCGACCAACGCACACCAGCGGCTGCCTATCAAACTCTCGGTTGCGAATCAGTATGTAATACAGGCCAGTCACCATGGCTGTCCGCAAGTGATGGCGTGACTCAACAACCAAATCAACACGCACAGCAAGCATACGGCGTCGACGTCATTCTTTTCCAAGGACCCGGCTCAAAGACTGCCGCAAGCTCAGCCTAGCCACAGCAAAACAGCTCATCATGGCTCAGTATCGTTCGCACACATTACAGATCACATACGAAACAAAAGGCATAGAGAGACATAAGAAGAACAGCCTGCACGAGGTCGAGTTTGTGAGGCGTGAGCAGAGGATAACGGTCGTCGGCACAGCTCATGATGCATCGCGGATTAGCTGGGGGCACGATCCTTGCCCTTGAGAGAATGCGAAGCGATAGAAAGACCGCTTCGTAAGTAGTGGTGAAGGCTGTCTGCAGCCTCGTCCAGCAACAGCGAGGTAGCATCGGCACCCAGCTCGACAGAGGACGCACACCTGGCCAGGGCGTTCAGCGTGTCATACGGTCGATTGCGTGGACAGTCGCCGCTGCCACGCTTTCCACGTCCAGCGTTGGCAGCTGCCTCGTTCACCGAGGCCCGGTACCGCTGGATCTTTCTCTCCACCCCTTGGAGACCCTGCCGAAAGTCTTGCAGCGTCCGCGCGCTCAGGCGGCCCTTGGTGGTCGCGACTTTGGGTAGCTTCTTGTTGATTGAGCCTTGCTTCATTTTCACCTGGACCGTGCTAAGGCCATTGGCCAGCGCCATCCACAGCGCCACATTGACGCCCATACGCTCGACCTCCATCTCGTCAAAAGGCGAGTAACCCTTGCTCTGCTGTTCGATGTACGAGTCCATCAGACGATTGCTGCAGCGGACAATAGTGCTGAGCTCCTTGGCGGTGGGATTGAGGATCTGACGGCTGGTCAGCGCGACGTGCGAGAGTGCCACCATAACGTTGGTCGTGCCGACAGCGAGGTAGACGGCGTCGCCGGTACGAAGCACGTTGATGTGAGGATCCTGCAGCTCGTCCAGGTGGTCGTATTGGTTCGTATCGACGCTACGGCTCATCTTGTGCCACGCGTCAAAATTGTGCTTGGTGCTGGGCCATGAGATAAGAAGCAGTGTGCCCTGCACGACCGCGTAGAGAATTCCGCACGTCGGACCCACAAAGCAGAGAGGGCGCTTGGTACAGGCCACAGCGCAGTGGACAACGTCGATAGGCGAGTCGGCCGAGATGCGGGATAGACCGAAACGAGTGGGGTTGGGAGGGCTAAAGTGCAGCGAGGAGCAGCCCATCACGCCATCGTCGAGCTCGGCCAAAGCGGAATACCACTTGAAGTGGCGCGGCACACCAAAATGGCTCTCCCACAAGGCCTCGGTGAGCGCCAGAGGATCGGGGTGAGATGGCAAAAGGCCGACGTCTTCCGCAGGCTCGGGAAACACGTCCTGGCAGTCTGCGTCGAGGTCGAGCAGCACCTGGTGGAAAGCAGGTCGCGATAGAAAGCAGTGATCAATGCCATTATACAGAACGGGCAATGAGAGCTGGAACGACGTCTTGCCGGTGGAGTTGCGCATGACGAGCTGCCGAACGTTACCGAAGCTGGGCATCGAGGTGATGGCGAGAGGCAATTTGGCCCACTCAGTCTCAAACTCGGTGGTGTCGGTCGACTGTGGTTTGTGCTCGCTGACGAGGCTAGGGCCCGCTTCGACTTCGATGTCCTTCCACGACTCGTCTTTGACATTGGAGTCGAGATCGCAGGGCTTTGCTTTGGGTTGCTCCAAGTTGGCTTCTTCGCGACGAATGTGCTTGAGCTTGGGTGGCAAGGCGTCGCCGAGGCTGTCGAGAATCTCGAGGAGTTTAGCGCGGGACGAAAGCATTTCGGTCGCTCCCTCTGCATACACGTCGAATGCCACGCTGGAAGGCAAGCAGTCGCGATGGCTCATTATGATGGTTGTGGCTTGAGAGCGCTCCCATGGTTGCGGAAGAAGAGAGAGAGGTGCCGAAAGCGGCGTAAACGGATTGGACGGCCCCTTTTATGTCTTTCTGACGTCTGCATCGGCTGAGCAGGAGCAACGAGAGCCATAGTCACAACGAGAGCCAGAAGCAGAGTGCTGGACCGAGGCGAGAAGAAGCGAGCAAGTTGTCTAAGAACAAAAGCGTCCACGCTCCGTGATGCGTGGCGATTTGGCCACCAGCCACTTGGCTAGTCAGCGCGGCTGAGCAGATGGAAGGGCACAGCTTTCGTCGGCTAGCTTCCGACTCTGCTCAAATGCAGGGTCCTGCCAGGAATCGCAGATTGCCACTTTTTCCGCCCGACCGTGATTTCGCCACGTCTCGGGTCGCATTCACAGGTTGAGTCGCCGAGCAAGACGGCATTGCCGACTGCGGCCAGCTGACTCACAGTGTCAAGGAGGACCGTGCGAAGAGTTGTGTGCCGCGCCTGGGATGCAAAGAGGAAGAAGTGCGTGGACCGACGCTTACATCGCCTGGCCTTGCCTTGAAAGCAGCAACGAGAGGCGGCAACTGTTCAACGGAAAAGGACAACTTCGCGCCTCTCTGCACCGAGTGACAGGGATCCTATGACAGCGCCCGCGTGCTTTCTTTCTTCAAACTGTCCTGGGGACGGCGTGTCGGATGGCTGATCTTGAGCGTGAGCTGCGCTGAAAATGTCTGAGGATTTTTGTGACAAGGGAATGCGGCGATACGAGTACAAGATGGGGAAAAAGAGGCGCTACTAAAAAAAGGGAACGGCGAAGGAGAGTGCAGATGCAGCGTCGGCCGACGGCAAGCAACTCTGAGCTGCTGTGGTTGTTCATGCTCAGCCCTGAAATGCAAGGCGCCAAAGTTCGTGCTGAGCTGAAAAGATGTGATCAATGTCGATGCTCGCCTTGTTCTCCATCGCTGCCAGCGTAATCCCATTGAGCTGCCTGCTGCGACAACCTTTTCTCCTCGAGATGCTGCCCATGCGAGGGTCGAAGAGATGAAGACGCTCACTCTCGCGACACATCGCGACCGAAGAGGAAAACCTTGAACCAGTCGGCGGCTACGAGCGATCGGTTGCGCAGAGAGAACAGCATCGACACGTAGGCAGATCGCCAGAACATGAATGTCACCACACCACCCGACGCGATCTGGTTGTTGCCGAGCAAGGGAATGTCGGCGATGGCCTTCTCGGAGCCAATGTAGGCGAGCGAGCCCTGGTGTGTGTACTTGAAGGGGCGGATCTTGGCCGCCTTCTCGATCTGTCGCTCCAGACCGGCGAGCTCAGAGGCATCGGCGTTGGTCTTTTTGGCTTCCTCAAGCTTGTTCTCGAGCACGGTGAGGCGGGCCAGCTGGTTGAACACGCGGGCCAGGTAGGCTCCCTGCTGCGAGGCGGCCTGGGCAGTGGGTGCAAATTGGGTCGCGGTGGCGTCTCCGAGCGCAAAGATCGAGTCCTCGGCGCCCTTGAGACGCATGTGATCGTCTACCTCCAAGCCACGGCGGGTCTTTTGCGACTCGGGTAGCGCTGCCATGAGCTGGCGTGTCAAGGGTCGGGCCGTGTTACCCGCCGCCCACACGAGCAGACCGTAAGGAATCTTCTTTTCCTCGCCCGAGGGCGTCTTGACGAGCACGTCGCGGTCGTCGACGTCCTTGACCATGTGCTTGGTGAGAATCTCGATCGAGTTCTCCTTGAATGTCGATTCGGTGTACTTGATGAGCGTCTGCGAGAACATGGGAAGAATGTTGGGCAGCGCCTCGACGAGCGTCACGCGCAGCTTGTTGGCCACCTCGGGATACCAGCGGATCAGATCCGACTCGACAAAGTCGCGCAGCTCGGCGGCATATTCGATCCCTGTGGGACCACCACCCACAACGACCATGTGCAGCAGACGGTCGATCTCTTCCTCGGACTGGCCCTTGATGGCAGCGCTCTCGACACAATCGATCAGGCGAGCGCGGATCTTTTCGGCATCGTTGAGCTCCTTGAGGAAGCAGGCGTGCTTCTTAACGCCTTCGATACCGAACGTCTGGTTTTCCGTGCCCACCGAGTAGACGAGATAATCGTAAGGGATGGTAACCTTGGAGACGGAGCCCTTGACCTCGCTTCTATCCTCGAAGGTGACGGTCTTGTTGATGGGGTCGACGTATTCGCAGTCGGCCTCGTACACCTTGACCTCGCGCGTCTTGAAACGGGTCGTGTGACGCGTGGGCTGGACGATGCTGCGTCCATCGAGCGTACCTACCGTGACGGAAGGCAGCAGAGGCGTAAAGAGGAAGTAGTTGTGGGGCGAGATGACGACGACGTTGTACTCTTCGGTGTCGATGTTCTTGAGCAGCGAGGTGGCTCCCCAGCCGCTTCCGAGGACGACGATGGTCTTCTTGGTCGGATCTTGGGGCAGCTGGTCAGGTGGGTGTCGGCCCTGGTAGACAAAGTATGCATACGTTCCCAGACTGCCGAGAGTTACGATGTAGAAGCCGCGTCGCAGCGATCGGAAGAAGCCGCCCTTCTTCTTGCCGCCGCTATTTGGGGGTGGCAGCTGCAGAGGCTGCGCATCGGCCTGGGCCGCCGCGAGCACGGCCGCGGCCTTCTCGTTCTTCCGCGATCGCGTCCAGAAGATGTTGCGAGTCTGGCACAGCGACTGAAGGCCCACGGTGGGAGCAGCAGGCGCTGTCGATGCAGCCGCGAGTGCGCTGCTAGACGACTGCATGCCAAGTTTGGAGGCTCGAAGCGCCATCGAAGGCGAGGCCATAGCACGGAGCGAGCCAGCACGGAATGCTGGAGACATCATTGTGCCGCACGAAGGGGAAGAAGAGTGGTGGTAGTTGATTAGGTGCTGAGAGGTAGGGAGAGAAGAAAGGCAGGCTAGGGTGTCGTCGACGAGGTGGGTTTGTGGATCATTTCGATAACGCCCACGATGAATCACGTCGCACTGCTGCTTGCTTTCCTCATGCGACGAACTTCTTCGCTCACGTCAAGTTTTGTGTTGGTTATTTTCTTTTCTTTACTCGCTACCTTTTGCATGCAGCCAGTGACGGTCTGTTTGAAAATGGACGCACGCTTCCACGCGCACGAGGGAAAAGCCCTTCTTGCTTGCAACGGCTTTCTATCGAAGTGGCTTGCTCGCTGCTTTTATTTTTTAGGAAGATGACGAACGAGCTTTTCTTCCCGGTTTTAAAAAAATTATTTCTGATAAGTGATTTCCAAAAACCTTCCTCTCGAGCGAACCCTGTTGCCGCATTTGCTACGGACGCTAGTCGAAGCAGCCCTTGTGTCCTCCGTGACTTGTCGACAGCAACGACGAACAAACAAACAAGGCTGGCTGCAATCGAGCAGATTGTCGGATTTGCCGACCTTCGAAAAGTCGCACCTAAGCTCCAACCAGACACAGCCTAGCCTTTTCGTTATCATGAGTTATTGAGCGTGTGAGCGAGCTGCCGCAAGACAGGTGGATTGAACTGGCGCCGGTGGGCTCAAGGCATGACTCGCGCTTCTCGTTAAAGGAAAAAAACCGATCGGGAGTCTGCCACACGTGCAGCCTCAAAGCGGGAGAGAAGGCTCTTGATCATTCCCTCTCTTCGTACTTGTTCGCCGCACCGGAGACATTCCAATGCGACAAGGTGTAAGAGTTCGCCCGATCGGCAAGTTAGCCATTGGCCTCGCACTGCAAATCGTGGTCTTTGATTCGGACAGGGCAGATACCGACGGAAATTTTTTCGGGCAACAGCTTATCGATCCAGAGATTCCCATTCGTCGTGCATGAAGCTTTCTTCCTGAAAATTCATGCCTGCCAACCAGCACAAAGAAGAATTGGTTTCTTTGTCGGCGTCCGCCGATCTCTTCTCGGCGCCTCGTGGCCAACGGCGACTGCGACTTCGACCGTTACCTTGCCTCTCAGCCTTGTACCGAACCTGGCTGTTCTACACATCTTGACTCGCCGGTGAAGAAGCAGCTGAAGATTGCCGAAGTATGCGACGGAGATCTTTCTCTTTCTCACTCGATATCAGACCGGCGTACAGAGGGGAACGGTTGATGGTGCTTCTGCTACAATATGATCGCTGCAGTGCTGAAACAGATAGCCGGGGAGCAACGACGGCGGCCTCCGGCGATGTTTCTTGCGCTGGAGGTATGATGCGATTTTCAGGAAGCTTGAGCGTTGTGGAGTCTCTCGGCAAGAATGAAGCTCGTACCAAAGCCAGCCCAGATATCCAGAGGCTCGTAGCCATCGGGCTGCTGGGCGGTACCGGACCGCGTTACGTCGAGCAGAAGCGTTGGACGGTGACGGTCCGCTTCGTCATGTGGACCCTGCGCGAGATTGCCGTGCTCGTTCCATCCCCATCCCCACACTTGATGCTTGTCTCCGTTTCCTGTAGCCGGACTTCTCACAAGAAGCAACGAATGCTCGCTGCCTGAGACAAGTTTCTTCAGGAGGCTTGGTCGCGCCTGCAACGGATCAAGATTGGTCGTTGCCACTGCGGCTGCATCTGTGTCGGTTGGGGTAGCTGAACTCGATTGCGCTTGTTGTCGTATCGTGCTGAGATCGACAGATGCTAGCGGGTGAGCAGCGGTACTTGACACGGTCGTAGTGTCGCCAAACTGTCCTCGACTGTTGCTCCCACAGCTGACAACAGCAAGTTCGCCTTCACTTTTTCCGATCAGCAGATGGGTGCTGTTCCAATTGCAAGTGACATCGAGGATGGCATCGAGCGTGGTTCCTTGCTGCCGCAATATGGCTGCGTCAAGCAGTTGACCTTGCCTGTTCGACCCAATGCAAATCAGCCCTGTGTCCTCTTCCCTTCCCTCGCCTTGCAGCAGTACGACGGAGTGATCTCTGCCTGCTCGGAGCCTGCATCTCAAGGAGGAAGGATCGCTTGTGCTGCAGTTAAAGATGACCTGAGGCTCCCAGACGATGGCAGCAGCAGGGCCAGGACGCTTTGTCGGCCCTGCACGCTTCGTGGCTGGGTCTGGAATGCGGCCTACTTGGCCGTGACGCGCAGAGCCCCAGCCGACCACGACGATGCGTCTCTGACCGTTGGCACCTGTCTCGACACTGAGAGCCGCGACAGCGTGCCTCAGACCCGCTGCTACATCGACGATCTGAAAGCCAACCTGTGCGTCCAAATCAGCTTCGATTAGAGCTTTCGAGAACGACACCTTGTGCACGCCTGTGTCTTCGACGTCCGATAAGGGATCAATTACGCTGCCAAGCTCTCCAAACGTGTGGTCGCGATGCAGACCTAAAGAAAGCAGCACTTCCTGTTTGGATGAGTCGGAACGACCAGCTCTGCTGAGCGCTATCACAACGTAGCTGCAGTTCCAGCCGCAGACGATACGTTTCGGCTCTACCGTTGCTTCTAGCCGTTCAGAGCTCGGCAGATCGACGCAGCCGTCCACTAGCGCCTTGAGATCGAGGCGAGTAAAGACCGGAAGCGGCAAGCTCTCGGACGACGCATGAGCGGGGCCCAGTTGACCTTGTGCTCCCGTTCCAGCAATCCAGATCTCACTTATTGCGTCTCCATCCGCAGCTTTGCTGCCAAATTGAATGCGTTTCAATAGGGCGAGTGTGTGATTGGCGCCAGATGAGAGGTCGACCACAGTGTAACCGGCCGGAGGAAAGCTGGTGTCATCTTGCGATCCGGCATCGAATCGGCAGAGCGCCTGTTGGAGAGTTCGAACATCTTGATCGTGACCGACACCGAGCTGATGACCCGAGTTGCTGCCTGCAACCAACAAGGTCTTTGTCATCGTAACGATGGATGCCTTTCGATGTGGTGCAGAGTGATCACTGGCATAGCGACGACAGCAGCTGGAATGCCGCGATGGTGAAAGTCGAAAAACTAGACGCAATCTCAGGGGACGTGCAGAATTTCGGCTTGGCCGTCCATGATCGTGCTCAGTGCGCAAGTGATGTTGGTTTTGGCCGGATCTCAACCAACGGTTATGCAGATCGAGCAATCGCACGTCTCTTCGCAATCGCATTGCCACGCTTGAGCATGACTGCTTCAGAATGTCATTCCAGGTTGTGATTACAGCGAAGCGTGGATTATAAAAGTACACTGGTAGGGTCAGTCGAAGGATGCGTTTGAAAGAGAATGAACATAGTCTGCGGTGATGATGATGAATGAAGAACTTGAGAACGGAGCCGATCAAAGGCACAAGTCGTGCTTTTCGAATTCGAGGTTGCGGCTGACGAGACGCAGCCAGTCCAAGGAGCCGCGGCGTGGCACAAGAGGGTGCATGGGTGACAGTCGCGGTCGACTGGCACCGAGCATCGATTCGACATCCCACTCTTCCTGCGCATCCTCCATCTTTGCTTGGTCGGGCATGAGCTCAGGAGGAGGATGAACGAGCACGTCCCACGCAGGCTTGTCATCCTTCTTGTATGTCGAGAACGGCAAGGAACGGTACCCGCCCTTGAGCTTGATGGGCACGATGTACGTCGAGTTTGGCAGCATGATGAAGGGCTCCTGCCAACCGGCGCCCGTCGTGTTGCGGCGCGAGAGGTCATCCTCCTCGGCCGTATAGGGATATTCTGTGCCAGACGAATCTTGCGCTTGATCCGTGCTGAAGACGTCGTATTCTCCGCCTATGTCGAATCCAGGTGCGTCGCCCACTTCGTTGGAACAGACATGATACACGGCCACAGCGAACGGAAGCGGCGCCAAGCCTACGATCTTACTGATCATGTCCTGCCAGAACGTACGAGGATACAAGCACGGCAGTCCTGTAGCGCTCGCCTTGGACACAAAGTGCGCAGGAGCACCCGTGTACCAGTCGCGGTCCGCCAGGTACATCTCGATGAGTTCGAGCTGCGGGAGCAGACGGGCCACGACTTGCAGCACGCCTCTTCCGATGTGCACTCCTACGCGGTCGTTCTGGTACTGCTTGCTGCACCGTACTGACATGAGCCTTTGACGAGGCAGTTGGTTGGTCAGCATTCTGCGGAAGAAGCCTTTAGGCAGTTTGTCCACCCTGGGTAGACGCGCAAGGAGTCGGATGTCGTAGAGCATACGACTGGCGGAGCGCGCGTCGAGCGCGATCATGTCGGACCGCTCAATGCCACGCGCATCCCGATTGCTGCGAAAGTGCAACGGCTTGAAGACGGTTTCGACAAGCTCTTCAAATGCGCGTAGATCTGCATCGTGCCAGCGTAGCCGTGACAGGGCTCCCGACGGCACCGAGGGCAGATAGGTATCCTCTGGCGCTCGATGTCGTTGCAGGTTTCGCAGGTAGATAAGATTGCGGCAGTGCGTCAGGATGGCAAGGTAGTGGTCCTGGTTGGCGATGCCGTGCTCCTGTCGACTTACGGCAAAATCGAGCGCCTTGACCAAGCTGGCCAGCTGCTTGTTGCGCGAGATGGTGTCGCAGAATCTCTCGATGCGCCAGGCGCCCACTGCATCATCGTCATGGGGCGACAGGGCTACGCAGGCGTACAGAGGCACGACGGTGTGCCGATACCAGGCTCGACCCACCAAGCTCCAGTTGCACAGTGTACCAGCAGGTACGAGCCAGCTCGAAGTCTCGACAATGTGGAGCAGCAATTCGCGGGGGAGGCGGCACCACGTAGAAGCGGCGAGTGGCTCATCGAGCGCCGGCCAGGAGCAAGGATGACACCAGTGCCGCTCGCTCATTGTTGCAATACTGGCAGCAACAATGTCAGGCAAACATGGTGGACGTCTGCGTCCGGAGGTGCGACGGTATTGCGGTCTGTCAGCGAAGGTAGCGGTCGAGAGGATCGTTGTCGAGAGAAGCAGCGTTCATGGTGTCGAGAGGCAAGGAGGGATTGCTCGGTCAACTCGGCGTCGCAGTGGTTGAAGCGTGGCCTTGGAACGAGGTGCAGCAAAGACCGGCACATACCATGCGTTAAGTCAGGGCAAGCTCTGAGATCTCAGCTGGGTACAAGCGAGGTCTTTGCAGCGAAATAGAAACGTAGATGCAAAGCCACATTCGGCCAGCATGGCGTGAGAATCGAAGCAAGGGGTGCGAACAAACAAGAACCCAAATCGCGCAGATACCGCCAGGCGAGTTTTCTCACATACAGTATGCATGCGATCTCAATAGCTAAACGAGGCGGCCTCGGCGTCGCATCTTTGCAGCGGAAAAATTCAGCCTGCGGTCGACTCACAGAAGCTTCAACAGGATCATTGCAGCAAGCAATTCCCGCTTTCAGCTCGTTTTTTTTTCCGGCAGCAAGCGACTTGTAGAACAGAATACGAGGTCGGTGGTTTCTTCTCATGCCCTTCGCTTCCACCAGAGTCGCTGGCCGGGAGATGCGATTAGCCGTTCATCGCCGAAGTCAATCTGGTGCTTTACGTTCCGCAAGCGTGGGAACGGCGTGAGAAAGGGCCAGAGCCTGCAGATCGCCTTGTTTGATTCCGCCGTGGGCAGGCTCTTGCCTAGCTCTTCATTCAGCAACACAGCCTTGGGGCGGGATGCCAATTGAAAGAGGCGTCCGGAACAGCGGGTGATTCGTGGTTCGACAAACTGTAATGTACGTGCATGTCTTTGTCTCATCTTGAACTTTGTTTCTCAGCACGAGCTGGTTACGTCGCATCCGTGCACCCTGCGTGCATGCCGACGGCAGATGGCAGACCGGAACGGAACGCATTGTTGCAGTGCTAGTGCCGGGGGCTTATCGCCTCAGATCCGTGGATGCTAAGGCTGAGAGGCATCGATAGGACCTGGTTGGCCGGTGAGGATCTGTGAAAGTCCTGCGAAGCAACAAGTTTCGATGCAAAGCCATGCGAGCCCAGATCGCGTGCTCAACTCTGTCGTCGTAAATATCGGGATTCGGTCTGGTGCTGCTAATCTCGATTGACCAAGTTGGCGCAATCCTTGGCCTTCGCACGCGCCATCGACCTTGGTCGGCTTCAGGCCACTGCTCGTCCATTCGGAGAACCTTTCGCTCACCGTCATCACCATCGCCTGCCTGGCTGCAAGCAATTGCTGCCAAATTACGAGGTTAGCATGGCAGTGCCGGAATCGTCGGTGCTGCCACCTCAAGCGCATGTCGTCAAGCTGAGCCAGCGAGACCTGCTCGACTATCGAGCCGTGCAAAGGACGTTTGACGGTGCCTACGCGCGGACCGCCCTCGGTCAGCTATGTTATGCAACGGTGATTCTACGTCTATTCCAGCCCAAGTTTTTCTACGTCGGTGAGTTGGCCATCTGCGTTGCAGTCGAGACCAAAAGCGTGGACAGCTGATCGGATCTCTACTCGGCCTCCATCTTGAACGTGATCCGCATCAAACAGGGCTGGTGTACGCGGTGCTCGGCATGGCGTTCATTCCCGTGGCCATCTTGCGTTACCGTATGGCGGTCAGCAATGCACAGCGCTTCTTGGCGATGGAGGTGGTTCACGCGCAACAGGCTTCTCCGCAGCAGAATCCGGCTCAGGACTCAGCTACAGGACCACCCCAAGATTCAGCTCAGACGACGAACCCGCCTTCGGCAGCGCAGTCAGACCTAAACGTAGCTATGGTTCGGGACGCCATTCGACAACAGAGCGCAGCTGAGGACGCAATCGACCAGGCACCAGCACCGGTGCAGACTGTTCTACGAGAAAGCTTTGTCACAGCAGGCTCCATCGTAGCCGGGGCGACGGCATTTGTTGGTCTCGCCGAGATCGCGCTCCTGGTGCTCATTCTTCGTGTATAGGCCAGCTACCGCTCGCTCCAGAAACACCGGAATCTTGCTCACACACCCTGCAGAGCATTGACACGGCCTTGAGAACACTATGGTTTACCACTCCGTCTACGCATGCAAGCTTCTCGAAAATATTGGCTAATGAGAGCGATTCAGTCGTCTATGATCTACACCACGTCGACTATGCGCGGAGCTTATCCAGCGAAAAGTTCCACAACGCTTCGAGATTCTCTTGTGGCTCGAGCTGATCCCACAGGTGGTCTCTACCGGGCACTTCGTCGTAGATGACTGGCGTTCCGACGGCTTTGAGCGCCTTTTCGAGTCGACGTGCGTGGTCGACATCCACCGCCGAGTCCTTTTCGCCGTGCACAATGTAGATGGGCGGGAAAGCTCTCCTCTGCTCCCCCGAGCTCGCATTGAGGAACGTAACGACGTCGGTCTTCTGAAGCCAGCCTTGATCGCGCTGCTGCTGTGAAAAGAGGAGTGAAGGAAAGAGCGCCTCTTGCTGTGCGTGCATGTAGAATTTCCTGCGATGTTCCACCGCCGCCGAGTTGGCGGTCACCGGTGCGTCGGGGTCACGAAATTCAGCAAACGAGTCCGGGTCGTCCTTGAGCAAGCCGCCGAAAGGGATCTGCCTTTCGAGGAAGAATGGGTGGTCCATGGTGGTGATAGGATAAACCGCAGCGATGCCCTTCACCTTTTGCAAATGCTCCGGCTTGGTATTAGGACACATGCCCAGCCCGACCATCAGACACTGCCAACCTCCAGCACTCGATCCGCTTAACACAATCCTGTCCGTGTCGAGCTTCGCAGCATCACCCTTGGCAGCAAGCTCGGAGGGCAGCCTGTCCACCACAAACGCGAGGCAGTCCTCCATATCGTGCTGGATATCCGGCACACGAACCTGCGGAGCCAAGCGGTAGTCGGTCGAGACCACGGCGATGTTGTACTTGTCGACGGCACGTTTGAGGTGGGGAGCCATGGCCTGTCGTGCGCCTTGGATCAGCCCGCCGCCGTGCCACCAGACAAAGATGGGCAGCGGCTCGGAAGACGTAGCATCGGGAAGGCAGAGGTCGAGCAGGATGGGTACCTCGCGCTTGGCGAATTCGAACGTGATTGTGCGCATCTTTGCAGAGACAGAAAGAAGGGAGAGGAGGAGGGCGGGGAGGATCAATGCGAGGCTAGGCCCGGCTATATACCAAAAAGTGCGAAGCTCAAGCTGCATCCTCCTCGGTTTTTCTCTCACGGGATGCTTCCGCGGCTGGTCCGTGCTGCTGCGAGAATTTGATCGGCAAAAGTGACAAGACCCCGAGGAGCAGATACGGGCGGAGCGAGCGGCCAAAGCCACGCTTGACACGCGCGCCCTGATTGCAGAGCGCCGATTTCATAGGCACAGCCAACGTGGCTCAACAGCGACCGACACCAACACTCGGGTGTTGATCTACTCTCTCGCTCTCTTTCTTCTCAACACACCCACACACATCGACCGGTCATCCACATAGGTTACTTCCTCAAACCCTTCCTAAGTCAATCGTCATGCCGTCGATACAGTCGGGGTCGGCCGGCCTACTCGGTAGCCTGTTTGAGCGAGCGCAGGATGCCATCTTTGCGCTCTCATCCTGTTTACCCTGCACGCCCGAGACGTCGGTGCTGAAGCTCAACGGGCGCAACTTCCAGATCGTCAAGCTGCTCGGCGAAGGTGGCTTCAGCTTCGTCTACCTCGTCAAGGACCAAGACTCGGGCCGACTCTTCGCACTCAAAAAGATTCGATGCTCATCGTACGGCGCCGACTCGTTCCAGGAGGCGATGAAGGAGATCGAAGCGACCAAACGGTTTCGATCGCCGCACATCATTCCCATCTACGACAGCTGTGTGGTGCAAGACGATGCGGGATCGGGCACACTGTTTGGGAACCTGCCTTCGAGCGATCCGGATGGCGGAGGAGGTCGCGGTGGCGATGGAGGCAAGGTGATCTACCTGTTTTTGCCGTTTTACGAGAAGGGTAACTTGCAGGACGCGATCAATGCACACGTTGTGCGTGGGACCCGATTTGGTGAGCGCGAGATGCTGCAGCTGTTCCTTGGCACGTGTAAAGCGGTACGGGAGATGCACCACTACCGGCTGCCCAACGTGGGCGCGACACGCCGCAGCGCAGAAGCGTCGTCGATACCGCGCATGGAGGTGACGCCTCCGCAAGACCCGTTCGCAGACTCGCAGGCCGAAGCGCCGCTCATCTCGGGCAGCCCTTTCGCCGACGACGACAACGAAGAGGATGACGGCAACAATGCCTCGTACCCTCCGAAGCCGAATAAGGGCAAGGCGCGCGACATGGGCCTGGACTCTGCGGGCGCTGGCGGCATCGCTAAAGATGGCGGCGGTGGTGCGGGCGAGCTGCTGCCCTATGCTCACCGTGACATCAAGCCGGGCAACGTCATGGTTGCCGACGATGGCAAGACGCCCATCCTCATGGATTTCGGCAGCACGATCAAGGCACGTGTCTACATCAAGACCCGCAAGGACGCCGTCGCGCACCAGGACATGGCCGCCGAACGCTCGTCCATGCCCTATCGCGCACCGGAGTTGTTCGACGTGCCGACGGATACGACGCTCACCGAGTCGGTCGACATCTGGTCGTTGGGCTGTTTGTTGTATGCGCTGGCGTACTTGCACTCGCCGTTCGAGACGACGCAGACTATTGAGCAAGGTGGTTCCATTGCACTAGCCGTGCTGAATGGCTCGTACAAGACGCCGGCGGAGGATCCGTATTCGGAGAAGACAAGAGAGGTGATCAAGCGATGTATCCAGGTCAAGCCGGACGAAAGACCGGATATCGACCAGGTGATTGAGTTGACCCAGGCTGCTCTGCGCGGGCTCGAGTAGGTCAGTGTGAGAATGTGTCGTACGTCTCGTTTGTCTCGCACTTGCAATACAGCTCCTTTCGACACCAAGCAAATCTCCTGCTGCCTATGAAGCATAGACCAGGCGACTGATAGGTCAAATTGTAATGCTATATATATACAACATACTTTCCGTGACTCATCTAAAGGCACTCTGCCCGAGTGGTTAAGGGGTAAGTCTCGAATTGAATTGTTCGATCGTCCTCTGTGACGAGTTAACTTATAGGCTCTGCCTGCGCCGGTTCAAATCCGACGGGTGTCGACAATATATGGTTTCTTTTTTGGCTCTTTTTCCTACTTCGACTACTCCAGACTGGGAGGAAGGTGTTGAGTGCTGCAAGTGAAGATGTGCCTTCTTTTTTGAGGACTAAGAGGTGCACAGCTTTCGCTTTTGCATGAAGGTTGGCAAGGACACATCACGGTGGAAGTGAACCACCGCCGGGGAAAGAAAGCAGATCGTACGAGCGCGGTCCTCTGAAAAGAAACGGAAAGAAAGAGGCACCGAAAAGGGGAGCGTGTATGTAAATAAACATCGAGTGCGCTGCCGTGGAAGCCATTCTTGTTGGAACTGCAACTAGGGCACAGCAAAGAACTTGTAATTCGGCTGCTTGATGTCTTACGCATTGCGATGGACCTATTTTGGTACCCCGCACTAGGGAGCCACAGCGATGTCGCACCGTCTCGCAGAAACGCGGACAAGAGAGCACAGGATCTTGTTCAGGAACGAAAAGAAACGAAACAACCCCTGACTCGGTCCCTGTACGGCACGTGAGCAGCAGTGTCGAAGCACCACCGCCTGTAAACGAGAGCGGTTCTGTGGGGCAGGCGCAGGAGGCTGAGCTGAGGTTCGAGGGAGAGAGGAGGAGGAGGAGGAGGAGGAGGAGGAGGAGGAGGAGGAGGAGGAGGAAGCTCTTCAGGTCGCCCGCCGGCCGGGCAATTTTTCTGTCTTGCTGGATCTCAGCTCAGCGACCGACGAATAAACGGACGGGGACGCGCGCGCCCGTTTTCGAGCTGCTGCTGCTGCAACTCGTTTACCCCACGTCCATCGTCCCTCGCCTAACCGCTTGCTGCCCCGCGTGAACGATTTTGCCTCATCCACCATCTCGCCTTCTCTCGTTTGATGCCTCTCAATCGTGCAGATCCGTTTCTCCGTTCTCCGCACTCCTGCCAGCCGCTACCGGGGTTTGATCTTGCAGCACCACCGGCTCAAAGGAGGTCACAGCCGGTCGGTCTAGAGGTCTTTTGCTTGCCGGAAAGTTTTCTCCTGTTGCACCCCGCACTTTTTCTTTCGCCTGCCTTTCGTTGCGAACGCTCGTCAGATCTGTCATGCTCTTCTGGCTCCGTCGGAAACGCTATCTCCGCACACAATCCTATCTGCCCCACGCTTCTTGCGGCAATGTACTACGCCAGTATAGCACCAGGGAGAGGGGGTTGTCAGCGTCTTCACAGCTTCTCACCCTGTGATGACTAGCGCTTGTTTAGCGAGCATCCGGAAATGGGGCTGGAAGGTAGAACCACATGGCGATGACCAACGAGACACCGTAGGCGTGACACACACACCCCCCGTCAAGCCCGCAGTCGAGCGCATGCGTAACGAAAAGCCGTCACTCGCCTGCGGGGAAGAGAGAGAGGCTTGCACCTCTTGGCGCATCGGCTGGATCATGCCGAGGGACGAGCGTTGGGCATTGTCATCCACTTAACACCGCCTTTGGCGAGTTCCCGCGTCCCCATAACAGAGGAGCTGTGGTCAAGTGATTCGAGCTGCAATTGGAGATGTCCGCATCGCTGCTCTGTGGCCTTTGCAGACTCGGAATGGATACCGAGGAGCCTGCCGAGCCGGCATCAGAGGATTCGTGCTCGTCAAGTAGAGTGACAAGCAGTAGAGGCGACGAAATGAGATCCGCCTCAGATTCCCTCTCAGCGAGTAGCTAGTCGTCATCTCAGGGCTACTACTGCATAGGTGCATCTGTGAGCGTTTGCGCTGGTTGTTGTTGTTCTTGTTGCGGCGGGCCGACCATGTGGTTAACCCGGAGGCTTGCTTCCGCAGGATAATTCAAGCGAAAGAGCAGCGCTTTCGTACTCCGATGACTTGCCATCATTTCCGGCCGACCCCACGGTTGGCACAGCTCCGACTCGTCGTTCCGCCAGGGTCGTCCGTCCCCCTCGGCTGTCTCGTCCTTCTCTGCCTCGCTTAGGCCACGAGCTGCTACTACGCCAGGAACGGCAACCAAAATCGACTCGCCATCAGCGAGACCTGCTACGACAATGGCCACCTGCATGTCCCCTGCAAGGTTTGTCAATGGAACTCTCACTCGTGCAGTGCTAGGGTTCGCTGGCCTCGGCGTTGGGTCAGCAGCCACTCCTCGAACCATGTTCTGAGACCGAAATAGGCTATGGACAGTGGGTCACTCTTGTGCTCCATGAAGGCATCGCGAGTGTAATGAAGTCGAAGCGCACGAAGCTTGGTGAGCAAGGTCTAGCTCCTTCTGCAAGGTACGATGAGCTGTCTGTGGCTTGATCATAACCTAGCCTACTCGTATCCTGCTTGTCAGTTTATCAGACGATTTCAGCCTTCCACTCCCTTCCTCGACTACGGGGTGCATGCACCCCGCTCTGCAGGTCGCAATGGAAAGTTGCACGAACTTACCCCGCAACGAACAACTTCCATCAGATGGGGGCCCCACGTCGCGCTTGCGCTGCTGTGCTGTTCTCTCTCCCCCGCACAAATCTCCTCGCCACTGTATCGTGGCAGGCGATGGTGCATCCCGACGTGTACGTTGCTGCTCCCCGAGCTCGCATCCGTCTCATCTTAACGCAAACTTTTCCCACGAGATGAGACCTGCACCTCTGTGAAGCCACTCAACTCTGTTTCCTCTGCGCATTATGCGCAAGGGCAGTCGCTCGAACACCCTGCCTACTTCCGCGTCTCCACGAGATGAGAGGCAGAGTACCCCGTGACTCAAGACGCGTGCGCCCTCGCTGTGCGGTCGAGGGCTTGGTACGACTAGTGTGAATTCTAATCCGCTAGGTGCATTTTGTGCTACGTCCATTACCGTCCATCTGCCCTCGTGTTTGTTCGATGAGAGCGTGTGCGCCTTTGCTTCGTCCTGCCCTAGGTCTCGTGTATAAAGAGGGGGTCGCTTTGAGCATCCGCACCGGTCCCCCTTTAGCTCAGCTTGGACCCATCCCTCTCCTCCTTCCTCGTCCTTTGCCTCTTCACCTATTCCACGTCCACGCTCGACCTGCTGAGATTCCTCCCAGCGGGCTTCGACGACGTCCATAACCCCCTTCCATCTTGCACCTCATCTTCTCCGCTATCGACAATGTCGCAACCAGCTCCCACCCCGAGCTACATCCCCGCAGAACAGCTGCAACAAGACGTCAGCGACAAGGACCACAACAGCAACTCGTCGCACCACTTCCAACGCGCGCACCGCAAGAATGGTGAACTCGAGCTCGGTGTCACCGAGATCCTTCAAGGCCGTAGCGATGTACCCAGCGCCCAGGTAGCCCAGTCCGCCGGCCTGTCCAACTGGTCCGGTCGTGTGCGATGGGAGCAGGCCGTGCCCCGACTCATCCCTGCGCTGGTTGCCGAGTTCTTTGGAACCATGTTCTATTGCTTGGCCGGAGAGATGGCCACTGCCGGCTACCTTGTGACGACCTACGGTGGTGCGCCGCAGGGCAATTTGACCATGATCGGTTTTGCTTATGCCTTTGGTATCATGTTTGCGATCGTCGTTTGCGCTACCACGTCCGGTGGACAGTTCCACCCCGGTGTCACCATCGCCCAGGTCGTGTTCAAAGGTTTCCCCGTCAAGCTGGCTCCGCTGTACATCATGGCGCAGCTCGTTGGTTCCACGGTGGCCTCGCTCATCGTCATTGGTTCGTGGCACGACGAGCTGATGAAGATTACGCACTTGCTCAAGGCGACGGGAAAGACGGCTGTGATCTTCACTGCAGAGGGCCCTGCTGGTGCGATTGCGCTATTCCCCACACCGGGACGTTCGATGGGATCGATCTTTATCAACGAGTTTTTCGCGGATGTGCTGGTCGGCATGATCATCTGGGCCAACCTGGACGCCGCCAACCCGTTCACCGGTCCGCAGGTGGCGCCTTACACCATCGGCCTCGGCTTCGCCATGGTGGTGTGGTGCTTCTCTTCGTCCAACATCGCTGCCAATACGGCGCGTGACCTCGGCGCCCGCTTCGCCTGCGGCATGTTCTGGGGCTCCGAATGCTTCCCTGCCAAGTACTCGGCCCTGTCTGCCTTGACTAACATCCCCGCCACCTTGATCGGCGTCGGCATCTACACGTTCTTCCTCTCGGACACGCGTCGCCCCCCAGCCACGGTGGCGCTCAACCACTTGCACGAGGACCACGTACGATCCATCGAGCGAGCCGAGACGCTGCATGCAGAGATGCTTGATCAAAAGATCGCCCAAACCATCAGCCGCGGCGGCGACGCTTCGGCTCTTCAGAAGAAGCGCACCAACCTCAGCGTCAAGAACTTCTAAGCTGAGCGGCTATTTCGCCCAAGAATCGGTTGCTGTGTTTTCCGTGTAGAATGTCACCGCTAGTAAATGAGGTTATCGTTTCTTCCTGATTGACAAAGATACTGTGTGATGTTTTCCTGTTCGTTTGCTGAGTGCTGAATGTTGTATACTGAATGCTGCATACTGAATGCTGCATGCCTTTGAAGCTGTCGAGCATCACCACTCGGCTTGATCGCGCGCAGCTTGACTGACCAGCCGGAGCACCGCCTCCTCCTCCTCAATCAGCTGCTGCACGAAGGCCAAGCTGAGCTTGCATCCGTCGTAATCCGGCTCAGATCGAATACCATTGCTTGTCTGCGCATCGCTACGATGCGATTCGAGGATGCCCTGTGCCGCAGCGAGGTGTCTACGAGCCGTGTCGGTTTCTTTCCGACGCGCAGTGCACAGATCAATCAAGATGTCTCGAGCTTGCTGTTCGTTCTCCGGCGACACTGTATCGCGATATCCCGCGAGCGTCTCCTCCCACTTTTCCAGGTCGGATATTCCATCCTGAGCACGAAACGGCACCTTCTTTCCCGCTTTCACTCCGGGCTGAGCTTTGACTTTGGCGATTTTGCTAGCAGTCTTGGACGGTGAAGAGGAGCCTAGGTCGAGCGCGGCGAGTCGCAGTGCCGGGATGAGTCGATGGGATGGGTGCGCAGGCTCAGGGTAAGGATGTGCGGTGAACTCGCCCCAGTAGCCTCTGTTCTGTAGTAACTCAATCTTTGCTTCGCCATCCGCACCTTGCGCCTTGAACAAGCTTTCCACTTGCTCGTCCATCAGCACATCGACGTATCTGCTCCCACGCCACGTCAGCTCGTCATCCGCTGCCTGATCGCGCCCAAACTCCAATTGAGCCGGAAGCACAAACCCGTACTCGGAAAGCAGATTCTCGTTTGAGTGCGGACCGTAGGTGATGAAACATTCGTCGCCAGGCACAGCTACGCACGTTTCAGCGTCAGAGCCGCTGGGAGCGTACATTTCAAGCCCGCCGTCGGCAGCATAGCGCACTTTGCACTCGAACGACGGATCCGAGGTGTGGTTGGCCATGTCGAGCATGGGTGCGAGGGTGAAGTTGTCCGCATGGTCTGCGAGACAGAGTGGGAGGAATACGCAGCGCGTGTTGACGCACAGCCACGCCCAGAGGAAGGTGTCGACATCGATGGCGCGGACGAGGGCGCGAGCTAGGTCCGGATTTGAGGCGAGCAAGACTGGTTCGGCGAGCAGGTCGCAGTTCGAGTCTCGGAGGGTGCACAAGCAAAGCCAGTCTCGTTCGAAACGTTGGCGCACTTTGCGTTCTAGGTGCTGGCTGTGAGGCGGTAGTGCTTGGAGCAAAGATTGGAAGAAGCGCTGTTTCCACGTCGCTGCCGCCTCAAGCTCTTCGTCGTGCGCAAGTCGACGGGCTAGCAAGAACCACGTCAATGGCACCGTGTCGAACCTTTCCGGTAAGGTACGGATGAACAGCTGCAGAGCTTCGTGCTTGCTTGTTGTCTCTGCGCTCGTTCTCGTTCGTCCCAACGCGAGCTCGAGCTGAGCTCGGGCAAGAAGCAACGACAGCAACTGTGCAGACGATAGCCTCCGTTTGCTTTTGCTCTTGTGATCACTCCCTGCGATATCGACAGCACTTGGAAGCGTGTCTGGATGCAAGAACGACTTGTAGCTCTTGATGTTAATCAGCGTGTCGAACGGCAATGTCAGCACTGCTTGCTCTGATTCGATGCGACGGGTGAAAACCAGTCCGCGGCCTGCAGGCACTTGGTCCGAGACCTGAACTAGAAGATCCTCTTTCGATAGTTTGGAGTTGGCCAGGCTGAGCGAGAGCAGTTGCGTGAGCAGCCTGTTTTGCTCTACTACCGAGCTGCTGTCCCTCGCCATATCCGAGTCGAAGCCGGGTCGGGCCCAAGACCGGTTTCTTTCGTTTTTTTCCGCTTGTTGTCTGCGTCACGCCAGCCGCATCTCGACTGTCTGATCTCCAAAGGTCCCGTGACGACCGATGAATGTCGTGATCCCTTAGAAGGCGTTCAAGCGGTGGTGAGTGTCGAAGCTCCTGCGAGAGACAGAAGTGGAGAGCGTGAGAAGAAAGCGATTCGGAAGAATCTCCGACGAAGGGCACGATTGATATTTATAAAATTCAGGGTCCTTCCAGCAGCAGCCCGGAGAAGAAAAAAGTGCCGAAGGGAAGCGTTTGCTGGTCCGTGGGACAGCCATTAGCCGTACTCTCGCAAAGCAACCGACGAGCTAGACCGGGCACGAGTCTGCGGTACCGTACAGTGACTGCCGCTGCTGCGACGCAACCACTCAGTCACACTTCAGTCTTTTCAGGCACACTGATTTGGGAGAGTGTGGGTATATGGGAGTCGATGCTACAGCGTGAAATGCAATGCAAAGGGAGCAGGGTCGAGACAGTAACAAGAGACGATAAAGGGAATTCGTGCAGACCGGGACCGGTTCACAAAACCCAAAATGGGTCCTGGTTCGCACGCTGAGGAGTACTGGTTCCTCAAGACATGCGGCCGTGAACGCTGAGAGAGCTGTGATCGAGAGGTGTCGCCGATTCTGTAGTGGCCTGAGAAGCCTCGGAGTCGGTACTTTGCGGCTTTTCGATCCCGTCCGACTCGGCCGCATCGTAGATGGTTCCCTGTGTCATGTCTTTGGGCAGAAGTTGACCGGGATAGAAGGGGATGAAGATGCCAATAGCGAAGAGGATCATGAGACCATCGAGAACGTCAAAGTAGACGGGCGTCGTCGCAAGGTGGCCGAGCCAACCTTCGGCCATTTCGACGATACGGTAGATGCATCGAACGAGGATGAATAGTGTACTGACGCCAATGACAGCGTTGAGGATCTCGACCTTGCGGTCGGGTCGCTCGTGCCTGGGCAGCTTGGCCCACTCTCGAAGACGTCGCAAGTTGTAGTCGAGGTAGAGTAGCATGAACGGCGCTGTCACCACCACTTGCACGCTCACACCGGTGATCATCACGTTACTTCCCGTATCGACCTCGCTCGGCGTCTCGGCCTCGGCAGAGAGCGCGCCACCGACCGCTTGAACGATGAGCGAGAACAGGTCGCCAATACAGAAGCCGATCACGTAGTACTTGCGCGGGATGCGCGACCACTTGTTGCCAAAGACGTCCATAACATTCTGGAACGCCATGTAGTTGGCGGCGCTGATGAAAGCGGGACTGAGGATGAGGCAGATGGTCTGCGCGATATATCCGTTCCTGTCAAACGGGTCAACGTGGCCGTACGTTCTTGCGATCCACCCCGCAGTCTCACCAGCTGCTGCGACGATGGCCACGACCATAAACTTGGGGAAGCCGCGGTGGAATGCAAGCAGGCCGAGGAGAATGAACATCACGAGGCCGAAAAGTGACGAAAAAACGATGCCCACCCAGAGTTCTGTAGGAAAGCAGAGCACGTAGCGAGCGAGACAGACGGCGGGAAACGGTGGTCGTCAGCTTCAAAATGCGATGGAGGGCGAGTGCGAGTCTCGTCGTCGACTTACCTGGCCGAAAGCCGTAGCTAGAATTGGCGGCGTTGCAGACCGAATTTGGGTCCGAACTGACTGAATGGCAATGCATTTGCGAGACCATGGTGGCGGCTGAGGAGACCTGACTCTGGTGGTCGTGGACACGTTTCAGTAGCTAGAGATGCAGGCAAGTGAAGACTGTGCAGCAGGTAAGGGGACGCTACTAAGGAGATGGATGTACGTATGTAGAAAGTAAAGCGTGGGAAATGGCCTCAGGATCGTCAAGTCTTTATACCTGGGATGACCTTGATCCACGAGGCTCCGAGTCACAACGTGGTGGGCACGGGTGTCAGACACAACGCTCATTCTCGATGCATGTGCAGCAGGTCTCAAGATTTGGCTCAGGCCTCGAAGCGTAACGTGTAACGAGAAACTTCGCAGGCCATCTCCACGGGATTAAGAGAAGGTTTTGTCAGAGGTTGTGTGGGGCCATTAAGCTCCGAGCGAATCGCCGCAACTCTAAATCAGGATTCACGAGAGTACGACAACCCTTGCTGCTTCGCATATCAACCTTGCTCGGGGGGACGTTCATCGAATCTTCTTGAGAGTTGCAACACTTCGTCTGCCTGCACTGCCCTGGGGCTCCTTCATGCTTAGCATAAGTAGCGACCATAATCATGACCGGCCTATGAGGGATTCGTACATACAACTCGGTCAATATCTGGTACCACTCTGTGTTTCTCATCAGCGCTCGCTCGTCAAGATGCCGCCTGTCTATGAGCGCGGCGCGGAGAATTATTCTTTATTTCACCGAGGCTTGGCGCAGCACGCGATGCTGACCGAGAGGATTTTCCACCGCTCAACTGCAAAATGACGCCCTTTTCCTTGACGAAAGGGTTTACAGTGACCGTTCATGCACACTTTCTTCTCAAATGTCGTCTTTGCCCCCTTCCACACTTCGACCATCATCGCGGTGACAACGATAGAGCCAAATGAGGACAATCGGTCTGAACGAGACCTTGCGATCGCTTTTGCACGCACGGAACCGAGAGCGCCAGCGCAAGTTGCAAGGAGCTGCAGTTGAATCTCCAAACGTCATTCGGTTTAGTGTGCCTCGCCTGGGTTTCGGAAGCGGACATCCGCTCGCGTTTCGCTACCAAAGCAAGCTTTCGGACTTTGAAACTTTTGTTTTTTTACAAGGACGACTCTCCGTTCCTGTGACCGACATCACCTGCCCACGCGCAAACAAATCAATCACGAGGTCGTCCGCGGATTTTGCTTCAGATCGAGGAGCTGCAGTACCACAGATGCGAGGCAGCGAGAGCCCTATTTCAACTTGAGCTTTTTTGCGAGGAGTCGACAGTCGACAAGCTTGTTGACCGTGACGGCAGTCGACCCGCCACCGCAAGCAAAATCGCATGGTGAGCCTTTATCGTGTGGGCGGCAAGTGGTGGCCGCGAGTGCCCGAGTATAGGTTAACATACAAGTTCAGACGAGGTAGTGAGATGGCGGCCAGGTCACAAAGAGTCACCGCGACGAAAACCACGTGGCTCTGACCGCGCGCGGCACTGTCGGAACAGAATGCATCAGATGTTGCCATGACCAAGAACTGCTTGGTGGCTGTGAACTGGCTTCGACACCACCATCTGAGAATGCCGCGCCGTCGACCGTTTGTGATCGACTCCGGGAATGGAGCTTGGGCAGCGTGCAGATTCAAGTGACCGGCGATTGCGATACGCTTGTCTGCAGCCCGCCATGAGGTTATTCGAAACGCTCCACGCCCGACGTTGATCCACAAACAGTCGCCAGTAGGTGTTGCGGGAGGATTCAAGGGGATTCCCACTTTCGAGGCTGCGCATGGGTGTGCAGAGGTGCGGAAATGAAATGCTCTCGCAGCCAAGCATCAGCATACACAGCCTTGCGCTCAAGCAATGAACACGTTCGGGAAGGTCCGAGTCGGAGCGTATCGGTCGGAAGCTATTTTTCAGTGATAGTTTGTACCGAAATACCGAGCTCGAGCTTGATAATGAATCCTGTGACAAGACCAAGAGGCGTTTTCTCACGCTTTGACCCAGCCTTTCAAGACCCTCCGTGGGGACTCCGCAGGGTGCTCGTGCATGAACGGTGGCGATCTCTCCGAACTCGTCCCGCTGCTCTACACAAATCACAATCGTCTGAACTTCGCGCTGCTTTCTTCACCTCCCAAGTGACTGTCTGGGAAAAGCCCCGAATCCTTAAAGGTGAACGCGAACACAAGCTTGCTCGATTGGGCTCTGCCTGCAACCACCAGCAAACTCCGTACTCGACACGACCGGATCTTGGCAACCCTGCTTTGCATTGAAACCGGAACAGCTGCACCCTTGCCCGTGCGCATCTTTTCCCGTCGCCTGCCTTCTCTAGCCGACCTATCGGAACTGGTTTGTGGACGGCGACATGACTGACAAGGAGTTGGTGCGATGGTGGCAGCCTGAGCTAACGTGACAGCCGAGCTCGGCTGCTCGAAATCAAGCCAAAATTCGTCCATGCACATGCATCGTCTTACTAGAACACTCGATGCGGATGCACAAAGCAAAACCCGCGCGACGGAGCTTTCGACAGATGAGGATCTACGCGGGGCTCTTTTTTTGGTCCTTTCTTTCTACAGCGGTCAAGAGAAAGCGACACAATTCGTGCCGGACCAGCCAGGGCTTCTGTGCTGATCATGCACTATTTCACATTTCACACTCGCGTTGAAGAACAGGAATGGTGGAGGCAGATGACGTGCCGGTTGCTTGGGTCTGGCCCCATCTTGGGTCCATTTCCACTTGCTTGCCATCGGCATTGCTACTCAGAACAGGTATCGCCATCATCGTCCTGACGACCACCACCATCACGCCTTTCCATCCGACACCGACAAACGATCCGCAATGTCAGCTCCCGCACAGCAAGGTCCCAAGGTGCTCCTCACCGGCGTGTCGGGCTTTGTAGGCTCGCACGTCCTCGACCAGCTGCTCAAGTCGGACCGCAACTATCACGTCACCTGCGTGATCCGGTCCAAGGCCAAGACTGAGCCTTGGCTGTCGAGGCAGTTCGCCGATGCCTTCGGCAGCCGCATCGATGTCGTCGAGGTGTCTGATCTGCTCGCCTCTGGCTGTCTCGACCAAGCCGTCGAGGGCAAGGACTACATCGTCCACGTCGCCTCGCCTTACGTCCTCACGGCCAAGAACAACAAGAAGGACATCATCGACCCGGCCGTCCACATGACGCGCAACGTGCTCGAAGCCGCTCTCAAAGCCGAGAACAGGGCCAAAGCAGCTGGCGTCACACCTCAACTCAAACGCATCGTCGTCACCTCGTCGTTTGCTGCCATCCTCAACCCGCTCAAGGGCATCGAGAAGCGCAACTATACCTACACCGACAAGGACTGGCAGCCCATCCAGTTCGCGTTCATGGGCATATTCTACTCTCCCCTGGCCTACCTCATTTCCAAGACCCTCGCCGAAAAGTCCGTGTGGACGTTCCTCGAGCAGCACAAACCGTCATTCGACGCGGCGACCGTCAACCCGCCGCAGATCTATGGCCCGATCATTCACGAGGTCAAGTCCGAAGACGCCATCAACACGTCTTCGGCCGAACCGTGGAAGCTGTACAAAGCCGGTGGACCCAAGGGAGACGGCAAGGTGCCCAAGGAGAGCCTTTGGTCATTCTGCGACGTGCGGGATGTCGCCCGTATCCATGTTGCCGCTCTCGACAACCCCAACGCGCACAACACGCGCTACCTTGCTTACGGCGGAAGCATCTCGTGGCAAGAGGTGGCCGACGAGATCCACGACAACCCGGAATACCCACAGGAGCTGCGCGACCACATCCCCAAGGGCAACCACGGCCAGAAAACCCGTCCAAACCCGCTGGCCAAGCTCGACACCAGCAGAGCCGAGAAGGACCTGGGCATCCGGTTCCTCGACTGGAAGGAGTCCGTCATCAAGGGCTCGCTCTATAGCTTTGTCGAGATCGAAAAGACTTGGTCCCAGCAGTAGCGCCTCGAATCTCCCTACCTAATTCTTCTCTGCCCCTCGGATACCCTCTCTGCTCGATCTCGAGCCTCTCGTTCTGTCTGGAAGCTTGATTCTCGTTGGACCACTGGAAATACCAAATGCTGTGTTTTGTGCGAGCTGAAATCGACTGATGACGGGTTTAATTGCTGAGAATAGTTGTAGCTGTAACATCCCGGTCAGGTCCTGCGAAGAAGAGAGGAATTTAAGTCAGCAACAATGAAAGGAACGTCGAGACGCTTGCACACTCGTACTTACTCGACACGGTGACCGCTCGCGGCCTGTTTGGCGGCTTGAAGCGCGCCCAATGCAGCTGTTGCAAATGAAAGAGGAACGACGAATCAGCCTTGGCTGCAACTGTAGAGCCACATCCGAGCTCAAAGCACATACCTCCTACACCACTTCCGTCCTTGGCGAGCCCGATCTTGACGCGCTTCTCTCCCTCTTCACCGATCAAATCGCGTAGAGCTCCTCGCATGCGTTCCTCAAAGTCTGATATGCCAAAGCAAGTGCAAAAAGTCGCGTGTCAGTATACACCATTTGGAGGGGGGAACTCGACACGGTTGTGGCGGAGTACTCACATGGATAGTATTCGATGACGCTTCCGTCCATGCCGACCTTGACGCCGGCGTCGTTGGGCCCAGCACTCTTGACATTATCGGTCTGCACCATGGTAGCAGCGATGGCAACAGCGCTCAACCTTGCTGCGCGTGTGCCGACGACCTTGCAAACGGTGCGCACCGTTTCGATGTCCTCGGTGGAAACGTGCTCGTCCTTGATCTTGAGCGTCTGCACGAGCACCTTGCGCGTAGGGCTTGATGGCGACGCAGCGTCCTCCTCGTCTGCCTCGATGGCCGACATGTATGCGGTATCGAAAGCGTATTGCGTATTGAGCAGCTTGGACGAGAAGCCCTGGAAGAGCACGAGCTGGTCGATGAGATGCAGCAAAATACAGCGCGCCACCTCGCCGAGGTACATGCCGCTGATCATTTTCTCAAAGATGTGGTTCCTTGGACGGATGGATTCCCTGTCGACCTGGTTGTCAAAGATGGTGACGGGCAGCGCTTTGCGCTCGTCGTCGAATCCACCCCATTCGGTGTTGATGACCATGTGGGTGATGGAGCCTTCTGCGATCTTGAGCTTTTTGATTTTCGAGATGTCTTCGAGATAAGCTCCGTTGGTGCCCGTTCCGAAGATGCAACCCATGAGCGCACCGTTGGAAGCATAGGCGTGCGCAAGCAGGGCACCGACGGTGTCGTTGACGAGAGCGCTGCACTTGACCTTGATGTGCTTGCGGTCGAGCGCGTCCTGCAGTAGTCGGACGACATCCTTGCCGGGAGCGTCGGGGCAGTTGAAGCCTTTGGTCCAGTGGATGAGGTGGCCGCGGTCGATCGCCGACTGCTCGACGGGGAAGCTGAATGTAAAGCCGAGATGAAGCACATCTTCGACCGAGGTAGTGCCAAAGTCGGTGAGGAAGGTGTCCACGCTGGTAGCCATGTAGTCGAAGAGATCGCGAACGGGACCCTGCTTGAGCTCGTCGGACACCTTGTACTTCTCCTGCTTGATGGCGAAAGTGCCCTTTCCGTCGAGAGCCACCTCGCAGACTCGCAGGTTGGTTCCTCCCAAGTCGAGTGCGAGATAGGTGCCCTTTTCCGAGCCAGTGGGCACACCGGTGACGAACGAGGGGAGCATCTGCATTTCGGCACCGTGGTTAGCGAGGCCGTAGTCGTAGAGCTCCTGGAAGCGGGCGATAAGCGATTCGAGCAACGGCTTGTCGAGCGTAAACTGCTGCTCGATCGCCTCGACGGCTTGCTGCCTCGATACAGACGGAACAGCCGGCATCGTCGTAGATCTCTGGATGCGTGGTTTGGAGGAGGAAAGAAGGAATCCAAATGCGCCAACACGGGTGATTCCGAAAGACGACGTCGAGGGAGAGAAGGGCGGGGCAGCAAAGGACGAAAGGTGGGGGAAGCGAACGACACTTTGGAAGATGTGAAGTGATGCTTTGATCAATGAATGGCTGATGCGCCCGCTCTTTTGCAAGATCGATGCGATGCGCCGGAGAGATTTCTGTTCACAAGTGCGAGCGAGCGTCAGGGTCACGCACAGCTGCCTCGCTAACCAATCAAGCACCCACGGAAGACAAGGAGCGGGACTTGGGTTTTAATTAATTATTATTTTGGCAACAAGAAAGCAAAGTAAGCTTGGCAAAAAGCGACCAGTCGAAGGCGGGCGGGCCGAGCGAAATTGTTTCAAAGATTTTGGCTGCAGTAGCAGCAGCGGCAGTCACTGACCGATCTTCGGTGGAACTCGTTCTTTTCCCTGCTCTGTCCATCGAGCGACACATTTTCCCTGACAAGCACGAGATACGTCAAGGTGCTGCGATTTGCAATTCAATTTTGACTCGCTGGCTGTTCCCATGCAATCCAATTCCTGCTGCTGTTGGCCTTCCTGTGCTTGGCCCAGCACTGTCCGAGGTGCGAATCCCCGGTCATGGAGGAAGTTAAAAAAAGGCACAATCACATCAACTCTCATGCAGCCACTTGCCTCGTGGCATGACCGCAAATTCATTGACTCCCCCGATGTCATAGGAATCGGGCGAGCTTGGTCGGCAGGATGGCCGATGCAACGAGAACCGACAGGGTCCTCTTGATGTCGCTGTTGAAGCCAGTCTTATTTGATCACGTTGCTTTCGATTCGAACACGTTCCTGCCCAAGTCTCCTTCTCGTTGGATCACCTCACTCTCTCCTCGAGGCAGTACACTGTGGTCTCGGCAGCATGCTCTGCAGTGCTGGTTCGCACCCGAGCCTGTCTTCCGAATGACGTTCCAGCCCCTTGAGACTCTGCATTCAGCTGTTGGCGCGTTGTCGTTCTGTATATAACCTCTGTGTCGAGCGACGGTGTAATTCGACTCGACTCCTTCGACCTCACTTGGTTAGGTCACCTCTTGCCATCCTCACTCCGTCCGGCAGTCGACTCGTCGAGTGAGCCCATCTGAAGCAGCATGCCAGCCATCACTCAAAGCCTCGGGGCCTCCAGCGCCACGGGAGCGCCAACACCGTATCTTCCCGGTCCTCACCTCTTGCCACCAGACATCTTCCACAATCTCGGCCAATACTCGCCTTGGTTTCCTGCGAGTCCTTTGTCGGCCCATGAAGACACCTCGATTCAATGCACGGTGACCTTTGTCAGTCAACTCGAACGACACGGCTCCCGCTATCCTACCGGAGGCGCGTACAAACAGCTCCGCAAAACGCTTCGTCAGATCGCCAAGCACCTCGAGCGAGTGCCCGAAGCAGGAGCACATGGCAACCCGACGGAAGGGCTTGATCCACACCTCGAGTGGCTGCGGCATTGGGTTGAGGCCAAAAAGTCCGAGGATGGAGGCCTGCGCAACCGTCTCGGCAACTCGGAGCTAACGCCCTATGGCCAGTTTGAAGCCTACTCCTCCGGATGGCGCTTCTACGAACAGTATGCTCATCTTTTTGACGACACGCGAATCGAAGTCAACACTGACTTTGATCTCGAGATGGACCGCAAGGACGTCAAAGCAAAGTCGCTGCTCGACCTGGTCTGTTCTACGCCCGAAACATCCGCACCTGCCACCGCTTGGTCTGTCCTACCTCTGTTCTCGCACGTCCGGCAAGGCGTGTGCCGCGTCCTGGGCTCAGGTATGAGCTCCTCTTCCGCGAAGCAAGGTCGCCACCACACGCAAAGACCCTTCGTTCGTGCCTCTGGCGCAGACCGCGTCGTCACCACCTCGCGTTTCTGGCTGCAAGGCTTTGCACACAAACACTTCCGCCACGCTCCGCCCGAGTCGGCACCATGGCCTCAGAAAGGAAGACCGGCGGTGCTCGATGGCCTCAAGAGCGGCAAGCCCCATCGTCGCATCCGCGATCTGCCCCAGCCCAACGTCATCATCCCCGAAGCACGCAAAGCAGACAAGCTCGGCCAGGTGTTTAGCAACAACACGCTCGACGTCTACACCTGTTCCGCCTTCGAACGCGACTATCGCGACAATGCGCAGAGTCCCGCCTCCATCAAGACGGCTGCATTTGCGAGCAATGCTACGGCACCGATCCGTGCCAGACTGGCGAGTCAGCTCGGTGTCCGACAGGGCGGAAGCAAAGATCGACGCGGCGAGCGGCTTCATCTGAAGCCGAGTCAGGTGCAGCAGCTGTTCAGCCTGTGCGCCTTTGACACGGTGACGAGGCTCGATCCGTATGGCTTGCTCTATAGCCAGCCAGAGCGCAACGAGGGTGCCATGAGCCCCTTCTGTGATCTCTTTGAACCGCAAGAGTTTGAAAGCATCTACGAGGTGGCCACCAACATGGAGAAAGACTACGGCTTTGCGGCGCACAACCCTCTGCATAGAGCTCTCGCCACGCCATGGTTGCGGGAACTCCTGGCAAGGCTCGAGGATCGTGCTCCGGTTATGACTCCGCCCACTTCGATCAACACCACCCTCGACAAGGATCGGGACACATTTCCCATCCCATCTGCGCAGGGCCCAAGAGCTTTTGTCGACTTCACCCACGACAATCAGCTTGCGCCCGTGATCGCTGCTCTGGGACTGTGGGACGAGGAGCACGAATGGGTGACGTCGCTGACCACGCCGTTCTCTGGAAGGTTGACGGTGGAGAGGCTTGAGTGCGGGCAGGACGACTTCATTCGCATTTTGGTGAACGATCAGCCTGCTAGTGTTTCAAAAGGCAGCTGGTGTCCCGACTCGGCTTTATCTCACAGCGATCAACTTTGCCCGCTCTCGGTCTTTGCTGAGCCTTTACAGTGGGTTGACCAGCCTAGCGAGTGGGAAAAGTGCTACTCGAAGAAGGACAAAAAGAGGCAGGAGAGCGAGTCACAGTCGAGTTAGAGTCCGCTTTGCCATCATACAATTGCTGAGCAGAAGATCGTTGCGAGCTCCAGTGCATAGCGTGAACAAGTCTGACCTTGATCTTTGAGCTTCTTCTGGTGGATATAGGCCGATCGGGCCAAGGACCGCGTTTTGACCCGATTAACCCAAGGAAGAAAGCGGACGAAGAAAATCAAAAAGCGGAAAAAAAGGTCGTCTGCGGCAAGGAAAGAGCTCTCGTAAGCTGGTCGCAAACATTGCCCTTCCCTCTTTCAGTCTCCTTCCTTCCCTCACACCAACACCATCATGACATAGTTTGGCATCCTTTCCGCAACAAAACTGTACGTATCCGATCCCGAGTCCTTTTCGAAGGCTACTGCTGCTGTTTGCCCTTCTTGGTGCTTCCATCCGGCAATGAGCGATCGCGCTAGGTTATTAAAAGCGCTCAATTTATCTGGCACCTCTTCGCCGAGCCCTTAGCTCTGATGGCAATGCTCTCGGGCTTGTCATCTGCTTTGGTCGATGCCGCAACTCTTGTATTCTGAGCCGTCTGTTCCCTTTGGAGCAACTTTCCATACCCAAAGTGGTAGCAGCAGTAGTAGCACTAAGGAAAAAAACACCGTCTTCGGGCTTGCAAGCTGATTTTCGCCTTTGCATCTCTCTACTTTGCGCTGCTTGCAGTATTGTACACAATGTTTCGAGCATCACAAATCACCTTGTTCCGCTCGACGCTTCGTTCTCTAGCGTCGGCGTCCAACCAGCCAATCCCGCCCGGATCCGAGCTCAACGCAGTGAAGCGCACCGCCGCCACCATCCTCCCGCCCATCAAGCTCTACCGGCGAATCATGCGTGCCCACCGAAAGCTCGACGCAGATATGCGTGCCGTCGGCGACAACTACGTCAAGGACGAGTTCCGAAGGCACAAGGACATCGACAACCCGCTGCAGATCATTGGCTTTCTCAGCTCCTGGAAGATGTACCTCGATCAGCTGGAGGTGCATCAGGGTCAACCGGGTGGCTTCCGCGGTCAGCGACTGGATGCACAGCTGCTCGAAAAGATGTCAGACGAGCAGATCTATCAGATTCATGAGCTCATGACAGCTACTCAGGAGGCATACTCGGACCAAGCACGGGCTCATCCGCCAACTCAGCAGCGCGAGATGGCTGAAAAGGCGGCGGCGGAGGCTGGCATGTCGGTCAAGAAGGACGAGTAAAGTCACTCTCTCACTCGCCTTGCCACAATCTATACCTCTCATCACTCGCAGGCACGTCGGTGCCTCTATACCTCTCATTCCTCCTCACTTGTTCTCGTCACTCTCTTCGCATTGCATCTTTTCGTCTGTCAACTTGCTGTATTTGTAATTCCATCATCGCATCGTTGCTCTCACTCGGTGTGCTCCAACCAACCTCGTTCTTTTGCTGCAATGAGCCATCGACGAAGTCGCTCAGATGTCGTGAGAAAGACCGGAACTCGGGTCCAATTTTGAGCTCGAGGCCAGAAAATTTCAGGAAGAAAGTCGTGTGCCGTGGTTGGGACCCTTGTCCGGCTTGCTCCCTACCACCTCAACTGCCATCGCACGCATCTGAGCAAGATGGGCCATCACAGGGGCGCAGAGGGAAGCCCTTCGACCTGTGTCACCACAACCAAAGATGGTCTCCGCAAGACTCAGCCATACTGGTACGAGTTCCAGACGTACTCCAAGCAGCGCTGGTTTGGGCGCGAGCTCATCGAGATCATGACGACCGAGTTTCGTGATCGAACCAAAGAGTACTACGTCTGGGCGATTCACAAGGGTATCTGCACGGTCAATGGCCAAAAAGCTGGCATTCACCAAGTCATTGGCGATGGCGATAAGATCTGCAACAGCGTCCACCGTCACGAGCCGCCCGTCACGGACGAGCCGATCAAGATCATCCACAGAGACGACGACGAGGGGATCCTCGTCATTGTCAAGCCTGGCTCGATACCTGTTCATGCTGCTGGCAGGTACTTGCGACACACGCTCACAGATTTGCTTCGAACAGAGCATGGGGTCGAAATGGTGTACACCACCAACCGCCTCGACAGGCTCACAAGCGGCATCATGGTCTGCTCGACCAAGAAGGAGACCGCTTCCCGGCTCGGAGCCCAGTTCGCCGCCGGCCAAGTCAGCAAGGCCTACGTTTGCCGCGTTCGAGGCCAATTCCCCAAGGGCGAGATCGCCTGCAAAGAACCCATCCTCACCATCGACCGTCAGAGCGGTGTCAACATTGTTCATCCCAAAGGCAAACACTGCGAGACCATCTTTGTGCGGCTCTCGTACGACGCCGAGACCGACTCATCTGTGGTCTTCTGCCGCCCCATTACCGGTCGTACACACCAGATTCGCGTGCATGTGCAGTACTTGGGCCATCCCATCTGCAATGACCCCATCTACGGCCACGACGTGTGGAGCAAAGTGGACCCGTCCGCGTTTGCCGAAGTGGTTCCCGACCAGTGGAAGAAGGTGGGGGGCGAGATCGGTCAGAAGGAGGTCGAGATGATCGTGGATGCGATCAAGGGCGACCAGGACGGGCAGGAGGACTGGGCGCGCTGGAAAGACGAGGTGCTGTTCAAGGACATGATTGCGAAGGAGGGGTTGGAGAACGTCAATGTCCCCGGTCCTAATGGTCGGTCCAGTCGCCCCTCGGACGAGCTGCTCAAACGTGCACTGCAGAAGTTGGAGCAAGAGAAGGGCGACTTACCCTCGAAAGGTCTCAATCGTCCGCTCGACATTGAGACAGCGTGGCAGAAGCGCGTACGCGAGCAGTCGTCCGACTTTTGCGCCGAATGCAAGATCCCGCTCTTGCCAGACCCCAAACCGGAAGAGCTCTACATTTACCTACATGCGATCAAGTACTGGACAGACGAATGGTCCTTTGAGGACGCCCTGCCCTGGTGGGCGCGAGAAGACTGGAAGTCGACCACACCGCACGGATCGGGCACGGCTGCAGGAGCACCAGAAGCAACACTGCCACCAGGTCTAGCGGTCGCACACAAGACTGAAGCACAGCTTTCGAGTGCTGCCATCTCGACCCTGATCACAAGCGAGATCGAGGAGAAGGCGTCCCGGCTGGCCGAGCCGCAAAAGTACGCCAAAATGGATCAGGGCGTGGAGCTCACGCAAGTCAAGCAGCTGGTGGATTTCGCTCCTATCGACACTGCTTCCCTTTCACTCCATGACTCGATCATCACTGCGACAGAAAGCATCAACGTTCCCATCGTCTTTCAAGTGTTTGGCGGATTCGAAGACTTTGCACAACGCGAGATCCTTCGACAGACGCTTGCACGCGCTTCCAAAGGCAACGATGCGCTGGCACCGTGCTGTGCCACTTCGTCGAGCATCCACTCGGGGCATGTCCGAGTGCACGACCACCAGCTGGCCAGGTACGCTCTGCAAGCGTACTTGGATGGTAAGCTGGGTATCTCCAAGACGGCATATTTGTTGACGGCGGTGCACGAGTTCCCACGTGAACTGGCCCAGGAACTCAAGCACGAAAAGCACATTGGCGGTGCCAGCAAGAGGGCCAAGTGGAAGGCCAAGGAGCTGCGCAAGGCGTTGGCCAAGAAGGAAGGCAAGAAGCTCGGAACGCAACCGACGACACCTGGAATGATCGCAAAGCCATCTATACTGCACGCCGATGACAACAACCACAGCAGTGTAGCATCTGCACCGCCCGCCGCTCCTGTCGCGACAGAAGTGCAAGCAAGAGGGTTCGATGCACCCGCTCAAGAAGACGCGACGAGCTCAGCTACCAGCGAAGCCGAGACGGACGAGGGTGCGCCTTTTCCTTCTGAGGCGAAGTTGCTTCAGCTGCTCGACGATGCGTGGGAATCGTCGCGTCCGCAGCTGGATCACGCACTGAAAAGCTGGAAGACCCTTGTCGAAGCTATATCCGGCCAGCCTGTTGCTGCCGAACAGCGCACATACAGAGCGAGCGTCGATCGAGCGACGTACAACCTTCCGAGCCTCAACTCGCAGACCATGGAGCGGTACGTCGGCGAACTGGCCTGGGACTGGCTCAATGGGTCCGCCAAACCGAACACGTGTGTACCCACGAACTGGAGAGTCGATCTGGAGAAACCGCTGCTCGACATCACGCTCAAGTTTTTCCCCGGCTTTGGCATCGGGGACGAGTTCGAGAAGGAGCTCAGCGAGGACGATGACCCCGCTCTCAAATCGGAAGGGCAGATCGCGTTCATGCTCAAGCTGCCTATGCCAGTAACGCCGAACGCTCGACGACCAGCCGGACGTAACGCACTTTTGGTCGGAGGCACGACTATGGCCGAGTACCGCGCTGCGTCTCTTGCGCTTGCTCTGCCGTTACCCACGGAGCGGAAGAGCCCGAACGGGGTTGAGGCGGGGCACAAGCTTGGACCGCTGCGTGTACTGGAGCCGTGCTGTGGTCATGGCTCGCTCGTGTTCGAGACAGCGGCGATGATGGAAGCGCGTGGGTTGCAAGGCCAAGTGTTCGGATGCGATGTCGACGACGAGACGGTGGAGCGCGCACGTCAGATCTCGACGCTCGCCGGATTCTCACCTGACGCGGGTGCAGTTCAAGTGCACCTCCGAGGGCTCGACGGAACCGACGGCGGCGCGCTCGAATCTTTTGTCGGCGGGCGCGGCAGCATCGACGCCATCATCACGGACCTTCCCTGGGGTAAGCGCGAGAAAGCGTCACAGTCGCTCTCGAAGCTCTACCACTTTTTCCTCGAATCGTGGTTCCCCATCCTGCGCACAGGAGGATTCATTTTGACAGTGACCGCGGAACATCGAACGCTGTCGAGGGCCCTGGCAGTGTTCGAAACGACGTGCAGGAAAAAGAGGATGGGCGCGTGTCTCAAGATGGAAGATGTCGGGATGCTTGAAGGGGGACAGGAGGGTGTTGGCGACATGACAAAATTTGAAGACGATAAAGTAAAAGCACAGGGTGTGCTCGAGGCAAAACGGAACGGACAAATGAGGAAGATCGAGATTGGATATCATGTGTATGCTTTCCTCATCCGTAAGGTGGCCATCTGAGGCCGGGGAGCAATGCCATTAGAAGTATGATCGGCAAGGATGTCTGTGAGTGCTGTTCACCATCTCGGTATGAAGGCAGAGTAGGCAGCCGCCCCTCAGGACTGAGTGCTGCTGCTGGCCTTGTCGCGAAGCCACAACCCGCGTGGTCGAGCGGAGTCTGTCTGGTGTGCATGGTTGCAGATGCAGCCTACCTGCCAACTCGCACAGTCGGACCATGTGCAAACAAACATCAGAAAGTGGACGGCGAGGCAGTTGCACAACGCTGAGTCGCGCGATCTTGACTGTCACTTTTTGGAAAGCAGAAGGCGGTGCAGCAAAAAAAGGTTGCTGCCGAGAGCTACACGTCGCCACATGGTCCTTTGTTGCAGAGCAAAATGAAAAATAAAATAAAAAGACCCACAGCCTCATTTGGCGGAGACTCAACGGAATTGCCGATGGAAGCTGTGAGCGTCAGATAGGTGTGAAGATCTTCATTGTGTGATTATCATTGTGGAGAGAGAAGCCACAAGCAGATCTGTAAGGCGAAATGCACTAATGCCCACCACAGATTCGATGACGACGCCCAGCTCGACAACCGGACACGCAGGGGCAGCTGCTGTTGCGATGACGAGTCTGACGGTGAGCGCAAGCAAAGGGTGCTTGCTAATGCTTGCTGACCGCAAGTCGGAATGACCGTGCTGCTGACTGACGGCAGCATGGCGATGGGTAGAGAGGCCCTTGGCAAGCCGCGGGGATCGTTTGACCGGCAATGCCGTCTCTCGTTGCTGTGCCTGAGAGAGAACATTGATGTCCTTACTCCGTCACAGTGACGCAGCAGCGACAAGAGAGAGATCGGCCATTTTGTGTTCTGCTGCCGTCTACCGTCTGCCGGCTGCCGCGTTTGGTTCGATTTCTCCTCTTTTCGGCGTACGTCATTTTTAAATAGTCTCAAAGCGGAAATTTCGCAGGAACGGCACACAGCCTTGTCACACTCACAACAGGAAAGGCAAGAAGAACGCACTTTCTTGTTGCATCTTGTGACAGGTGCAGAAGCTGTGCTGCAGGCCTGCCCTCGCTGAATCTTGCGGATGTGCCGTTTCGCCCATGCATGCGTGCGTTCAGGGTCTCTCTCTCGCCTCGTTTCGGTAAGCGGGAGCTATGACCTCGCTCCAGAAAAGAGCAGCGGCTCAGCACAGCATCAGCACAGCACATCGGCGTAAGGCGCTGACATCAGAATCATCCAATATCGCCCGTCCAGTACGGCTCGAGCCTTCCGTTTGGTTCACGTATGGCCGATGGGGTCCTGTCTTCCCATAAGTAGTCCACTTACCACCATCCGCTCGCAACCGCCCGTCCCGTTCTCGACACCAAACCGCAACGCAGCGAGCAACATCACCTCTGTAGTCGCACATAGACTTGAACTCCAACTTCAAGCCGCTAGACCTCTCCTCCATTGCCGCCGCTTCTTTCCAAAAAGATGAAGCTCACCGGCGCCACCTTGGTCTCTTCAGGCCTGCTCGCCGCTTCGGCCGCTTCCACTGCCATGGCAGCTCCTGCTCCACCAATGTCCTCGTCCAGCTCTCCGGTTCACATCCCCATCCAGAAGCGATCCCCAGCAGTCAAGCGTTCAGGCAACGACTTGCTCAACTGGGCCTACGACCAAAAGGCCATCCTGCAATCCAAGTACAAGCTCGCTTCCACGCAACACCAGCGTCGTGCAGGCAGTACCCCGCTCACCAACGTTCAGTACGATTCGTCCTGGGTAGCCCCGCTCTACGGCGGCACCCCGTCCAAGCAGTACGAGGTGGTGCTCGACACAGGTTCCGCCGATCTGTGGATCTCTTCGCAGTACTACTCTCCCTCTTCCAGCAGCACCTTCCAGAACTACACCACGCCATTCGACATCCAGTACGGTTCGGGCGAGGTGGCGGGCTACGACGCCACCGATACCTTTACGCTTGCCGGTACCACGGTCAACAATCTGCACTTTGCTGTCGCGCAGTCCGTCTCGTCTGGCTTGACGAGTGCTGCCATGGAGGGCATCATGGGTATGGGCTTCCAGCGACTTGCCTCTTCGAGCCAGCCTCCCCTCTGGGTGGCGGCCGGCGTCAACACTTTCTCGTTCTACCTCGAGCGAGCAAGCTTGACCTCGCCCGATTCGACCCAGGCAGGCGGCATCTTTACGTTGGGCGGAACCAACTCGAGCCTGTACCAAGGCGACATTAGCTACAACTCGCTAACTGAAGAGCTCTACTGGATGGTGCGCCTCGGGGCCGCGGGGACCAAGGGATCCAATGTCAACCTCAACGGCCTGACCCGTGCAGCCATCGACACGGGTACCACGCTCATCGGCGGACCTGACTCGGTTGTCCAAGCGCTGTACCAACAGATCCCTAACGCGCGATCGCAGGGCAACGGATACTACTCCTTCCCCTGCAGCTCGTCTGTCGACGCCACGCTCACGTTTAACGGCATTCAGTACACCATTCCGGACTCAGACTTCATCGCAGGCACGCTTGACCGCTCGGGCAGCCAATGCCTCGGCGCCTTTTTCGGGCTGGGCTCGTCGAGTCAGACCGACCTGCAATGGATCGTGGGTGACGCATTCCTCAAGAACGTCTACTCGATTTTTACGACCAATGGCAACGGTGGGAACGCTGCTGTAGGCTTTGCAAGCTTGGCTTCTGGTCTCAACTCGGGCACCAACTCGAAGAGCGTCGGTTCTTCCACTACCAGCAGCACCAGCACCAGCCCTGCACCCAGGACAGCAGCAAGCTGGAGCTTGTCTGCCCTGGCGGCAGCTGTAGCCGTGCCTGTGTTCGCCGCTGTCTTTGCCTGAGGCAAGTTTTAGCATCACCCTCACTCTCCCTTATTGTTGTATCGCATTTGCATCTGTATTTCTCGGAATCCAATCATTTATTTATTCAATCATTCATTCGGTCATTCTAGACACATCCGCTGAATGGGTGGCGCGGCTGTGATGGTATCGATGGTATTCATAATGCTATGAGTGCACAGAGGAATCAACGTGCTACAGAATGAAGCGGCGACTCGGCACGCAGGATTGGCGTCGATCTGCCACTCGTCATACCTCCTACTCCCGCAAAGCCTGCATTCAGCGCCGGGCTGGACCCCCTCCTGCCCTGGTGGAGCACCGGTGCCCTCGCGTCGCCCTCCTGCGTCCTGACGCGCGTCAGCGCACGATCCGCGGCTAGCGTCGCGGTACTAAACCGCCTGCCGCCTGCTCCTGCTCCCGCTGCGGTCAACGGAAGCGCATGGTTCTGCTGCAACAGACAGCGCTGCATTGCCGCCTTGTTCACCTGGTCCTTCCAGACCTTGCGTCCCTTTTCCTCCTTGACCGCCTGCGTTGCGAGCATCTTGACGTCGATTGCGGCGGCAGCGGGCGAAGAGGGCGAGGCGTCGAACGAGGAGCGCAGCGAGATGGCGTCGATCGATTTGCGCGCCACACTGGCCGGGGTGCGCGAGCGCGTGTGGTGCGAGGCTGCTGACGGCGGCCGCGAGAGCGGCGGGGCAGGCGCGGCGAAGGTGGGCGGGTCGTCGCTGGTGGGCGAGGCGAGGAACGCCGCGGTCGAAGCGCTGGGGAGCGGGGAGGCTTCGAGGTGCGTATCGAGCGATAGCTTGGGTCGCGAGTGTGGTAGGTGTCTGGGGTTTGTGGTGGGTACACGTTCGTGGTCCGCGCTGAACGGGTGGCGGAAGGCAGGCTCCCAGGCTGAAGGCCCGAGAGAGAGTGCGCCCGGTGGCAAGACTCGTGGCCGAGGAGCATGCAGCGCCACCTCTTTGCGCGACACCGCATGTACACCATCGGCCGCTGTTCTGTCTGCAGCTGTCTCATCTGCTTCCACCACCGGTTGGATCGCATCACCGCCGGGGGCAGCGGTGGCGGCATTGCTCTGCTGCGTGGCACGGACGAGCTTCTGCGCATGCTTCGACGACTTCCTCGGCTGGATGCGTCGCTTGATCACCACCGCTTCAGCCGTCAAGCTACTCCGCTGATCGTGCATCCTCCGTAAAACATGCTGGTCGATCATCTTCTCGCCAACACCCGTCGCAGAAGCCGGCGACGCGGGCGGGCTCACCTTCTGCCCCCTCGCATGCACAGTAGGCTGCACATTGCCCATCACCCACAACTTTCCCCTCTCCCTCTCGCCCACCGTCTCGCGCTCTGCCTCGGGTCTTGGCGCGGGAGCCGTCGCTACTCTGCCCAAGCTCTGCATCACCCGCTCGCGCTCGCGCTCCGCCTCGCTGACGGGACTGCTCGGCGGTGTCGCCCCTTCCACCTTGCGATACCCATGATGCTTGTGCAACAGCTTCTCGCCGAGCGCGGCGGCTTCTGCGCGCTTGCGCCGCTCGCTGCGTCGCTTCTTCTCGAGCTGGCGCTGCTGGACGCGGCTTGCGGGCACGATGCAGACGTTGCCGGGACCGCAAACGATAGAGTCTTGACGCGAGAGAGCGTGGTTACCGCCAAGCGGGGTGTGGGTGTCGGAAATCACCACGTCGTACCCGAACACACGCGAGAAGACGTACGAGGACAAGAGCGAGAGCTTGCGGTTAATGGTGCGCAGCACGGCGTCAACGGTGCGTGCGATGCGTAGCACGAAGCCGTCGATCAGGTTGGTGGCCTGGCGCGAGCTGATGTTGCCCATGGTGTCGTGAGTCGATGTCGGTGCCAGTTGGGAGGGTGTCGGATATTGTCCAGAAGAGGGTGAAGCCGTGCGTAGTCCGTTGATATCGTCGAAGCGGCTTAGTCGTAAGTCATGTCGTTCTCGTCGAGAACAAGGTCGTAAACAAGTCGTAATGTCAAAGCGGTGGTCAAGAAGATATCAACGAGATCAAGGAGGAACGAGGTTCGCTCCGTCCGGTCTGAGCTTCAATCGCAAGGCCCAGCCTGCCATTATCTGTACGTGCGTGCGTGTGTCGGTGGTTGCATGACCTGCATGATAGATTCAGGGGCGGAAAGAAGCTCTTTGACGCTAAACTTCTCGCAATGCATGCTCGCGTGTCCTCGTCCACACACGGATACGTTATCACTCAGGGGCTCCTCTCTGTATCGCGACTGTCAAGCAGCTACCACCGAGAGTTTTATTATTTATTAATAAATAAATAATTCTATCCAAAAATTTCCACAATTTCTCTCTGCATCACTACACCATTTCCGTAAACGAGATAGCTCGCCCATCTTGCTGCTCCTATCCCGATCTATCCGAGACAGCATTAAGCTCGTTGATGCACCTTCCAAACTCAATGCGATGGCGGCCATCGTCACGCTTTCGAATCGGTGCGAACTGAACTCCAGTGAGAGCAAGCAAGAAAGGGTGAATGTTGACGGCGACCGGGATGGCTTTTTTTTCAGGCGGAGCCACAACTATCAAAATAGAATTTGCTTGGAAAATCTTGATGTTCAACATCTCCGGCAGCAGCAGAGCGCGGTGCCGCAGGTTGAGGACGAGAAAGAAGCACGCACAGATCGACCGCATGCATCGACGAACTGTCCCTGCACGCTTCTCTAGAACCCCCTTTGTATGCTTTTCATTCAGAGCTGCAGAAACCAGAAAGGAAACAGAGACGATGACAGCTATAGTGAGCGTGTAGTGTACAGACAAAGCATCCAAATGAACTGATTCCTTCACCCCTCCTTCTCGGTGATTTCGCCCGCCAGCTGCTCGAGCGCAATTCCTTCGCCTTCGCCCGCCCTGTGATCCTCAAGCTCGTCCACCGTGCCCAACACACCACCCCTCTCCACCGCCGCCGCCGCCTCACTGGTCGTCGAACCACCCACCGCCCCTTCCCTGCGCATCCTCTCCACCTGCGCATCGATATCCCTCGCAAACGCCGCCAGCAGCTTCTCCTCCACCTCGCGCTTCTTCTTGCTCCTTTCGCCGCCCTTCCAGATACACACTCCAGCTCCGATGCCCGCCAGGAACGAACACGGCATGAACGTCCCCGTCGACCAGGCCGGGCGGTCGTGGTAGTGCGTCGCGTACCCCCACATGTATCCACACAGCAGGCACTGGAACAGCGAGTTGAGGTCGTTGAGAACCGTGATGGACAGTGCGTAGGTGATCGAGAATGCGTGGTGCGTGAATGTCTCGTGTGGGCGATACCACGATTGCGACTCGGCGAAGGCGGTCTGAAGTGCGTAGAGGTGTGCAGCCTGGTGCGGGGAGAGCACTGCGTCTGCGGACAGTTCGGGCTCGGGGAGGGCTTGCGCTTCTTCGTCCGAGGTATCGTCTGCAGGTTCGGCATTGCGCTTCTTCTTGTGTTTGGCCGCGACCATCGAGGGCACGTCGTTCTTGTCGGCGAGCTTGGGCAGCCCTTGTTTCTTCCTCAAGCGCGCCGTCAAGTGTTGGTAGTACGCAATCCACGCTGCCCGCCACGTATCGCGCAACCTCCATGGAATCAGTCCGACACCCGGAATAGTAAACAGCCCGTTCTCAAACTGACTGAAAACCTCGACCCAGTAGTCCTTGTTCTTGCCGCCATCGATCGCGCCAACGAGAAACAGCACCAACGCAGCACCGCCAAACACAACCAAGAAGCCGTAGATCCCCGCCACGACGCCGACAGGCGTCTTGAGGAACGCCCATACACCCTGCATCGCACGTTTGAACTTTTGCTTTTTGGTCAACAGCTCGTGGACGTAAGCGTCGAGGTGCAGGTCGTCGTGGTCCTTTTCTGAAGCCGTGGCCAATGGTATGGTTGTACGAGGTCGACCTTCTTCGAGCTGCAGTGTCGCCTCGGTGGATGCCGCGTTGCTATCGACTCCTTGCGCGGGTAGGTCGATCACGGGCCGTCGATCGTAGAGGCCCGGGATATTGGGGAACATGAGCGAGTTGCCAATGTTGGACAAGTGTCCTGCGGCCGAAACACCTGGATCGACGACCTCGAGTGTGTCGACCAGGTAGGCGCTGTGCTCGTCGCTGAGCGAAGACCGTTCTGATTCAGGCGTGCTCTCGTCTCTTGGCGTCGTTGAGGCAAGCTCATCCCGAGCATCTGCATGTCCTGTCTCTCCTTCCACCATACCACCGTATTTTCGAATTAGCGCCATAAACGTCGTCTCCTTGGCTTGACCGTGCTGCCTCTCTCCCTCCTTGAGTGGATCCAGTGCAGCAATCCGACGCAAGCGCTCCATACGTCTCTGCTTCTCCTTTTTCATCGTCTTTCGATGGTGCCTTTCCGCGACGCTCCTCACAATGCCACGTGGGCCGTGGTGGTGGTGAAGTCGATCGTGGAGCGAGTCGTCATCGTCGGAATCTTCCCCTCGAGCACCTCGACCTTGCCCGGCGCGCTTCCCGCTACTGTTGGCCTCTGCCTCTGCCTGAGCGGATAGCCTGGCGAGATACGATCCGGTCTCAGAAGTGACGCTACCTACGTGGGACGGCACAGGAGCCACTGGATCGGCAGGTAACCGCAGCGGAGCCGATTCGTAGGATGCATGCCTCACCTCTGAGTTGAGAAATAGTTGTGCCTTGGCCAGCTTCTTGGCTTCCTCCGCTCGACGTCGACGCTCCTCAAGGATTTGCTCGGGAACAGCGGCGAGCTCAATATGGTTCTGCTCTTTTGAGGATGAATCTGACTCGGAAGCGGATGGCTGACGCAGACGATCTGTTGAAGGTGTACGTGTTGTAGTGCTTCGATGCTTGCGCAGGCGCATGCCTCGATGGCGATGGTGCTTCATGGTTGCGGGTGCTGTGCTGCCTCGAGGCGTCGAGAAGAGTCGCCGTCGGAGGTGGGATGGATTTCGAGGAGATGGTGATCAGAACGAAAGGTTTGCAACAACGTCTGCTTCCAACACGTGTGGCGAGACAGTCTACTGCAGTGCGGGGTGCCAACCTCTGCTCTCCCGGGCCGAAAAAGAAAACACAAAGTAAATTCAACGAGATGCATTCAATGTTGCAGATGGCGGCTCCACAGTGTTGACTCGTTATCGCCCGCCGGATTACTGTACGGATTGGTGTCATCTTTTCACGGGTCTCTCTGCCGAGCGCATTCCGTCCCGAAATGCACATCAGAAACAAATAAACGTCAAGAACTTGAAATGGTCCAATTGCTTCTACAGTATCTGGGAGCCGTCTCTTTCTCTCTTGCAACAACCCCTTAGTGTCGACTCGAGGCGCCTGCCTTTCGGGGCCTGGAGAAGCCCGTCGGTTCGGTCTTGGTCACCGTCTGTGGCGCTTCGTCGTCAATACCAGTTCCAGCAAACTTGTGTCTTTCTTGTGCAAGAACCTCTTCGATCTCGGCTGAGACATAAGCATGGGTCAGATCATCCCTGTCCGACGCCTCGAGCTGTACCAAAGTGAAAAGCGAAATGCATCAATGGTCAGTATCGAGACGATGGCCTACCATCCAACAAGTGCAACTTACCTTTTTGACGATCCGCATACCCGAAAAGCTCTTGACATGGTTGAGAATGATCAGCACGTTGCTCGAGTAAATCATGCGCGCCTTGACGCCGCTGGATGCGGGACAGCAGTAGAGCATCGCCACCACGCTCTCGCCCGACGCCTGCATCGTCACGTTGTCCAGCCTGTAGAAGGCGATACGAGGGTCGTTGGTGCTCAGTGCCGAGGGCAGATCGGCAGGCGGCACAAAGCGAGGCGGTGATTCCAACTCTACCTTCTCGCTGCGCAGGTCGATGGCCAACACCACCAGATTCCACTCGGAAGTGCCCGAGGCAGTCGAAGCGAGTCCCTGAATTGCCTCTTGCACTCCATCTCCCCACTTGAACCCGACAGAAGGCCCACCAGCGCCGTTGCTAGCCCCATTGCTCGCGGTGGAAGCTCGTTCGGTCGCCTGCAGCCTCCGCAAGTCGGCCAGCTCCTCTTCGCGTTGTGTCAAGCCGGACGTGGATGCACCCGTACCGGAACCGGTCGAGATGGAGCTCTTGGGCGCTTCTTTCTTCGATGTCGGCTCATTGATGCTGGCCTGCTCCAGCGAAGTGGGCAGTGTTGGTTGTGACAGCGGCGCCGACGTCTGAGCCGAAGGTGTAGGAGGCTCCTGCGGTGCTTTGGACTGCGCAAACTCTTGCTCTGCCGCCGTCACTTTCGATTCAGGCGCCTTGCCGTCGACCGCGGCGGCAACGTTGGCAGCTGCGGTCAGCGTCGAGTCGGACGGCACCGTCGGTTGCGAGAGGCTTTCGGTCTCGCCTGCGGCTTCACGCGGCGTGGTGGGTTCTGCGGGCGCTTTGGTCTCGGCTTCGAACTGCTTGGCATTGGCATCCTTGTCCTCGGATGATGCTGGCTCGGGTTCCGTACTGTCCTCCGGCTCCTCCCGAGCAGGCGGCGAGGGGCTCTTAAAGGCATCGGTAAACTCGTGCGAGTTGTACCTTCTTGGAGTCGGAGCTGAAGCGACGGATGGCTGTGCCGCTTCTGGAACAGGTGATGGGCGTTGGGCATCTGCTCCTCCCGTGCTGCTGACACCAGACACACCCGAGGTGGCTGCGAGGTTGGCTTGGTTGTCGTGGGAGCTGGATGTCGATGCCGTGTCGTCGGTACCTCGGAGCTGGTTCGCCTTGCTGGCGGAGCCAAAGTTTCTTCGTTTGCCTCCCGAGCCAGTGCCCGCGGCTTCAGATGCAGCGAGACCCGCCGTCTTGAGCTGCGGATTCTGGTAATCGTGCTTTCGACTGTTACGCAGCTTGGTAGGCCACAAAAAGTCCTTGGGTGTCGCTCCAAAGATGGTTTCCAAAAAGCTGCGTTCGGTGAGACCGGCCATGAGCGAGGATCGCGTGATAGCGTACTGCATCTTTTCCTTGATCTTGGCTCCGTCTGGCTGGTACGAACAGCACAGCCACTCCCAGTCGCCCGAGGCTGATTGGCTGTCCAAACGGTACAAGGCGTAACCGCTGCGCTGAGGATCGTTGGAGAATAGCTTGGAGAGCACCGGCAGGAAATCATCCTTGTCGCTCACATCGGCGCTTGAGGGCGGTGCACTTTGGACGAGCTTGAGGAAGCCGCCATCGTTCTGGACGAGGATGGCACGCACCGACTGGTCTGCCTGCTGGAATGCCTGGGCAAGATCGTCGGCGATCGGAATGTTGGACATGGTGGTGGGCTGAGCTGGGTTGAGGAGGCAGGGGCAATGAGCGTGATGGTGGTGGCAGTAGAGGCGACGATGCGGAGAATGTGTCTGTACGGATGGAACGTTGATAGCTAGAGCGACGCTGACCGTGGCTGGTGTCGGAGTGTCAAAACGCTGGAGGTTACAAGCAAAGCACAGTGGAGGATGTGTTGGTGTATACGTATGTCATTCGACACATCCATCTCGCGCTCTTTTTGCTTGCCTCGGCTGTCGCTTCTTCTCAAATGCATCGTGCGTGGCCTACGAAAGCTGTGCTGTGCTGTGGAGACGCTGCAGAGTCGAGTAGAGTTGGACCGTGCAGCGCGAGTTGAGCGTGCTTGTAAGCACAAAATCCAATCTAACATTGGTTTGTGAAAGCGAGCTGCTCGGCTGCACAAGCGCGGAAACCGGCTACTCACTTGGAACGCAGCCCGAGCCCTTTCTGCGTCAAAATGCGGGGATGATGCAAGCCTGGCCTCCGCTTCTTCTCATCCGCCTTCCATCTCGCTCTTCTAGTCAAACTTTGCTCAACCCTTACACACCGTCGAAATGCCCAAGGACGCTGCCCCCGAAGTCATGCCCGAGCTCGGTGCTCAGCGCCTCTTCTCGCTCGACGGCAAGATTGCCCTTGTCACCGGAGGTGGCACCGGTATCGGCAAGATGATCGCCGCCACCTACATTCGCAACGGCGCCAAGGTGTACATTGCCAGTCGAAAACTCGCCGACCTCGAAAAAGTGGCCGTGCAGCTGAGCAAGCTGGCCCCAAGCGATCCCCAAGGCAAGAAGGGGCTCTGCGTGGCGTTGCAGGCCGACGTCGGCAGCAAGGCTGGCTGCGATGCGCTCGCCGACCAGATCAAGAAGGTCGAGACTAGGCTCGATATCCTCGTCAACAACTCGGGTCTCACTTGGGGCGCGCCTATGGTTGATTTTCCCGAACAAAAGGGCTGGGACAAGGTGTTCGACCTCAATGTCAAAAGCCAGTTCTACCTTACCGTTGCCCTGTTGCCCTTGCTCGAGAACGGAAAGAGCAACACTGAACATGGCACTGTGCTCAACATTGCTTCTACCGCCGCCATTGTTCCCCTTGCTGAAGGTGGTCTTTCTGCTCCTGGAAACGGAACCTATTCTTGTAAGTCACACGGCATTCTCGATCCTTGTCCAGCACTCACGCTAACTTTCACTACCTTACTCCAACTGTGCAGACCAACCCTCCAAGGCCGCGTCGCTGCACCTCACAAAAGTGCTTGCCAACTCGCTCGCCGAAAAGTTCATCATGGTCAACGCCATCTGCCCCGGTGTCTTCCCTTCGCGTATGACCGCCTACGGTCTCGAAGAGAACCGCGACTTGCTCGAGGGCATCCAGCCTACAGGTCGTGTCGGCACACCAGAGGACATTGGCGGCGTCGCCATGTTCTTTGCCTCGCGTGCGGGTGCCCACTGCACCGGAACCGGCATTGTCGTCGATGGCGGTCAGAGTATCCAGTTCCAGCCGCGTCTGTGATCGATACGTCTTCCAGGTAGATGTGCTTTGCAGTCTCAGGTCCCGTTTGTTTGTTCCGAATGAAGCTCATTACTGCAGGTCACGGTGCGTGAGGTGTTGCTTTCTATGTGCGTAGTGAATGGCTGCGTCCCTGATCAGACCGCCAGTGTCTGATAATATAGCAGTCGATTGAGAGCGAATACAAATACAAATGCTCAACGATGACAGCCTGCTAGTCTTGAACATAACGCCGTCGCATGGTCCTGTACTTCTTGAGCGAGTACAACGTCTCCGTCTCTGTTGTGTCCACATGTTTCAAGCAAAGGCGTCAGTCTTCCTGATCGGGCGCACCTGGTCATCCAAGGCAACCGGCACTTCCCACCTTTCTTGACAAACTCGGCGAGATCGAGTTTCGCCTTGATCTCCTTTTCGTCGGTGAGGTGTGCGTTCTTGGCAAACATGCTGCGTAGCTTGCCTAGAAAGTTGTAATTTGGATCTGGGTACTCTCTTCCTAGTCGATGCAGCTGTCCAGTACAAAGAAGATGTTGGAGATGGTTAGTGGCACGTCGCTGTAGCTGCACGGAGCGACCTTTGATCGCCGCGTGACGACAAGAGCATGGTGCCGTCGCCCCCTGAGCTTGGGCACACGCACCTCTTTGTACAATCCGATCGCTCTCGCCCGCAGTGGGTGTCCGAGTGGCGGCATGGTGTGGGAGTTTCGTGTCGTTGTCAACGCGAGTTTGATGGTGCTTCCGAATGTTCAAGCTCCGTGGATGGTGGTCGAAGCGGATGACAGAGCGAAGGTAACGTGTCAAGAAGCACAGACGCCAGTACAGCTTCCTCCACACTTCGACCCGTTTTTGCCCAGCCGAGAGGCGGGAAAAAAGTCAAACGTGAAATGCAAAGTACAAGAAATGGTCTTGACGAACAACCTTCTTTCCTCTCGTCACCGTGTGCTCCTCGTCGCCACCGCTGCAACACCAAAGCATGGATCGCTTCAAGCAAGAGTCCGAGATCGACGAGGCTACCAAAGCCGAAACCGCCGATGCACTCGCCAAGTCGCGCCAGTTCCTCACTTCCCGTCTGCTACCGGACCTCGATCAGGCGAATCGCAACCATCAGAGCCTCGTCGCTCAGATAAACGAATACAAGAAGCTTCGAGAGACCCTGCGATCGCTCGACACCGACGAGAACCGCATCAAGGATTCAACTGCGATATCTACGGACACGACACTGCTAGCAGACATCGGCGGCGGTGTGGCAGTGCAAACTCAACTGTAAGCCCGGGCTGCACCACACGCTCGTTTCGTGAAGAGGGCAAAGGCGGACTGACTCGTACAACTCATTGTATCTACACCGTGGCAGCCTGGAAGAAGAGAACCCGATCATCTCGCTAGGACTCGCCAACTTCTACGCGCAACTAACAAACAGAGAGGCAAGAGCGTTCATCACCAAGAAGCTCACTCTGCTCGAAACGTAAGCACGCCCTATCCTCCCACACTGGCACACGAACAAAGCTGACTTCGATACCGTTTGTTGCTTTCTACAGAAAACGTGACCGAGCGATAGACAAGCTCGCGCAGATCGAGGCGCATATCCACCTTGTAAGTGGCCTACCTAACGAAGTGTGCCAGTGACGGCTTGCAGACTGACCGTACTCACTTTGACTTCGTCATTATCTGCAGACCTCGACATCAATAACCCAGCTGGACAATCTGCATCGTGGTGGTTCCGTCATCGACGACGTGTGACCCCACTCTGTACTTTGCCCCGACCCGCACCATCCGACACCTCAGATTCGAGCGCGTACTCGCGTGAAAGCAATGTGGACGCTACTAAAGCCAGAGGCTCATTTGTTTGCCTCGAATGGACCACGACTTATCCGCCGGCCTCTGTCATGATATCTTCGCAGATGGCACGCAACTGCTTTGGCCACGCCAAAGGCCGAGCATGGTAGAGCAACCCAGTTAAACCAGCAGTCGGGTCCATGAAAATACGTTGACGCAACAAATTGGCAACATGGAACGAAAAGTTTCCATTCTATTGGGAGATGTTCTACAGTAAGAAGGCTAGGAGACGACTAATCCAACGATATGGTCTGGAGCTCGCGAGCTTGCAGTGTAGACAGACGATGATATCTCAAGCATCGCGGGTGAACGCGCTACCGAGGTTGAACAAGGAGCCGGGCAACGACCTCTTGCTCTTTGCGGGAATGGTCTGCTGGACAAGTTGATCAGTGTGCGCCTTGTACAGAACAGCCGAGTCGAGCACGCCGCCGTCGGTCGAGTGAATCATCTCGACCTTCAAGTGGTTGACGTCCTGGAACGTAAGACGCGCGTAACCGTTGTGGACACCGTCAGCGAACGCTGTGTACGATGGCATGGACTCGACGCCTTCCAAGCCTTCGATGTTGCCTGCAGCACCAGCGACGATGTACCAGGGCGCCTTTGGGTTGTTCAAGCCAGCAGGGTCGACGGTGCCGTTGTAGATGGGCTGTTGACGCTGCAGGTTGTGCACGTGACCGGCGACAAAGAGGTCGACGCCGTACTGGTAGAAGATGTCTTCGAACGCGGTTTGGCATTCGGAGCAGATGTTGTCGCTTCCGCCGGTGCTGTACCACGGGCGGTGGCCCATGGCGATGACCCAGGGCGTCACCTTGCGATCGACCGAGGCAAGATCGGCTTTGAGGAACTCAATCTGCTGGTTAGGGCGTCCGAACGGACCCGCGTCCAGCTTGGACGTGTCGGGAGCATCGGCAAAGTCGGTCTCCGTGTTGATTGAAACAAAGTGCACCATGCCATAGTCGAACGAGTACCAGAAGGGAGGCAAGGCGAGCTTCTGAGCCGCCGCAGCACTCGCCTTGGCAGCATCGTCGGTGCTCTGCGAAGCAAAAGTCGTAGGCATGTTGGGGCCGAACCTCTTCGAATAGTCGGTAACGTTGTACTGGCCCTCGGGGCAAGCTCCTTGGTAGTATGCGACCTCGCGGCAGCTAACCTCATGGTTGCCTAACGATACCTGATAGGGCTTGGTCCTGGAGACGTAGCTGAGCTGGTCGAAGAAGAGCTCGGTGATGGCAGCATAGGCATCCTTGCCATCCAGCAAGTTCTGAGGACGCAAGAACCAGTCGTCAGCATAGGCGAAGTCGCCGGGGTGGATGACAAAGTCGTAGAGGTCGGCACTCTGCACAAGCTGTTCGATGGTCGAGTGAGTGAGACTGGGCGGGATGTAGGGGATGTCACGCTTCATGGTGGTGGTGTACCCATCAAGACCGTAGACACCCATGTCGATGACGGCGTTGACGACGAAACTGGAGGTGTCGCCGGGGCTGCGTGCGCTCTTGAACGAATTGACAGTGGAGTTGGTGGAGTCGATCTTGTAGTAGTAGGTAGTGGCGGGAGCAAGGTCGGGCAAGACGACGTTCTGGAACCAGGTGCGCGAGGTCGCGTAGGTTTCCGAGTTGGAAGAGCAGACGCGCTTATCGAGGGTGTCGGCAGAGGTGCCGTAAGCGACGCAGGGCTTGGAGACCTTCTCGTAGGTGTTCCAGGCGACCGAGACTGCGTTGAGGGCTTGGAACGAGAGACGGGTCTGCGTTGGGGTGGTCTTGTCGGCGGGGATGTTGGGGTACTCGTAGGCCCAGACCGAGTCGATACTGGCGGCAATGAACGCCAGCACGGATGCGACGGTGAGGCCGTTCATCTTTTGTACAGAAGGCAGGTGTGAGAAGATGCGTGTTTACTTTTAGGAGCCATTGTGGTAGGACGACAAGGATGCGCTCTTTATACTATGTCGCGGCTATGCCATCTCTGACGGAGTGGAATCGTACCCTAAGGACAACAGGTCCGCCGGCTGGACACCGAAGCTCGGCTCTGTGCTCGTTCCAACTAAGTTCTGACAGATCTGCGTGCACTCAAAGAGGTGGGGCTTTGGAACTCGAATCATGCGGCGGCGGCGGCGGTAAGAAGGGCGGTTGAGCGGCAGACGGGTTTTTCTTCTAGTCTGGGCCAGACGGAGAGCGAATGAGAGTCGCTGCTTTTGTCAAGCCCACAGGCCTGGATGGAGGGCGGCACAAACAAGTCAGGGAAGCTTCCGAGTACAGGACGGGGCAAGAATCTGACCAAGTCGAGAGAACGTGTGCGGGCAAAGCACAAGGACGCGGATGCACAGATGACGGCGAGCATGCATCCGATGCAACGTCGGCGAGCACGTTTGAATATCTGTACAGCTTCTCAAACAGGGCCAGGAACAATGAATAGTCTCTATGTTGCGATGGTGAGACGACGAGACTCAAGATTGCTGGACACTCATGTGTGTATATAATAAATCACTCGGCGAGGCCGAGATGGTGAGCACGTTCTCTGCTCGCTTAACTGGACAGACACCGCTTTTGAAACTCGCGCCGACTTTGCGCCTGGAGGCACTGGGTGGGTATCGAAGCCTGCGTTCAAGCGGCGCTTGAGCCGAAGCATGGAAGAAGCAAAGCGGTCGCTGCCACAGTAATTGCTGCTCCCAGACATGCATGCAGCATGAAACGTCAAACAGAGCACAAGCCGTTCCATGGCCAACAGCGACGAACCAGGAACATGCTCTGATCGGGCTTCTTTCTCAATCGGGCTGTTTGATCTGTGTTCTGCTTATGTGTGACTTTACGCAGGGATTGCGAAAGTCTCGTGTTAACGTTATCACATTTTCTGTCGTCGAACGGTTCCTGTCCCGCTTTTGCTGTGCAAGTGGTCCCTGTAGCTTAGAATGCCGGGGCGCGCGGGAGCAGAGAGAGAGAGAGCAACTCGAACTTGGCAGGTTCCAAATCACAGCCACAACCCCATTCGGAGGTTCCCCGCAACTGCTCGACTGCTGTCATTGTCGTTTCGAACGTTTCGAACCAATCAGAGAAGAGCCAAGCAAAGGCCAAGAAGAGTCGTTCCCACCTTTTTGGAACTCAAAGCTCTCCTTCTCTCTGGCTCTCAGTTGCCTTTGTCGACAAGCCAAGATAGGTTGAAACGGATTGAATGCGAAGCGAGCTAGAGCTTCTGCTAGAGTCGATAGTGCGGTTGAGCGTGATCCGGATAAAACCATTTGGTGGGTTTGAGCTTATCGTTCAGTGAAAATAGAACTAGGCCAGTTGAAACGGCGAGGGCTCTGCAGTAGCTTCCCATTTGGACCCTGTCTTTTTTGCAACGAGGTCGAGGTCCTGGCCAAAGCTCTTCTGCAGAGGCACATGGCCCTCTCGTGGTTTCTTCCAGTCGAGCTGTTCGCTTGTTCGTTCGCTGAAGCCTTAGACGCTATCCTCGACTTTGGGTTCGCTATCACCTGTCTCACCTGTCTCTCTTGCTCGAGCCTCCTACTTCCTCCTCGATTCACACCATCCTTCTGATCTCGATTCACCTACTTTCATCAACATTCATAGACCTGCACATACACTACAAGCTTCAACGACATCCGTAACCTATCCAAGTGCTGGTCACCTCTTACCACCCAAGCCAGCGAACCCCGTTCTATCCACCTTAACCTCGATCTTGCTTGCAGCTTTCGCCTGATGCAATAGTGGCTTTCCATCGACAAGGCAATCACCTTTTTGGACTGACTACAACATGGCCGCAGTCGCCAATTCCTCTCGACAGGCGCTGGACGCCGCACCGCTGAGCACACAAGACAGCTCGTCACCGACACCGCCTCGTCTATTGATTCGCTTGCCTCCGCAACATGAAACCGACCAACACCGTCATCCGCTCAAACGCAAGTGGCGCTCCATCGTCAACTTTTTTGCCCTCCCCATCCGCTCTTACTACCTCGAACCACCTGGCGTCGCCTACCGCAACCAGATGCATGCGCAGCGAGCCAATGCCTGGGACAGCAACGACGCCCAAAGCACCTACCGGCCTTGCCCTGCTTACACTGATCAAGTCGGAGACGATGAAATGGTGCTCTTCAAGGCGCAGGAGGAAGCCGAAGCCTTTGCAGCCATGCAGCGCGATCAACAGGCTGCTACGAGTGCTCCTGAGGTGCAGCAGCCTGAACACATGCCGTCTCCCGGATTGAACGGCGCTCTCACAGATGATGACGACGTCGAGGATGAAGAAGACAACCAAGCTCAAAGCAGTGAGCACCTCCGCTCGTGGCCGCAGATGCCACCCGCGGCTTTCACCATGTCTGCCGCTACCGCCGAGCCCTCTCCTCGATACGAGATCATCGACCCCCTTTCTTCCTTTCCCGTCGCATCTTCTTCTTCTCAACCCATTTCTGCGCCACGACGTCCACGCCTCGGCACGCGCACCCGCACACACAGCAATCTCTCTCGATCCTCAGAGGCACCCACGTTCATCAACGGCATTGCCATGTCTCGACAATGCTCCACGCCCCTGTCCCCCACCATGGCCCTTCTCTCGAGCTCTCCGCCTACCTCTGTGCATCATCGCCGAGGCAGAGCCCAGACAAGCTTGAATGCTGCTCGGCCGACCCTAGAGGGACGAAACATCTCGGAACCGCTCAGCTGGACGTTGGTGCGATCGCAGTATTCCTATCCGAAACGCGGCTTGACTGCCGAACAGCTGACGTTCTTGAGCTCGGTCGAGTCCTTGGGTCGCTTTGGTGTGCCTGCTTCGCCCGAGGTGGCTCCATCACCGGCGTACGAGGTGTCGCCGTCGGCGAGTGCTGGACAAGATTATGGGTTTCCCTCTACGTCGGATGGCGCAGCAGGCACCGCGCAGCGATAGACGATACAACCCAACAATGCCCCCGTTCTCGTTTCGCCGTAGACTACAATTTTCGACGTCGCACACTCTCTTCTTGTCCGCCTTCTTGCATGCATCACTCCCGCTTGGCCGTCTCATCGTTCCTTTGTTTCTCATTCTCATCTACCTGTCGTCACATTCGCATTTGCATTTCCCGCCGCCTTCAGTCTCAAACAACCTCGGTCTCTCTTCTACTTGCTGTCTCTTTCTCAATATCACAATCATTCTGCTTCCGTAAGCGTGCCTGACTGCCAACTGGGTATATTGTTTGGGCTCGGACAGTCCTCTTCAGAAGACACGACCGGAGCCTCTGCAGCGATAACACGTCTCGTCGCCCAACCAGAAGCTCTCGATGATCCCCCTGCCTCCGCACTCATAACACAGTCTCCCGCCGATCCTGGGATCGCCTGGCATGACTACGAGCGCGTTGGGCGGCGGAGGACGTGCGCCGTACCATGCCACGGGCGGCTGCACCGACACGTACGGGTTTGGTCCGCCCGGGTTGGGCCCAAACCCGCCGACGAACCCCGCTGGTGGAACAGGCGCACTGCCGTAGGGGCTGGGGGCGGGCGCGGGATGGCCGTACGGTGCGTGGTGTGCTGGCGGCCGAGGAGGTGGTGGAGGCGGGCCGTGGCCGGGAGGCGGGACGGGAGGGGGGACGTACTGCGACGGTAAGCGCTCGTCCGAGTTGACGTTGCTGGCATCCTGATAGTTGGGTGGCACATCGGACATGCGTGCTCCTTCAGTCTCTGCATCGACGTTTGGCGATGCGGGTGGTCGCGACGTTGCAGATACGGGAGGCGGTGCGTGCGGGGGTGGTGCATGAACCGGCGGTGCGTATCCTCCGTATCCATGCTGAATAGGGCCTGCAGCAGCACCAGGGTACCCGCCCGCCACATACCCATGACTCGGCCTCCCTCCAGGAGCGGCCGCACCCAGCGGCGGCCCACCCACCACCGGCAGCGGCTTCTGAAAGTGACTGGTCGCGCCGTTCAACCCAGCCGAATAACTCATGGCCGACGTGTACGTCTTGCCGTACTTGTCCCAGCAGCTCTTGTGCGGATTGTTCGGGTCGCCGTGCTTATAGCCCGTGTCGTTGCACTTGGCGCAGCCTCGCCAGTCGCGCGGGTAGACGAGCAGCTTGCCTTTGCGCAACAGCGGCTGCCCGGGCGTGGGCACTGTGGTGGGCCGGTACGAGTCCTCGCGCCTGTTACCTGGTCGATGGGCAGAGGACGAGGTTGCGGATGCCGGTGGGGGTCCGGATGGGGGTGCGTAAATGGAGGGAGAATCAGGTGTTGGTGAGACGGGAGAGGTGATCGAGGAGAGTCGCGAATGCCGCGAGTCGAGGCTTGGTCTGTTTGCTTCCGGCTGCGAGTGTGTTGGGCTAGGTGAAGCAGCGTAGTTTCGGGGTGGAAGCGAGGGAGGCGGGGCAGCCGTGGCAGTTGCTGTGTGCGGTGATGTGGTTGTCGATGCACCTGTTTGCTGTGGTGTGACGGCACTCAGGAACGGATTGGTGCTCGAAGCTGGATTTGGAGAAGCTGCAGTGGTACTGGAGTGCTCTTCCGGCGATAAGAAAGGGTTGTGCGATGTGGATGTACCCGTATGACTTGATACTGCAGCAGTGGTAGAAGGAGGAGCTGCGCTTGTGTTCGTCGGATTGTTAGGTTCGCCAAGCGGCTCGTACGGAGGCGGAGGCTCATCCGGTAACGGATCGTTGTCTGCATCGTGGGTGCGCGACATGTTAGGAAGGAGCGTAGCTGCTGTACAGCTGTCCACTCTTTGATGCTATGCGCAAGGCAGAAGAGAAGGGTGTAGGGACGATGGTGGTGGTTCTGATGGTGGACAGCCAAGGCTGTGTCTGTGCGAGCCAAGACATCCGAAGCTGCACGTTATCGGCAGAGCTGGATTATAGACTGCAACTTCCGACATCATTTCGGCCCGCTTTTCTTTCTCTCTACGCCGAAACAGGCTCGATTTTCTGGAAAAGTGGAGTATGGAAAAAGTGCGGAAGTCGGAGACCAAGTTGTTGTGCGGAAAGCGCTTTCTTCTCAGCTTTTTGTTTCCTGTTTTCCTTGTTCATTGGTACCCACGCAGCATCAACGGACATCAGCTTCACAGCAATCGCTGGGGCAAAAGCATCGTAGGCGTAGCGATTACCAACGTCTACTAATCATGTCGGTCACTCTGCACACCACCCTCGGTGACATCAAGGTGTGTTCCAGATTTCCTCGCCAACCTCTAACGAGTTGTTTACTGACGCCAGATTGCCTCTTGCTCACTTGCAGGTGGAAGTGTTCTGCGAAACAACACCACGTGCAGCTGAAAACTTCCTCGGTCACTGTGCAGCTGGCACATACAACGACGTCAAATGGCACCGCAACATCAAGGCGTTCATGATCCAGACCGGCGATCCAACGGGTACAGGCAAAGGCGGCCAGTCAATCTGGGGCAAGCCTTTCGCCGACGAGATCCGATCTACACTCAAGTTCGACCGCCGAGGTATCGTCGCATGTGCCAACGCAGGTCCGGATACCAACAAGTCGCAATTCTTCATCACCTACGCCAAACAGCCGCATCTGGACGGGAAGTACACCATCATCGGTAAGGTCATCGATGGCGCAGAGGACGGAGGAACGCTGGACGCCATGGAGGTTGTCCCGGTCGATAGTAAGAACAGGCCGACAAGCGAGATCAGGATGACCAGCGTCACGGTTCATGCCAACCCGATTGCAATGAAAGCAATCGGCAAGTGATGCACTCGAGAGCACGCACGAAGAAGATCGCATTGCAAAGCCAAACAATCGAACAAGAAACGAAGAGGGCTGCAGTCGCTGAAGGGAGCTGAAAAAGGCAGGCACATCAGACGTGCGCAGCAGATCCCGCTGTCACACCATTGCCGAACGCGTTTTGGCCAAAGGCAGAGGTGGTACCCGTGCCTGCAACCACCTGCATCGCCGAAGGAGGGATATAGCCTGCTCCTCCATCCGGAACCGCTCCAACGCCATAGTCGCTTCCACCACCACCCGTTGCTGCTTGAGCTGGGTTGGCAGCTCTAGCCGCAGCTTGCTGGTCCACCCAAGCACGGAAGTCGTCGCGCAGTCGAATCTGCCCGCGTTCGTCGACCGTCATCCAAGGATACTGGGCCAGGAACTGCGTCACGGGGATCGGTTGCGTCCAGCCCTGAGGCAGCACCCACGTAGCTATCACGCCGCACCAAGTACCGATACAAGACAAAACAAGAACAAAAAAGCAGGTCTGGTCAGTATCTCCGACCTCGAAAGTAATGAACACTGGAATGGAACGTGGGGCTTGGACACTTACAATTCTTGCAGCGACCGTGCTCGGTCTTGTGCGAATGGCCAAGAATGTCGTCGATCCAGCCTCGTTTACGAAGTCCCTTGAGCAGCAGGTGTCCCGTTTCGGGATCAACGGGGACGACTCTACCTGTATCGGTGCACATAAAGTTGTGGGTCATTTGCAACAAATACCAGTCCTTCATCTGTCCTCCGAGGTTGCGTTTCTCTTCAGTGTTGCTGCCGAAGAGGACGGCCCTTCTGTGTTGCGATGCGCGGCAACCAAAGGTCAGAAGAACCAGCACAAGTAATGGCAGGATCAATTTCGCCTTGATGATCAGCATCGTTGCATTTAACGAAAAGGAATGTACAGGTGGAGAGAGGGTGTGCGTGTGTGTGTGTGTGTGAGAGAGAGAGAGAGAGAAAGAGAGGTAAAGATGGTCGTCGAGCAGTGAACCGTTTGAGAGGTTTGCTGGTGCAAGCTTAACGTCGCTCGTCCAAGTCTGCACGCAGTGTGCTTCATTGCTCTGCTTTTGTTGTCAGCTGAGCTAATCCCACCTCTTGAGCTTCATGTGCTGTCGACTTCGTTAACCACATGGTGGGTCAAGCAAGGTCGTTGTCAGGCTTGATGAGGTGGGGACTATGACCATCCCGATTTTTTTCGTCTTGCTCCCGATTCGACACTGACAAGTGTGAACGGCGATGATGCGTCGTCGGAAGAATAGGCACGTTCGACACCTCCACTGCTCGATTTTAGTTACCGAGAGCTCGTTGATCAGTCAACGTTCCCTTTGTCTAACCTTCATTACCTCAGCCCGGCCTCGCCTCCATCAGCTATATCACAACCATGCATTCCTAGTACCACTTGAATGACACTGCATCGCTGATGCTTCATTTCACAAGAAAGATGCTTCAACCCCACACGACACTGTACGTGCACTTAGCTCGACGCACACTGCTGTCGATTCCTCCGGCGTATCGAGTTGCGGCCACAAGCAGGCACATCGCCTCGTCCAGCCGTGATGCTGCACAGGTACAGGAAGATATTGCACGCGATGCACAACCATCGCCACACCGGGATATCTCGACAGATGAACCACAAAAGCTAGGCAAAAGAGCACGCAAAGCGATCAAGGCCCGCCAGAGGCAAGAGCAGGAGCGGTCAGCCAAAGAGGCAAAGTTCAACGGCCGCACTCCGGCACAAGGTGACGATGCAGCGGGTGCGAGTAAAAGCGAAGACGTCTCTAGCGCAGCTGACACAGCCGGACCACATCCCATCCTGAGGGTCAAGCATGTCCTGCAGGAGAGTGAAGGGCCATCGCCGCTGCCAGGCACCTCACGAGAGAGCCAAGAAGTAGACCAATGGCGGTCGAGGCTCAAGGGTCAAGATGCCTCCGACCCTACAGCTGGGTGGAGCGGCTCGCTGTTTCGAAGTCACATCTCCTCGCTGCTTTCAGGATTCGGAACTGCGCCCAACACGCGTCCGCTGCAAGAGAGTGATTTGCCAGGAGGTTCTTCCGCCTCGACCATTAGCCTCGCGACGCCTCCAACGCCAGCAGAAACATTGCAACTAACCCCAAGCAACAATGATCCAGCCAGACCATCCGCAAAGCTAGCGAACAAGAAAGCCACCTCGACCTCGCCGTTCATGACCAAATCCGAACGCATGGAATCGCAAGCCCGTGTCATCTTCCAAGCCATTCGCGAAGCACGCGAACGCGGCATGGTCGACGAAGACGAGTCCTTCTTCTACCCGTACCCGGAAGGAGTGCCACCCAAGGACCTCGATGGCAAAGATGCTGTATGGCTCAACCTTGGCCCCGACCCGGAAGCGTGGGGGCGCGAGATCCCGCAGGTCAAGGACAAATGGCTCGAAGTGCTCTCGCTCGGTCTGGCCAAGGAGATCTCTGGTCGACATCCAGCAGCGTCATCAACGTCAGCAGGCGGTGTGGACGGGGAATACGGCGATACGGAGCAAGCTCGGAAGGATGAGTTAGCATTCGACGATCTAGTCGAGGACTTTGACCTGGAAGACCACGAGCGGCTAGAACAGCTGGGCGATTCGATCGTCAACATGTCTTCGCGGCTGCTCGCCTACCACTCGTACCCAGATGTCAACGAAGGATCACTCACTCGGCTGTCCAACTACCCGACGCAGAACAACTTTCTAGCCCTGTTGTTCCAGGAATGTGGACTCGCTGCCAGGCGCGATGAACTTCGACGCGAGCTCCGCAAAGCGCGCTCGCCCGATGATGACTCAGTGGATGCTGACGACGCGACGCCTACGAAGCGGCAGGCCAAGAAGGAGGGCGAGCCGGCACAGACCGAGGAAGAAAAGGCAAAGCTGCCGCTGCTGATAAAGCGCGATGCCGACATGTTTGAGGCGTACGCTGCAGCGGTGTTCCTCAGCAACGGCAATGATTTCAACGTGGTGCATCATTGGCTCTGCCACCTGTTCCGACCGTTCCAGGACCAAGCGTATCGGTTCATGGTGCAGCGGAGTGAGGCGCTGGCGAGGTTGCAGGCGAACCGTGCTGTGGCGGCCGCCGCCGCCGCCGCCGCCGCCGCTACTACAGCGGAACAGGCTCCTGCCGCCGTTTTGTCAGCTACACGCTCGATCCTCAACAAATCGGACAGCACGCCATCGCCAACCAACCTGTCAGCAGAGGGACTCGGAATCAGGTCGGCATCTGTGGACCCATCCTCGGTCCCCTTTTCTTCACTCTTCCCCGACTTTGCACGCACCTCGGAAAAGTCTTCGACCCCGATCCCTGCCTACGCTTTGACTAACGCTAGCGAGGCGTTCATCACGGACGAGTTCCTCACCGTTGCCGCGCGCGCCCGTCGCCAACGCGAAGAGAGGCTGCGCGAAGAAATGCGGCTGCAAGACCAGCAGGAACTCATGAACATGGGCTGGTTCCGCAAGGGCTTCCTCAACCTCCGAACCGGCTTCAGGCAGTACGTGCTAGGCAAGGACGTGGAGAGCGAGCAAGAGGCACGCTTCCGGCAGAAGGTGAATGAACAGAGGGGGATGAGCGAGAAGGATCGACAGAGGTTGAGGGCCAAAGAGAGGAGTGCGGCGGGCGTGTCGATCAAGAGTACGGGCAGTAAGAAGAAGACCAAGGTGTCTGAGGTCGAGAACGGCCGAGATTGAGGGATTAGATTGCATGCGCAATGCAAATATAGATACCAGATCCAGCAGATGCATCGCAAAGAACGTGTTGCTGTGGGTCAGTCGTGTTCGCAAGAGGAGATGAATCGAGGAGTGAGGAGGGGTGAGAAAGCGACAGCTGAGGAGGCGCCGCCAAATCCGAAAGAAGCGGAGAGGGAAAGGGGAAATCCTTGCCGGGTATTCGGTTTAAACACAAGAGGCAGCACACCGCGACCTGGATGCCTGATATTGGGTTCTCCCCGCATTTTTTCGCAAGGCGAGATGCGAACAGTGAGGGTCTGAGCGTCATTGAAACGCTGCTTCTTCTTGTCCTTCACCTCTTCTCACTTTTACTACTGCCACACCACCGAACTGGTACTCGTCGACAATGCTTCCATCAACTCGACTTTTGTTGTATCACACCGTACGCAGGTGCGCACCACATGATCGCAGCAAGACGATCGGCTTCATCGGTCTTGGTGCAATGGGCAAAGAGATGGCCAACAATCTGCTCTCAAAAACACTCGCTGCCCATCCTGACCCTGCCGTCACGTTCGTCGTACACGACACATTCGAGCAGTCAATCACGCGCTTCCTAACAGCCAACACGTCGCTTCATGCCAACCGCAATATCCTTGCCGCTTCGTCGCCCGCGGGCATCGCAAAGCTGTCCGGAACCATCGTGACGATGCTCCCCTCTTCGCCCGAAGTGGAGAGCGTCTACACACACGAAAACGGCATTTTGGATGGACTCGAGTCGTACAAGGATGCTGCAGCCGACGATGTGCAGGCCAAGACGCTGTGCATCGACTGTACCACGCTCGACCCGGACGTCGCTGTCTCCACAGCCACCAAGATCAAGACCGCCAACGCACACGGGGCATTCGACATGATCGATGCGCCTGTCTCAGGTGGTGTGGTCGGCGCCAACGCAGGCACGCTCTCGTTCATGGTCGGTTCGGACTCTCCCATCGCTTTCGCCGCAGCGGAGCCGCTGCTTGCCATGATGGGCTCGCGCGCTATTCACTGCGGCAAGAACGGCAACGGTCTGATCGCCAAGATCGCCAACAACCTCTTGCTGGGCATCTCGATGCTCGGCGTCACAGAAGCGATGCTGCTCGGCACCGCACATGGATTGCCACCCAACGTGCTCGCCGGCATCATCAACACGTCGACGGGCAAGTGCTGGTCGAGCGAGGTCAACAACCCCTGCCCCGGTGCGCTTGAGGGAACCAAGTACAGCCCGCCGGCGGATCGCGATTACCAGGGCGGCTTTGCCGCACGCCTGATGGCCAAGGATCTGAAGCTGGCGATGAACACGGCAAAGCTGCAGGGCGTGCCGACACCGTTGGGCCAGCTGACGGCTAGTATCTATCAGGCATTGGGCGGGAACGACGAGTTCAAGGACAAGGACTTTGCGGTCGCGTTCAAGGCATTGAGCGCTGCCCTCGGTCGGGAGGAGTTCAAGGGGGCACGGGAGAAGGTCTAGTCGAGCGAAAGCAATCCAGGCAAGTGCATTCACAGCCCACAGTGTCAACTTTCACAGACGATGAGAATGGAGTGTACAACTGGCCCACCACAGGCGGCCAAGTGTTGGTATTAGTATAAAGTGGTGTATATATGAGAATACTAAAAATACAAGTTCCTCGTCTCATTCGTGGGTATCAAGTGTGTATGTTGTAGGTCTCGTTAAAACCTCCTGAGACTCAATCCGGTCTGAGCGGCCTGGTTAAAGTATTCCTGTAGCTCCCTTTGGCGTGTCGCCTCTTCCTGCTGCTCCATCCTCGCCGTGTGGTGCACCATGGCCTCGTAGTCCGAGAAGTTCTTGGTAACCTGTCTCGAGATGGCAGGCGATGTGTTTGCGCTCGACGCTGCGGAGACGGGATGCAGCGAGGCAAAGCCGTGCGAGGTGAACGAGGAGCGTCGGGATGAAGTGGGTGTGGACAAGGCGGACGAGTCCGAGGCGTGTGCTGTGTGCTTTTTCGACGACGACGACATGGAGAGTTTGCGCTTGAACACGCGGAGCAGGTCGAGGTGCGTCGACGACGACGCAGTCGCCGAAGAAGAAGATCGGGAGGAAGGGTACGATACGGCGGGGGCAACGTCGTCTGAGTCCTGCGTCAGCGTTTTGAGCATCGCGTGGCCGTGTACGTCGCGAGTGTGTCGATGACGGCGCTGCTGCGAGTGCGATCGCGTCGGATGCAAGTAGGCATGGTGAGGATGCGACGAGGTGTCATGCGACGATGATGGTGATGGAGAAGGCAGCAGGAAGACGGGGGATAACGACGAAGATGCACCCATGACGGGTGAGGAAGGTGCAGAGGATCGCACCTCTTCCTCGTATAGATCGCTGAAGGTGAGGTATTGGTACGGCATGGTTGACATGTGTGTGTTGGAAGAGAGATGGGTAGCGAGACCCGGAAGAGTGTTGTGGGGTATCCTATATACGGTTATGCGCTGCGCTGAGCCGATGTAGGAATGCCGAGTGCGCCTGCTGTTGGCCGTGATGGTGTGATGTGGAGAAGCGTTGCAGCCTTGGATCCGGAAAGGTGTCTCGTGATGCGGGGAAGGGGAGATAAGTCGCAATGGTGGTACGTAGCATGGTCATGAGTCATTGACAAGGAGTCCTGAGTTGAAAGCGTCGACCGTGCCGGTCGGCGAGCTTGGTGGGACGATACCTTATCCTTGACGCGAGTCCGGTCAACACGATTGCCGTATATCGGAGACCCTGACGGCAATTCCAGCATTCCGTGGAAAAAAAGTGGAAAAAGAAAAATCAGTTCGGCGAACTTCGCGTTTAACTTGATTGGCACGCCATCTAACTGCTTTTGACTCATCAAATTCCTCCTCGTCGCGAATTTCTCCGTGGAGCAGCCGTGTCGAGACGTTGAAAGCTGTCAAAAGGAAATGCAAGCCGCTGATCGCCTGTCATTCGAGAAAGGGTTACTGAGCTGAGCACATTCTGGGCGCCATCGGACTTCGGAATTAATGGCCTGACGGTCAACTCTCCCGTCCACACACACCGTCCCGTGCCAAACTACGTCCACAATTCCATCTTGACATCCCCTCATTGTCGCCAGCAGTTCAGTAGGGAAACAGGCAGAACGGCGGCAGCAGCCGATGGCGAGCCAGCAAGGGAGGGCGGCTCTACATGTAGCGCCATGACGGGTGAGAGGTCTCTGTATAAAGGCACCGGCAAAGCATCGGAGTGTTTTCCGGAGAAAAAGGGATTTCCATAGCCGCCTTTCCGCCTGACCGCCCGCCCTCGCTTGTTTCATTCAGCCCAAGCCGGCTTTTGCGCTTTTATCTCTTTTCGCTCGTTTTCAACGCTTCGTCGGGTCGATGACTGGAACGTCACAACGTCGTCCTCGGACGACCATGTCAACCACTTGAGAAGAAAGAACGAAAGTCTTCAAGAATAGCACGTTCAGCGACCATTTTATCGATCTGCACGTCGGTCAAGTGCGAAACTTTCGGTCGAAATAGCGCACCGTTTTGTTCCGAGGTTGCGGATGAAGTCGCGCAGTTAAGGAAATATGGACTTAACATCGTCATATGGCGTCTTGTATCGGACTTTCGTCCGCCTTTATGGCCGAATTCGAGACAAGATATGTGCGGTCCAAATCGTGAGCCGGCACCGGCATCCGTGTGGAAGCCGTGGACCGGTACAAAGATGACGGCGTGGACGATGCTTGGGCCCCATCGTCTCGCTTAGCGGTACCCTGGTTGAGACCCGGTTCAGCGGGCACCCGACTATGGAAGCTCCGGTCGTACGAGCAGCCGAGAGCATAGAAAAGGGCGGGGCAGTTGGCGGAGGAGGCAATTTGTTTCTTAAATGTGAGAGCGTCGTGTCCAACATTAAAAGGAGCGGGCAACGTGGATGCGCAATCCACTCGTCCGAGTCCTTCCTACACTTCGGCTGGTGAGCGGAAGGATCGGCTCCTTTCCGTGAGTCATGTGCGATTACGCCGACACCAATAAGCTCGTAGGCGGAACAGAGACAAGGATCAGGTGACTAGGCAGGACAGGGCAACCAAGCACAGTCAGCCAATCAGGAGCGAGCTACAGGCGCAAGAGGACAAAAGCAGCCACTTCGGGTGGACGGAGAGAGGTTGAAGTAAAACTTATCTGATTACAAGTTGCGAGATCGAAGAGCGCTCTCGTTCTAGCGCGCAGCACATCAGCTCTGACTCACCCTCGGAGGCTTCACGGGGAACCAAGGCCAGAGTGCGCTGACTGCGGCAGTTGAACAAAGGCATGCAGCACACATCACCCGAAATAAGGCGTGGCTGCGCGAACCTGCCTTCAAAGCTCGAATTCGAGTGGTTGAAAAGTGGGGGACTGCAGGTCTAGTTAGAGTCTAGTTCAAATCAAGCAGCCAATCACAACAGCGTCGAGATTCGCTTGCGAGCACGACAGAGAAAACTCGTTTCGATCGCACGCTCTGCACGCTCGCTGAGAAAAAGTTAATCTGATAACGGACGAAATCACCCAATTTCACCACGCTCAGGCTCCAGACCAGTCTCGCGCCCGCAGTCACGATACCTGTCTGAGCCGTTTCCCAACGGCAAAGCCTTCGCTTTCATCGCTCTTACCATCATCATCTACACCATCCCAATTAGTCCACCTTGCACACGATACCGTCGTCACGCTGGCTCAGCAGCATACTCGCAACATCCGGACTCGCCGTGTCGTCCATCGCATCTAGTTTTCGCCACGACAACCCCGCCTCGACAAGCTTGGCGAGCACCTGCCCATCGTGACCGCAATCATGTCGTCGCCAGCCATGGCGTCCATGCTTTCATCTGCTGGCCCATCCGCATCCTCCCTTGCAGCACATCGAAATCTCGCCCAGCGACCTCTGGCATCGTCATCCAGCAAACCTGCACCCCCCAAAGCTTCCTCTTCGCGACTCGCACCAGCACCATCTTCCGCTCTTGCTCCAGCACCGGCCCGTCTCGCATCAGCCTCCCCTCCAAAGCCAAAAGCAGCCCTGCCTCCTCCCACTCTCTCGGCCAGCCCTGCACCATCCTCAACCTCCTCCTCCTCTGTTACTGCACCCACCGCTGCTGCCAAAAAAGATGCCACCGCCGGTCCTCTAGTCCAACCTTCCAAGGAATGGGTCCTGCCTGCACGCGCCAAACCCGGTCGCAAGCCTTCCGAGACGGAACCCCTTACCAAGCGCAAAGCCCAGAACCGTGCTTCTCAGCGTGCATTCCGCGAGCGTAAGCAGTCCTACCTCGCCGAGCTCGAGGCCAAAGTTGCCGCCTACGAAGCCGCAGAGATCGATCGTAGCGTCGAAATTCAAAAGGTTGCCCAAAAGCTTCGCTCCGAAAACGAGACTCTACGCAAAGAGCTTTCGCTGTGGAAGGAAAAATTCGCCCACATCGAGCGTTACCTTCTTCAGGCCAAGGCCAACGGTGGACGACTGCCCGGTCTCACCCCGAGCACCAAGTCTGGTCCCGGATGCAAGGCGCCAGCGCACGAAAAGCCACAGACTCCACCTAAAAGGGGTGTCCTCGTCGCGCCAGGTGCAAAGAGCGAGCGCGATAGAGATAGGAGTGCTGGTGGCGTCAGATTCGCAGAGATGGCCTCAGACAAAGCAGCAGCAGCAGCAGCAGCAGCAGCACAACAACAGCAGGCTAGCCCGCCCATCGACCAGCAGCAGATCGCCGCGTCCGTGCCTCTCCGACGCCGTCCTCCTCAGAACCACGCCGTCGATGCAAAGACGTCTGCATCTATCGCTGGCCCCACCACAAATGCACTTGCTCAGCCGCTAGCCGATCCGCAGTCAGCGACTCCGCGCAAAAGTTCCAAACCTGTCCTCTGGTCGTCCGAGCCGCCCTCACCGGAAGCCCCTTCCGCAGCCGCATCCACCTCATCTACTGCTGCTTCCAGTGTGCAAAAGACCGAATCGCTCCTGTCCCCGTCCCTGCTGCCCAACGGTGGCCATCTCTCTGTCGATGGCGGCTGCGGCTTCTGCACCGAGGCCTCCCCCTGTGTGTGTGCAGACGACTTTCTCGATCTCGACAAAGATCCGCAGCCATCGCACATCGCGTTTCCCAGCGACGTCCCTTCTGCGCTTCCGCTCCCCAAACGCAAAGCAGCTTCAAGTGCATTAGATACTTCGAGAAGGATGAGCATTGGTTCCCTCACCCACGCAAACGATGTAGCTTTCGACCAGCGCAGGAGAGCCAGCCCTGCCAAGAAGCTCTGGTACACTGTTCCGCAGCCCGAGTCTCCGCCGGAGTCCACTGTCTCCCGCAACTCGGTAGTGGCTGCGGTGCCGCTCTCGCTCAAGCTTTCCACAAAGAGCAAGACGGGCAAGAAGCTCTGGTCTATCACCGAATCACCTCCATCGGCTGAGCCCGTGTGCACAGGCGACCCCAGCACGTGCGGCGCTTGCTCTACCGACCCAGGTCTCGCAGCGTTCTGTGAAGCCGTCACCACTGCTGCCGCCACTCCCACTCCTTCCTCCTCCTCCGTACCTTCTTCAGCCACCGCTGCTGCCTCGTCTCTTCTGTCTCCACCACGTCCAGGCATGCTGCGTTCCAGCACGACCGGCCAGCTCCCTTCTGCGTCCTCGTACGACTCGCCTGGCGAAACCATCCCATCCGCATGGCGTCAGATCCGCTCCCACCCGCGCTTCTCCCAGTGGCAAGGCGGGCTTGACCTGCTCGCTGAAGTCGTGAGCAAACGCAGTGGCAATGTCCACTCTCCTCTGCTCGCAAACAAGCGTCCGAGAGAAGCGTCCGTCGAGATCGAACCGTCTCGCTCCAGCATCACGTCGACCTCGTTGGCTACCAGCAACGACCGTGCCACCGCCAAACCGGTGCTGCTGCACACCACTTCGGATACCACGGTGCACATCAAGACCGAGGAGGATGCAGACGGGATCGATGTCGAGAGGGAGCACAAGAGGAGGAGGATCTTGATCGATCGAGAGGCTGTGCAGGAGGCACTGGCGCTCTTGGATGCGGGCACTGCTGCTCAGCCCAGAGGGAGTGTTGGAATGGGTATGAGCGCAAGGGAGGAGCAACCGTGTCCGTGCCCTTGGCGACCGGGTGACAAGCGCTCACCATCAGCCTGATTCTCTCCGATCTAATGTATATCCCGTCATCGCCATTTGAGTTGTCCCAATTAATCATGCAAGCACAAAACTCACACTCTCGCTGTTGTAAGCAGATGTAAAAGTGACATCTCGGGACGGACGGAGCTTCGCAGAAGCAAAGAATGCCTATCATCGCTGAGATGGAGCCTGTTCAAAAGTGGAATAGCCTGTTGAGGGTCTTCACCAAAAGCGCCAACTTCTCGGGCCGTCAACAGTCTCGCTCGTCAACCGCACTGGGTACTCTTCGTCATTGGTATGACTGCTTCCGGGGCGGCCGTCTGCTGGCTTCCTCGGCAGCAACGGAAAGGTATCCTGTGGCTCTCTCAGCCACTCCTGGATGCTGCGATGCTCGGCGCTACTTCTGGGGTTGCCTGCCTGCGGCTTCTTCAGTCGAATGGGCCCACTCTCCTGTGGCTCCTCGAGCAATTCCTTGATCCGTCTACCAGCACGGGTCGACAAGCTCTCGCTGTCCAGCAGCGGACGTCCCACTTCCGACTTCCCACCCGCACTCGCTGCCGACTTCACGTTAGCCGACTCCATCCGTGCCACCTCCTTCCCTATCCATCTCCCCGCCGCACTGTGCTTAATGTAGGACCGACCGACGGGAACGATCGCACCCGTGTCCGAGAGCAGCATCGGCTGGCTCTGACTACTGGTCGAACGGACCAAGCTCGAAAAAGTATACGCGGGACTGCTGCGAGTGTTTGGGCGAGCAGATCCTGAGGAAGCGAAGGTGCGCAGCCAGCGGTCGGACGTCTTTGTGCGTAGAAAGCTGGCCCTCACGTTGCGCCATGCGTTTCGCAGCCCCGATCCGAACCCTTGGTGAGCAATCGGCTGCAGTCGTGCCGCCTTCGCTTCCTCCGCCTTTTCTGCTAGCCTGTCCAACAACGTTGGCGCTCCGGTGGCGAGCTGCACGAGACAGAGCGTAAGAAGCATCAGTAGGATGGAACGCATTGTTGCGAATAGGATTTGTACGTCTCTGGGACGACGAGCGATGTGCGGAAAGAAACACGATCGGAGAGGGGGTTTGCCGTTGGTTTTATTCGAGATCTCGTCGGTGGGGCTTGCGTGGCGAGTAGGAAAGGGCTTCAGTAGGGAAGAGAGGTGGAACGATCGAGCGGTGGTACTTCATCTCGAGCCGGAACAATGAAGCCAGCCCTGCCCTTTCGCTCGCTCGCTCCCTATTCAGTGCCGTTTGCAGTGCCGAGCAGCGTCCTTTTCGAGGGTCCGATTTCGCATCTCAGCTGACCATTTGGCTCTCGCTGACGAGGGGAATGCGATCAGAAAGCAGCTTCTCATGAAAGACAGGCCCTACGATGCACGATACCACCAGTCTTATTGGGAGTCCAGGCACATACTCTGTTGAAAGGCCTCATCTTGACGATTTTCGTTTCCATCATTGCGCCACTGCACAATAAGCGAGTGGGAGGATCTCACCCTTGGCGACTTTCGTGAGCGGGCTGGGCTCCACCAGACATTCACAATGTTGCATTATATATACAACTCAGGAGCAGACAAACATGAATTGGCCGGTTGGCCCAATGGTAAGGCGTCTGACTACGAAGATTTCCCCACAGGAAATTGGCTAATCAGGAGATTCTGGGTTCGAGCCCCAGGCTGGTCACATTCTTTTTTTGAATAGTCTCGTTGCAATTTTTTGGGCTGTGCTTTTTGTGAGGGGTTTTTTTTTCTCTTTTTTTTCTCAAGTTCCGCCAGTATGTCCAAGCATCAAACATCACACAGTCAATGAAGGGTAAGGGAGGTTGAGACTTTGAGGAAACTTCGTCTACAAGAAAGGAGAGGTGATATTGAAAGTTGACACACTGACCGTCCTTAGGATGTTTCGACCACGTGTGCAGCTTCGGTAGCGTGGAGGGAAGAAGAGGATAGGCGAACAAGGACTTCGACCTATCTTCCTTTCGTAAAGGCTGACTCGATGTCACTGGCGACGCTGTCGGACGATATGCTCAGGTTCTTCGGAATCGACGTCCCTGAAGCGAGGTGGCCACACCAGTTTCCTCTCATCGGAGGCTGGAGCCCTACGAGCAGACGGAGCGAGCAGACGGAATTCGTCTTCGGTCACGGGGCGCCTGGAGCTACCAGTGTTGATGCGGAGACTCGACAGTCTCTCGGCAAACTCGTCGACGTCAACAGCCTTTCCAGCATCGGAAATCTCGCCAGCGGCCTCCTTAGCAGCTTGCTCGATAGCGGGCACAGTGGGAGCTGCACATACGGAGGTTGTCGTCATGGTGACGACAATGGCCACCAGGCAAACCAAGGAGAAGGCTGTCTTCATGAGGCTTGAGGTATAATAAGAGCTGGCCAGAAGCTAAGCTTGTCAGAATCGAAGATGAAGTGAGTGAGATGAGGAAGGTAGAAAGGGACGGAAGGGTTTTTGCCTTTTGTAGCTTTGGTGAGCTGCCATCGAACCGTTGAGCAGGTGACACCAACAGCAGAACGAATAACATCTTCCAGATCCTTCGAAGAGCATGGGGCGAGAAGCACAGCTTTTGGTGATCATACGGAGAAGCTGAGATGATTGGATGCAAGATTCCAGCAAAGTATCACACTTCATTATCCTGGTGCAAATCTACAAACGGGTGGGATTACTTCGCCCATTGTCAGCGTCGCGCCCGTGCTCGGGTGGGCGGTATCATAGTACACACGCATGAAGTATAGCTAGTGGTGTTACAAACAACAGGAGAAATTTGCATTGGCGGTCATTGTCTCGATCGCCTCATGTCAGGACTGTCTGATATAACGATACCTGGTGTCACAATCCCGGAAAAAGGACAAATGTGTTAAGTCGTTCGAAAATTTACCGCAGGTTCGCCGGCAAGCCTGAAAGATGAACCGAGCCGTTATGAGCGCGTGTCGGGCGAGAGGGTTCACAGCTGCCGATGGGGCGAGCAGGAAATGGCGGCAAGAGGAGCTGGCGTTGGTGGACAGATGAAGCCTTATGCACCCCGCACTCGTCATCCCCGCACACACGACACCTGCTCGCCGTGGCACCTTGCCTGTCTGAAGAGTGCACAACCTCGGTCCGGGTCTGAGCCCCGGAGACACCCTCAGTAGTGTGTTACGCGCATAGCTCTCATCGACCGTTGCAGCAAGGAACCAGGACCAGCTGACTGATACCTTTTGAGACTCCCGTTGACTCCTGGATTCACTCTGCGCATGAGTCTGCTCGTTGATAAGCGTCGCTGGTACCTTCGAAACTATATAGACCTCGACTCGACTCAGCTTATAGCGAGTTCGGCTCCCTCAGGCTCAACCCTGCTCTCACTTCCTTCTCTTCAGTAGTCTGTTCACCACAGCCTCTGCCTTTGCCGTATCACCATGACTGCACCGCTTCACCCCAGCACTACCGAGAGCTCTATCGTCGCCACGATCGCCAAGACGATCTGGACACCGCTATCGGGCTTACCTGTTTTGCTGCAGGTCTTCGTGGCCGCGACTACACTTCTCTCAGCATGGATGGTCTATAACACCGCGCTCTCTCCACTATCACGCCATCCCGGCCCTCTCTCTGCGCGTCTCGGCATCCCCTTCTGGCGCTTCTGGCACGCTCTTCAAGGCGACTATGCGCCTGCACTGTACTCCCTCCACAAGCAACACGGCGACGTTGTCCGTATTGGCCCTTCTCACCTGTCATTCTCGGACCCGTCCGCCATGAACTCGATCTACAGCCTCTCGGACGGCATTTCCAGCAAGTTCCGCAAGTCGAACTTTTACAAATCTTTCCAGGTGTTCAAGGCGCATCCTTCCATCTTTAGCGAGCGTGACCCTCATCAGCACAGCAAGCGCCGCAGAGCGGTAGCAAGCGCGTACAGCATGAACAGCCTCGTCAAGCTCGAAGAGTACGTCGAAGACGTTTCAGAACTGATGCTCAAGCGGCTGGACGAGCTGGTTGAGACGCAGGCCGTTACCGAGGCTGAGGGCCACGGCGAAAAGACAAAGACCAAGGCAATCCAGCTCGATCCGTGGTTCCACTTCTTTGCGATGGATGTGGTGGGAGAGCTGGCGTTTGGTCAGTCGTATAACCTGCTGCACAGAGGTAGGGACGACGAGAGGTTCTTGACGGGGGTGTTGAATCTGTCACAGTGGGGCGCGGTCGCTGGATGTCTGCCGTTGCTTTCGAGCTGGATCTTGTGGCTATTCCCACGACTCACAGGACAGCCGGGCGGCAGCGTCATCGGCGACAAGACTTCTTCGCGGATTCAAACCCGATATGCTGAAGTCCAAGACAATGGCGGCATGGCTTCGCGCCCTGACATGCTGACCAAGTTTATGGAAGCCAGAGATCCTGATACAAAGGAAAAGTACTCGATGAAGCAGGTGCTCTTCACAGCGTCGTCTGTCATGTCGGCTGGCTCCGATACGACGGCCACGTCGCTCACCATCTTCTTTGGCTACCTCCTCGACCATCCTACCTGCTACGCCAAGCTGCGCGAAGAGATCAACCAAGCTGTCGAGTCCGGCCAGCTCGCTTCGCCCGTCAAATATGCCAAGGGCTCTCAACTCGAGTACCTCCAAGCATGCATCAAGGAGGCACTGCGTCTGTCGCCGCCCATCTCGATGGATCTTCCACGCTACGTTCCCGAAGGAGGCGCCGTCATCGGCAAGAACCCGCACCCCATCCCAGCCGGCACCACCGTCGGTATCAGCCCGTACGTCCTGCACCGCAACGCGGAGGCATTTGGAGCAGACGCAGAGACCTTCCGGCCTGAACGATGGCTCGAAGGCGGCGAGGAGGGCAGAAAGGCGCTGGAGCGATTCAACATGACGTTTGGCGGCGGATCGCGCGCCTGCATCGGTAAAAATATCAGCTTGATGGAGCTCTCCAAGATCATCCCCGAGATCCTACTCAGATACGACGTCAAGAAGCCGGCTGTCAACCTGCACACAGCGCCTGCTACCGCTGCTACCAAGCACGCAGCTGCAAAGCAGCCGTTCTTCCAAGGCAGGAGCGCGTGGTTCCTTGAAGCACACGTAAGTTGCAAGTTTGACTGCACTGCTGTTCGCCTTTCGACAGAGTACTCCAAGCACTAACATTTCCTCCTCCGATACCTCTACAGAACCTCTACGTCGAGCTCGTACCTCTCAACACCATCTGATCTGCTAAAAACAGTGTACGCCCTCCCTCCGAACGCTCGATAGAGCCAGAACAATCTTGCACACGAACGGCTCATGCGACTGTGTCAAGAGAGAAGAGTGAATTTCACGATACAGAACCTCTAAGGAGTGATGTGAAGGTGAAAGAATACCGAACAAGCAAGCAAGAGAGATGGGGTGGAAATGAAACAGAGGTGACGGGGAAAGGAGAGAGACGAAACGATGAAAGAATGGAGCTCGGACTGCCTCGTGCACACCTGATCGACACATCGGCTCTTTTCTAAACTTGAACATGTCAAGCTGCAGGCCAGGGCCGGAAGCACTGCACTACTTGTCGTGTATCAGAGCGCAAGGCGCATGTGCGAAAGATGACCAGTCTTGTCGAGCAAGAATCCCACTGCGCCGTTGGCGTCGGTGATGACGACCATGCCGTGTGTCTGAAGCCTCGACCACTTGGCCTGCATTGAAGCCAAGGCTGGAAGTCTATGAGCGCGTGTCCTTACGTCGTTCCAGCTTGGAACTGTGCCCTGACGCTTCGGAAATCCGGGGCCGTACGTAAGCAGCTGTGCATCGGCACCGTTCAATTCGCGATACTTGTCCATCGCTTTGAGACTATCAAGGAGCGCCTGTTCGCCTCGTGCCGATGCAGGGACACGTCGATCACTGGGCACATACCTTGCGACGGTGGTTTCGGGCCTGCCATCGTAGATTCCTACGATCCAGTAGCCAGGGTAGATGCGTCGAGCACGATGCACCTTGTCCAGCACGCCCTCGTCCTTCTGCGGGAAGAACATCGGAACACCATTGTAGTGAAGATCCCCGGAAAACTCCATTCTCCTGTGCAGGTCGGACAGCTTACTGGCATTGGGATCGTCAGGATGCTCGCGGTTGATGTAGTACTCGACTGCCCTCTGATTCCAAGACCGCTCTTTTAGAACGTGACTGGTGCTCGACTCTGGTGCAGTCTCCATGCGCCTGTGAAGCCGACGAGCCGCATTCGCCAACTCCTTCATCGCGACCTGGCCATCGGCACTGAGTCGAAACTCGTACCTTGCACCGGTGCTGGGATTGATGCCCTTCATGTACTTGCTTTCCAGCAGGTTCTGACGCGCTTGGAACGGATCACTGATGGCCAAGTCCCACTCTCCTTGTCCTCCAGCTCTCCTCCATCCGGTCGGGATCAGGCTCGTGAGCCCGCTGCTCGACTGTCCAGTTGAGAACGGCTTTCCGTACTTGAGCAGCATGGCTATTCTGCCGTGATCTCGACCGTATTGATCCATCAGTTGCACAGCTTTCCGAACGCCGATCTGTCCATGGTCTCGACGCACGCCGTCTGATGTGAGGTAGAAAGGCTCTCGGAGAGATCCCTGGCCGTCTCTCGATGTGATCCAGGCTCGACCATACGTCTGCAGAGCATGATGCACCTTGGACTGGCCGACATCTTCAGCAACCAGCACAGGAACTCTTCCGTAGTAGATCGTGTCGGAAAACATGCGCTCCCCCGCCACGGCGGCCAAAGGGTGTTGAGCTACGTGCTGATAGCCTTGGGCATACCATTCGTACGTGCCAGTCTGTGGGTTGGACGATCCCGCTCGCTTGGCGAGGAGTTGCGGGCCAGAAGACGGATAATCGAACGAAGGGACGCTGTCGTCCACCGCGCGCTTGTGCAAATGAGGAGCAACGCTTGTCAATGACTTGACTTCGACCTTTCCATCTTCCAAAAGTCGGAATCCAAGAACCGCGCCCGTGTGCGGGAACCAGCCTTTCAAGTGATTGTGCTCGTCCAGGTGCTGGTGCATGTGGTAGAGCTGCTCACGGTTGGTCAGATCCCACCAAGTGCTCGTTGATTCCATCTTCTTTGTGCTTGGCTTTCGGTAGCCAAAAAATCTCGAAGAGGAGCGAGGTCCGAAAGGCCTTCCGTGCTTGAGCAACGCGGATACATCGCCATGTGCTCGACGATCCTGGTCAACCGCGACGAGATATTGCATCAGGCCATCCCATCCATGATCGTTTCGTGCCGGCTGTTGAGTGAGATGAAGAGGGGTGCGGAAGCTGTGCAAGGATCTTCTCCAGCTCGAGAGATCAGCTCGCGATGTAACCCAGGCTGCTCCATAGTCGTGCAGCGCGTGCTGCAGCTTGGAACTGTCAAACTCTCCGAGAAATAGGACCGGTTCGCGATTATAGTGGATCGTGCCCGCGAACATCTGCCTGCTTTCCTCGGACGTTGAGGCTCGTGAAGGGGCGCTGTACCGGTGCGTAAAGGCATAATAGTCGTAAGTGCCTGGCTGCAAATGAGGCGGACGTGGATCCATACGCTTCGCCAGGCGACGCGCTCCGAAGGCGTGTAGCGTGCCGGACTCGCCAACGAAAGACAAAGTATCGCTGCGCTTGTGGAAGTGAGCAGCAACATTTGCCAGGCCCTCGATCTCGACTCTACCAGCTTGATCTAGTCGAACACCGAACGTCCTAGGCGTTCCATCCGGATTCCTGACCAAGGCTTTGAAGTAGTTCCGCTCGTTCAGATGTCGACGCAAAAAGTGCACGTCGACGTTGTCGAGCGTTATCTGGCTTCCCCTCGTATTCACCTCCTGCCAGCTGGGGAGGCTGTATGAATCGGGCTTTTTCTTCTTGGAGAAAAGGCGAAGACCATTGCTAGTAGACGGCGCGGCAGGCTGTCGAGGTGGGAACGGCTTTCCAAACTGGAGGTACATGAGCTTGTCGCCATAAATATGCCTCGCGGTCGCAGCTGCATCTAGATAGTCCACAACAGGCTGCGATGGAGGGCGCGTGTATCTGTTGTCTCGCCGAAGGTTAGCAGGCAATCGAGCGCTGTCATACGGAAGAGGAAACCTCGGTATCATCCAAACCTGCTCGTAGCTCTGCAGCGCGTGCCGCACCGTCGATGTGTATTGCCTGCCGGCCAGAACCGGATAGCCATGGAAGTGGATTGTGTCGGCGAACATTCGCTCGACGTCAGCTGGATCCAAAGCTGTTGGGTAGTCCTGATGCTGGAATGCACTGCCAGTGAAGTAGTCGTAGTCTTGAATGTCCCCCGCTTGCGCGCTGTACCTGTCAGCTGGAGCCATGCGCTTCGCGAGATGGCCGGCTGCAGAAGTGAGAACCTCGTGGAAAATGTTTCCATCCTCACCCAGCCTGAAACCGACGCGCGAGCCAGTGAGCGGGTTGGAAAGCACGATCTTGTGGTGTTGCCTGAGCTTTGCACGCACGTCGTAGATGCTTGTCGTGGACGCATCGACCTGAACAGGACGCGAGGGTGCTTGCTGTGCGCGCCTCAGATTCGACAAAGGTGGACCGTAAGCAAGCTTTGCCGCCACGTCGCCGTGCAGCTGGCGGAACGCCTCGAACTCGCGCCACCGTTGAAAGACAGCTTCGTTGTTGTGCTCAGTGACGGGGAAGCCATGACCGTTGAAGCGTTGTTGGAAGGGATTGGCCTCGCGGTGCTTCTTCCAATCGGGGATTTCGAAAGCCCAGAAGGAGTTATAATCACGCAGAGCTTGGCGAGCCAAATCGTGTTGTCGATGTTCAGCCTGGAAAACGGGAACACCCTCGTAGTGCAGCAGATCTGCGTAGATTTCCGTGCCGTCCTGCCAACGTGTGCCATCAGCTGACCTCAGACGGTGAAGGAAGAAGTTGACCTTGTCGCCATAGCCTGACCGCTTGGCAATCGCGCCTTCGATGACCTCTGAATCTCGACTTGTACTGGAAGCGGGTGAAGACAATACACTGCGCTTGAGCTTGACAATGCCATGTCCGAGATTGCCGACAGCCATTCCGACTTTGCCAGTCTCGTCGAGATGGAAAGCAAGTCGCTGGTTTGAGAGCCAATCAAGAAGGTGAATGTGTCCGTCACGCTGAAGGGCGGCACGAATCTCAAGCCATTCCTTGGCTTTGGATGCCGAGGGAACGTCTCTGGGCTCGCTCTGCCAGATTTTCTCCCAGTCGACCTGCTTGGTGGCAGTCTCTTCAGATGGGGGTTGCAGTCGGCCCAGCCTGGCGTCCTTCTGGTTGTCAGGCGTGGTCTGGACTCTTTCGAAAGGCCGTCCCCATTGAAGAAAACGGGCCGAGTTGCCAAAATGATATCCGGCGTCGTCCGCCGCCTTGAGCAGCTTCCAGACGGGCACGGCGTGGGAGTCCATCTGTTCGGCAGCCTTTCCCTTTCGAATCAATTCCACCTCCAAAGGGACCTTTGCTTCACGAAACGTTGGCCGGGTGAGCCAGACGGCCTTGTATTTGCCGACAGCGTAATGGATGGAGAATGGTGTTTCGAACAAATCCTTCAGTACCGGAAAACCTAGGTAGTGTGGGCTACCTTGGATGTGTGCATCGAGCGTTGCAGCGGGAGGGACATCCAACTGCTTCGCACCGCCATCAGCCGCCAGCAGGTCGGCGAGACTTCGAGGAGACGGCTGGGGTTCCCGCTTGCGGAGATGACGCGCGAGGTCCCTGATATCCATTTCGACTCGACCGTTGAGTGCGAGTTGGAAGGCTACCAACGTTTTCTTGACGGTATCGTGAACAATGACACGGCCATTACGTTGCAAAGCTTCTCGAATACGGAACCATTCGTGGCTGGAACGGCTGGCTGGGACTATGAAAGAAACTGGATCCTTCCAGACTTCAGCCCACGAGCGAATTGCGCGCATGTTACCTTGGAAAGGCTGTCCGTACTGCAACACTCTGGCAGCGTCGCCGTAAGCGCCACCAGCCTCTTTCACATCTGCGAGCGTGGTCTGCACCGCTCGCGCGACGTCGGCGTTCACCTCTTGAGCCTTCTGGCCCTCCCCTTTAGGATAGTAGTCGACCAAGATCGAGTCTCCGGCATGGTAGGCAGGGCGAGCGAGGTAGACGGCGCCATACTTGTTGCGGGCATAATCGACGTTTGCGATCGGCTCAATGCTACTACGGAGTACGGGATATTTGTCGAAATGAACCTGACTTTGAAGATAGGCTTCGATCGCTTTGTCTTTTTTCGGCGCAGCTACACAGGTGGTCGCGCAAAGAAGCAAAAAGACCGACGCCAGGAGCAGCAGGGACCGGCCTGCAAGTGCTCGAGACATGGTCGGCGAGTCTAAATGGTGTCAAGTATGTAGAGATTGGATACCGACCAAGGATTGGGCTTTGGAATGGAACGAACGTATAGGCGAAGAATTTGGCCGAAGGCAAGCCTCGATCTTTCCCTATATATCGCACCGGTCTTGACCCATCTTTTGTCCCTTTCGAGCCACCCCAATGAGGTTTCGAGCTACGGTCTGTTGCTTGCAGCTGATCAACAAACACATTAGCATCCCACATGGTGACTCAGCGGAGAGCGAGGAACTTGAGCAGGTTTGGCAAACATTTGCCCCACTGGACGTAGCCTCATCGAGCCCGCTGATGACAAAAAATGAGGCGTTCATCAACAATGTTTGCAGGTGCGGACTCACCGCAGAGTGCCACATGGTGACTTCAGCCAGGGTGACTTGAGGTGGGACGTGCAAACATGGCCGCATGGCTGCAACTTCGCCCAGCGGTGGGGTTCTGGACTGTTGGTGACACCGGTCTCATTGTTCGACATGCGTGGTCGTTTCCTCATCGTGAAACCTCTTGTCTGGCCGGTGGGTTGATCCATCTTGTGATGCCAGCCTCATCGGCGATGCTTGCAGCAACCCAACGCAACCCACTGCCGAGCATAAACCCCATTATCCACACCGAACGCAACCCGAAAAACAGATCACGCATACTCGAAACTGAGCAACAAAGCGGTGTATATACGTCTATTCGTGTGTTACTAAACGCACATGATTCCTCTTCATCTCGACTTGTCCCTATTGCCCTGACTTGCACTTTTACCCCTGTTGAGACCCGGAAGCTTGGCTCGAAACCGCTTCTGGTCGTGCGCACTTCCCGGCGGGCAGAACCAGTACACGGGATATTTGGCACGGCCGAGATTCATCCAGAGCATGGCCCAGGCAACCATGATGACGCTGGAGAGGAGCACCACGGGGAGGTAGTGCCAGCCGAGCTTGATGACGGGCGGGCTGGTTGCGGCCAACAGCGCGGTTGCGCCGCCGGGCGGATGGACGGTGTCGGTCAAGATCATGACGCACAGTGCTGTGCCCGTGGCAATGGCGCCGGCAACCCAGACGAGGCTGTGCGACGTGTCGATGAGGTTCGGGTTGTAGTTGTGGTTGAGCTCAAAGAGTTTGGTGATGCACACGGAGACGAGCGCACACAGAAACTGACCGACCATGAATGCTTTGGGTTGACCGAGCGGGGACGCGGGCGTGCCGTAGAGGATGACACTGGAGGCTCCAAACGAGCCGATGACGATGGGTGCGGTCCATGCAGTGATCGGGTCGTTGGTGGACATGGCGAACTGGTCCCAGCGCGAAAAGGTGATCATGACGAATCCCAGACCGAGCGCAGCACCGATCCACGCCCAGAGAAGCGTCTCGACTTTGCGTGGCAGTTTCTCGAGCGGACGCAAAAGGGCGCGGTTTTCCGTCGACTTGCTGCGGTAGCCGAGAAAGTGCGCAATGGGATACGGGATGCGCGAGAGACGAGAGACGCGTTGGGGTGCGGGCTTGGCTTGCGCCTCGACATCCTTCTCTTTGCTCTTGTCGGCAACTTGCTGCTCTGAGGAGGGTGGGAGCTTTGAAGCGTCAGGAAGAGCTGCAGCCGTGGCGGCCGAGCTGCCGGTGATCGTGGTGCCTTTGGAAGGCAATGCCGAACCCTCTTCCGCCGTCGACGTCAGCTTGTGGGCAGGGGCTCCTGGCTTGGCTTTGTTGGAAGACGAGTGCTGATCGCCATCTATGGGTTCCTCATTATCATCATCGGTGAAGACATAGCCATCCTGGTCGTCCAAGCTTCCTCGGACGGTTCTCGACTCGCTTCTCCACCTCTGCTGCGCATCAGGATCGGGGTAGATCTGGTAGGTGCGCTGACGCGATCTGCCGAGAAAGCTGGCTCTGGACGAGGATCTGTTGTTGTGTCTCGCCGTATGGGTCGGGTTAGCACCGGCGAGGTTGGCACGGCCGCGAGAGCGAGAGCGCGTCGCGCGATCTGGCGAAGGATCGTGGGACGCGGTGGCGTCTCGGCGCATGTTGGAGAGCTGGATCTAGTGTCGCGGTCTAAGGTGTTGTTGGTCTAGGTCGAGTCTATGACAGCAAGTGCATCGATGTGAAGACCAGAACGTGGATGTACAAGCAAGCGGCACCTGCGGAGAAGCGCGAGCTATACAGTAAGCAAGGAGGAAATGGGAGCAACGGGGGGCGGCGTGGTGGAAAGAAAGCAAGCAAGCAAAACAGACACGAGCAAGCTTGCAGTAGTCGACCTCGATTGCATGAAAGCCGAGCTGGAGCGTGGCTGCGATTGAGTTCTAGCCGCGGATGGTCTGACTACAGGGATCTCCTTCGGCGGTAGGCGGTGAATGGGCCGAATAGCAACCACGACCAGACAAAGCGGTAGAAGCGCGCTGTTGGAAGGCGTGTTTGTGAGAATGCAGGTGACCAGGGTAAAAGAGCCAAAGACGCAGAGCTATGCAATCATTCGCCGTTCAGTCATCAGCCGAAGACCATGCCGAAGACGAGTGTGGGGAAAAACAGTCGGCGAATCATTGTTTGGATTTTTGGCGAGTTCTTTTTGGATTTTCCCGTCTGCCGCGGAAATGACTCGGACGATGATGACTTGCTGTGCGACTTCAACCAACGATCATGCTGTTGAGATGAGATGGAGATGATGGCCCCGATGGACTTGAAGGAGGCGGACTGGTCAGCTCTGCTGCTTCCGACCACCTCTGCATCCGCATCAGCGTACAGCCAGTCTGGTGTAGCGCAACCCTCACCGTCTGCTCAATCTTCACCTTCGACATCAGCCAATGGCGAGTCGAGCATCAGCAGCAGCACACACGCCGCCCGACGTAGCACTGCCTCCAATGTAGCCAACCTGCTCACGCTGACCGAGCTGCGCAAGGCTGCCTGGGCGCGCATCTATGCAAGTGGGATCAGCACCGGCAATGCCGCCATCTCGACCACTCGTGTTCCGACGTGGAAGCAGTTCGACGCGCTCATGATCCGGCGGCATCGCTACATCGCCGTCGACCCGCGCGACAATCGGACCCTCGGCTGGGTTGCATGCCTCGACCCATATCCGCAGTGGTCTTATCTATACGACGACGACAAGAACGGCGATGCAGGGCTAGAGCTGCCCGATGGACGCCAAGGCAGGGTCGCAGAGGTCCAGGTGATGGTGGCAGAAGCAGAGAGGCACCGAGGCGTCGGGACGTTCTTGGTCAAGTCGGTCCTGGCATCGCTTGCAGCGGATCGTACGTACTCGATGGTGCAGGCTAGTTTCTTTGTCGAGAACCAGGCAGCTCGGAGGTTGTTGGAAAAGTGTGGATTTGACAAGGGGCAGGAGACGACATGCGCAGTCAAGATGCTCGACGGACCTCAGAAGGGCAGCGAGAGGAGACTCATCACAGTCGAACACCGATTCTCGCCATGCAACGAACCACCAACGCAGAAGCAGCAGCGTTCAAACTCAGCAGACCCGCCAATAGCGATCGATACGACCATCAATCCCACCTCACTCCTCAAGCGACCCAGACAAGAATGATTCTATAATTGCAAATATATCTAACCATTTACGAAAGCATCTGCCTCGAATGACCGTAGCCCTCCAACCCAAGCTCTTCCTCTTTACCCGCCGGCGTTCTGACCGCAATGCCGTGCCGATGCTGCTCGTCGGACATCTTGCCTTCAGCCGCTACCTCGCCACTGTCGCGTCTCTCTGCATCTTCATCCTGACCAAGACCCAGCAGATCCCTCCTGCGGTCCTCCTGGATTCCGCGAATCGATAGACCACGCAAGAAGGCACCTGTCGACAATCGGCGCTGCATGCCACTCCTGGGTGTAGCTGCCCCCGAATCCAAATGCGTCCCATCGTGGTCGTCGGCAAGGTGGAAGTTGTGATGCTGCGGGCCTTCTTGCAGCTCGTGTGGATGATGTCCGTTAGGCAAATGCGCGTCCTTGGCAGCATTCTTGGCGTGTGCGGCTTCGAGCGCGGCAGCGACGTCTTCTGCCTCTGGATCTTCCGAGATCGACATGCTGCGCAGTTGAGCAGTGGGACTAGATGTACGACGTGGCGTCTGATCACCGCCTGGCGTTGATGAGCTGGCAGCAGCCCCGGTGGGAAGCTTCTTGGCCTGTTCTGAGACGCCGCTCTGGGACACGTTGGGTGTGGAGCTGACAGCAGAGCCATCCGCCATTTTCAGCTCGCCTGTGTCGGGATCGGCTATGGGCGCACCTTCTTTGGGGAATGCCTTCTTCGGCTTTTCTAGTACAGCAGCTTGTGCTGCTCCAGCAACCTTCTTCTGACCATTGCTACCAGCGGCGGCGTCCTTGCTCTGAGAGCTGGAGCTATCGCTCGTGTTGCCTCCACCGCCACGAAGCAGCTTCCAAGCTTTGGTGGCGCCCTTTTTGATCTCTTGTCCAACATCCACGACGTCTTCATGCTGGGGATGGGTGTACCAAGTCTGCGAGCCGTGCACGTGCTGAGGTGTGTAGGTTTGTCTTGGAGGGGCAGCAGTACCCTGCGACTGGAGCAGATGGGAGCGAGCGGCGACACCAATGGTGATTGAGTTGGCACGCTTCAGCCGTCCCGATGCCGGGAGTGGGCAGAATTTGATGGCCGCGCCGCTGCTGTTCGAGGTGGTGGAGGCCATCGAGCCTTGCCTTGCTCTGCTGGGCACGGAGGTTGTGGATCGCCCACGCTCGGACGAGCCCCAGGCTGAGCTGGATTCCGAGGTATTGGAGCGAGAGAGATCGCTAAAGTCAGCCGTGTCGCTGGGGGTGCCTAGGCTGCTTTCCTTGTCGCTGCCGTAGCCAGACTCGCTGGCGCTGTCTCGTCGGTATGTGGGCGGTTTGAGGCAGCCTGGAGGCAAGACACCATCGCCGGCAGTCGCGTCTTTGCCTCTGGGATCGTAGTCCAGCACCTCGCCGCCTTCAAAGTTCTTGGGCCGCGGCTCTGTGCGCTGGAACGACTTGCCCAGGCGTTTGCCATCCTTGACTTTGATTTGACGACCGGGCGTGGGCGGTGGAAGGAAAGTGGCCTTGAGCGCGGCCTTGAAGCCTGACTCACTTGTGGAGCGCGATTGCTTGCAAGGGATGACGTCGTTTGGGTTGTCGAGAATGCTTTTGAGTTTGGGTTGCGTCTGCGACTGGATCAGAGGCCCGCTGGAAGCGTCCGAGGCAATCTCGTCCGGCGAAGAGGCAAGATCTGTGCTGACAGTCGACACGACGAGATTGTCCTGCTTTGTCGGAGAATCACCTCTACTCATCGGGTGCTGCTGGCGAGGCGATGAGGCGAGCTGGGGCGTCGCGATGGACATGGCGATGTCTTATCACAGTAGACGTCCGAGACTCTAGGCTGTAAGCATGATCGATGTGGTTGTACTTTCGAACGAGAAGCTGCGGTGGTATGATCAGAGGTGGCTGTGGGTGACGATGCTGATGTCGAGTGACGGTGTTGACGAGCCGAGACAGTGCCGCAAGTCGACCCAAAACGCTTTTCTAGAAATCCTCGGATCCCCATCGGCACCAGTGCGCGCGCGTGCGGACCCACAATTGGAAATAGTCGCCGACGAAGCTGCAACCCCAAAGCGGGGAAAACCAACCGACACAAGCGACAGACAAACAGCCAGCCAGCCTACCAAGTTGTTGGAAAATCTGGAGAAAGAAATCGCTCGAAATCAGCCACAAACGAAAATGAATTGATTCTCATCACTCGCGAAGGAAACCTCTGCCGACGACTCTGCACACGGCGACAGGGCGACACCCCGTACAAGCGGGAGGGTCCCGATGCAGACACTGCGACTGAGCCCAACCATCCAGCTTAGAAGCGTTGTTCCTTTATAAAGACAAAACGTATCGAAAAGCGTTTGTCCAAGATCGTCGATCAGCATGCATTCAGCATTTCTAATCGGCAAGCAGCTGATGGGCTACAGCCATGCCACAATACGGCAAACGCGGAGAAGGGTCCGCGGGTAAAGCGCAGCAAGCCATCTGCGTCATTCGCTTCGCGAGGGGCGAATCTTTGCAATTTGTCAAGATTGATTTTACCGTAGGTCTAACATGGGTTCAATTTCATTCGCAGTATGATAGCCACGTGCCCTCGTTCTTCTTGGTCCAAGCTCGACAGATGCAGGGTGTGTGAATGGGGTTCTCGTTCTGCATGCTCTTCTCTTCATGCAACACCATCGCCTTTCGTAGTGCCTTTTCAGCGCCATGTCAGCCACACAGGTCGTCACGCGCTCCCGCACGGCCGCGACTCCCTCCTTGGCACTACCCACGGATGCTGCCTCTGTCACCACCACCTCGGCAGCTGGGCCTTTGCTCGACACGGACCAGCAAGATCGCCGCAATCTCAAGCTCAGCGTTCGTCTCGTCGACACCATCCGTCACTACTGGGATCTCGGCTTCACGGCATTCGGCGGTCCAGGGGTCCACGTCGTCATCCTCCGCAAACGATTCGTCGACAAACTCGCCTGGCTGGACGAGACCACCTTTGCCGACCTGTTTTCGCTCGGAAACGCGCTACCCGGCCCGGGCTCGACTCAGCTTGCGTTTTCGATTGCTGTCGCCCGCAACGGCACGCTGGCAGGCCTCGTTGCGTTCCTGTTCTGGTCGATTCCTGGAGCGGCGGGTATGGCTGCACTCGGTGCCGGTGTCAGGAAGTTTCCGGAACGACTCCCGCCCATCGTGCTTGCTCTGTTGACCGGCTTGAATGCGTCGGCGGTGGGGCTGATCGCTTTAGCTGCGTTTCAGCTCAGCAGATCGTCCATCACGGATCCAGTGTCTAGGCTGCTGGTACTCGGTTCGGCGTCGTTTGGAATCTGTTATCATGCACCCTGGATGTATCCCGTGCTTGTCTTCGGAGGTGGTCTCATCACGCTGCTCTACGACTTTCGCCGTCGCATCGTCGAAGCTGTCTCGACACGATTCAAGAGCCAAAGAAGCAGCTCCAGGAAAGCGAACCAGGCCGATGATGGTCCTCACAACGGCCAGACCCAGGATATCGAGCTCGAACCGGTGGCTTCAACTCGATGTGCATCGCCCGACGCTACAGACAAGAAGCAGCCGGGCCCCGCCGTCCAAGATCTTCCCTTCCAGCTAGCAACCAGCTCAACTTCTCTCAGACAGCGTAATGCTGCAACTATGGACTGCAACCTCTTTCACGTCGACACTGCCGCCGCCGATGTCTCGGCAGTCGACCACCGTACGCCCATCATGGTGCTCAACCGGACCATGGCCATGGCTCTCGGCGCTGGCTTTATTGCTCTCATTATTGCTGTGGTCGTCACTCGCTCGCAGCTCAACGCTCCCCCACGGGCCTTTGACTTTTTCACCAACATGATGATCGCAGGCGTTATCATCTTTGGCGGTGGGCCCGTTGTCATCCCCCTGCTACGAGGATACACGGTCGAGAACGGCTGGGTCGAGTCGCGTGACTTTCTGCTTGGCTTTGCCATCCTGCAAGCCTTCCCCGGTCCCAACTTCAACTTTGCCGCTTATCTGGGCGTGCTTGCTGTACCCCAGAATCCGGTACTGGGCGCCGTCGCCGGGTGGGTCGGCATCTTTTCGCCGGGTATCTTGCTCAAGCTGTCGCTGCTGCCGATCTACAACACGTGGCGGAAACACGAGGTAGCCAAGTCGCTTCTTCGCGGTCTGAACGCTTCAGCGACAGGGTTGGTGTTTACTGCCGTGTGGCAGCTGTTCCTCGTGGGATACATCTATACGCCTGCGGAGGGAAAGGTGGTGCAATCGGCCAGTAAGAGCGGGCCGTTGACTTCGGATCCGTTCTGGGGCGTGGTGGCCAGCTCGGCGTTTGTAGCGACGCAGTGGTTCAAGAGTCCACCTGCGATCACGATTGTGGCTGGTGCCGTCGCAGGGCTCGCGTGGTTCGGCGTGGTGGGGACCGCAGGCACAGAGCGCCAGCAGTCTCTCTTCTGAATAAGTACTCATCCCTGTTCGCGAAACAAAGGGATTGGCAAAGACGCTTTGACGATGAACATGCTGTGTGCGGATTGTTTGAGCGTGAGGCAGCGACATGTCGACAAAGCCTCCACTTTGCGAGCGCGGCTATGCTTTTTTTTTGGCGTGCAAGATGCCGAAGGTGATGCTAACATTCGCTTTTTACGCTCAAGATACCTTCCAGACCAACGTCCACTTTTGTACGACATCCCTACCCTTGGTCTCAGCTTGATACAGCGCGAGCTCCAACCATGAGCGCAGCTCCACCGCCTCTACCGATAGCTCGGTCCACACACCCGCCTCCCACGCAGGTCGAGTTCCTCCTGTCACAAGTGCGAGCGACACTCCGCTATCTGTCCGAGATTGGTGGGTTTGATCCCGCCGTATATCGTCAGATTCACAGTCTTCTCGCCGCAGGTGTCATCGACCCTAGCCCTTTACCAAGGACCGCCACTGCAGCAGCAGCTGCTCCTCGAACGGCCGAGACACAGGAAGAGCTGGGAAAGCGAAACGCCTGGCTGCGCAAGACGCTCAGCGAGACCTCGATCTTGCCCACCACGGTGGAGACGGCACTCTCCCTGACCGCGGGCCCGTTGCTGTCGGATGACCAGAAGCAGGCGATTGTGCAGCTTGTCGAGTTCTCACAGAAGGGCGTGGCGAACAAGCTCACCGACCCCACGCTGCAGAAGCGCACGCTGTCCGGTGCCAAGACCGCGCAGAGCTCGACGACGAGAGCGATGGCAGGGTGGAGTCGCAACTTGAAAGCGTCGAGGGAGAGGAAGAAGTCGGAGACTGAGGAGAAGAAGCAGAGCAAGAAGCGGGAGAAGGAGGAAAAGCGGCAGATCAGGGAGGAGCTCAAGCGGGAACGCCACGAGATGATTCGGTTGCGACAGCAGCAGATGTTACAGGGGGATGCCAGCAGCTTGCGAGATGTTGCTAGCCCGGCGGCTTCTGGTTCGAGTTCGCTGGGGCAGAGCCTTGCGTCGCTGCAGATGCAGCAGGAACAAGAAAGTTCCGGCAGCAGCCAGATCAGCGGAGAAGACGACGAAGAGCGAGCGGCTATCATCACCAACCATGGACCCATCAACGTTGACAGCTGGCAGACAGGGGACGCTTTGATTGCAGACACGGCAACCCTCACAGTCCTCTCGGATCCGGTCACTGATCCGAGCGTAGAGAGCAGCGTCGGAGGAACAAATACCACCTTTGTCGTCGAACCGGGTCTGGCCATTTCGTGCTCGCTTGTCGTCGTTAGAGGGAGCCAAGAACTCTTACAGAGGCTTCCGCTGGCGAGAGATCAGACGTCTCTTCTGCTGTCGTATCCGCCGCCTGAAAACCAGGGAGCTTCAGGTGCACATCCACCACCGCCGAGTCATCCCGAAGTGCTTGCGATTCGAAGCCAAAGCGGAACGGGAACGCCTTCGCTGGCGGGTGTAGCCCAACCGCCTATTCCGCCTCGTCCCAACAGCTCAAAGCCCGTGTAGCTGCCATCTTAGAGGAATGTGGACATGCTCTTCTCCACTGCAATCCGCTTGATCAGGATCGTTGAGCGTGTGTTCGAGATTGTGGGAGCAAGCTGGAGCTGCATGGTGAGCGGAATTTATTTAATTATGTTAGACCGAATTCGCACGAAGCCTCGGAAAGCGGGAAAAAGCGAACTGCGCAAATCTTCTCACCACCTTCTGGACGTCCATCTTGCTTTGCATCTGCCCACCGCTCTTCGATCCCGAGTCTGCATCTCCACCATGTCAGCCTCCGTCTCGCTGCGCAAGCGCCGGTCCATCGCATCGCGGCCCATCACCAATCGGCCGCAGACCATCACGGGACAGCAGAACAAGGCGCTCACCGAGGAGCAGGAACGCGAGCGTCAAGCTAAAGAACTGGATGCGCGTCGTCGCCGTGCTCGTCGTCGGCTGGATGAGCTGGAGCGGATCAACTACCGCGATGCCCCCACCGCCTCCTCGTCCGCTGCAGCCAGTGGTTCTTCTACACTCGACGCTTCGTCTCCTGGCGTTGTCGAGACGGGGACGACAGCAGACGCAGAGCCGGCATCTTCCGGCACGACATCAGCAGCGTCGGGAGTGAGTCTGGCACAGAGGCGCAGGAACCAAGCCGAGGTGAAACGGCTTCTCGTCAGCGGGCGGAGGAATCTGCACTCGATTGTCGAGGAGTTGGTCGACCAGGGACGGCTGCCGTTGCGAGGAGGCAAGACCGGAGCCAACTGGCGAAGTGCGCGATCCACGCCGTCGTCGAAACCAGGCAGGAAGTACTGCAGCATATGCGGATACCACGGCGATTTGGCCTGCATTCGATGTGGTCACAGATACTGCTCACGCAAGTGCAGAGACGTTCACGACGAAACCCGGTGCGAACGGCCTCTTCGCTGATCGACCTGCCCAGCTTCTCTCCACGCACACTCACACACGCACACACACCTATGCAACATGTACAATACACGATACCCAATCACAAAGATACCCTGCACTGTACTTTCTATCCTCTATCTCTAGTCTACAGTCCAGCAATAACGCCCTTCTTCTTGTCGCCTCGCGTTTGCGGTTCCGTGCTGTCACCAGGAGTATCGATGCCGCCTCTGAACGTTTCGCCCGCTCCCGCCACACGCGTGTCCGGGCCGAGCTCGCAGAAGCCCACCTCCGGGTGGCTCTTGTCCACATACATGATGCGCTCGATCTTGTCCCAACCCGCCTTGCTGCGCACGTCGATGTCGGCAGAGGGCGGTTCCGAGTAGGGGGCATAGATGGCGTGGCGCGGGTGGACGAGCGGGGCGTCTTTGAGGAGTGGGGTGAGGAGCCAGCCCATGCGGAGTGTCGTGTGGCGCGAGCTGTCGTTGACGCGTGCAGGGCTGGCGAGGGAGGGAGGGGCGTTGGCGGAGAAGCCCGTGTCCGAGGGATTGAGCAGACTGTCCTCGGCCCCAGGAGTGTGGGACTGCAGGTCACGGTGCAGGTCGGCAACGCGCGAGGGTGTGTCTGTTCCACTGGGCGCGGTTTGCGGCGTTTCCGGGGCCGGGTCGACCGTGTCGGTCCGGCGGCTGGAGCGCGTGCCTTCGCCCGGGAGCGTGTAGACGGGTAGTGCCTCTTTGGGGATCAGCTCGATTTCGACTTGCTTTTCGACGACTTGCTCTTGAACCCATCTGCTCTTTGCTCTGATGCGTGCCTTTTCGTCCGATGAGGTCTGTTCGAAGAGGGCACGGATGAATTCAGAGGTGGGCCTGTACAGCCAGCGTCTTGGCCGTAAGCCTTCGAACCAGCCCAGATGCCCACCGGCCTTTGTCCAGGCCAGCACGACGTTCTCGTTGTACTCTTTCTCCGACGAACTTGGACCCACAGGCGTGCCGTCCGGGTTGCGACCAATGGCAGCGCGGATCTTGGCCCAGATCTTGCTCGGCACGATCGGGTCGTCTTCGGCCGACAGGCACAGCATTGGCCTCTTGACGTTGGCCACATTGTTGGCACACCCGCCATAGTTGTAGTAGTCATCCGCACTGTCGAACGGGAACTCTCCGTACGGTTTGGGCAGGCCGCCAACGAAGCGCGTCATGGTCTCGTCCGCAGCTTTGAGCGAGCCGCGTTTGATGATGGCGCGTTCACCGGGGCGTGGGCCGCCGTGCTTGGCCTGCTGCTTGTACAGCTCGAGTTCGGCCTTGGGTTGGGGTGGGGCGTCGTAGAGGTCGTCGAGCAGAGCCCGGAAGGGTGGATGGAGGGCGAGTGTGTCCTTGTGCTTGCGTGCCATGCGTTGCAGGTTGTGTCCCATGGCCATCGAGTATTTTTGCGAGAGGAAGCCGCCGTAGTCGAGCTCGTCTGCGCCGGCTTTCAGGTCGAAGGGTGTGCCGACGATGACACCACCGAGCAAAGGCGTGGCATCGCCTTCCTCGCCGAGATAGCGCCCGAGCACATTGGCGCCGAGCGAGAAGCCGATTCCCACCAGGGGCGAGTTCGGGTAGAGCTTGGTGATGAGCAGCAGAGCAGAGCGGATATCGGCGATCTTGAGCGCCGAGTACAGCTGCGGCGAGGTGACAGGGACGTTGGCGCAGCCACGAAAGTTGACGACTATGCCGCGGTAGCCAAGCCCTCCTTCGGCAGTGGGTTTGGTGAGGTGCGAAAAGCAGTTGCGCACGTAGCTCTCATGGCTTCCACCCGTCAAACCGTGCAGGCAGACGACGGTGGGCAGTCCATCTGCGGCGGGGTGGTTCTGTGCTTTGAGATCCTCCTCGCTGCTTGCTAGGCTGGGCGGAGAAATGTCGAGTCCGACAGTGCCACCGTCCGGAGTGAGGAACACACGCCGTTTGAACTCGACCTCATCGATGGTGCTGAAGTTGCCGACCGCAGAGTAGATGGTTTGCAGGTGCCCCGTTGAGAGCCAGGGCGTGGGCTTGAAAGTGGGATTCTTAGCTGGATTGAGTGTTTCGGTGGCGGCGAGAAGAGATTCTATGCTGGGCGAGGATGTGCGGGTGCTGGAAGTGACTGATGAAGAGGTGGCCGGCTTGTAGTATTCGACGTTGACTGCGAACAGAGAGTGCGGTGCCAGGGGGGAGAGGATGGTCCTTCCCAACAATGTCGCTGTAGAGGAGAGGAGGCCAGACATTGTCCTGTCCTTCCAAGCGCGGGCCGAATGAAGTCTACACGGAAAGGAGAGTTGTCGATGAAGGTGAGGAGGAGGACATCAACACCAGGAAGATGTGAAGCAGGTCGTACCAAAAAAATCAGAGAAAAAATGTGTCGGAAGTGGAGGTCCGGTTAGCCTGGTTTGCAGCCGGAGCGCAGCCAACGGGCACAGCTTCTTCCGTTGCCAAAAGCTCATCCGGCCCGGCAGTTGTGACGTAGAAAGCGATCTCGAAATGGGACAGGAAGCACAATGTTAGATTGTACGATCGCAGGTTCTTGTTCAGGGTCCACAGGTCTGTTTCCGTCTTTGTTCGTCGTTTGCCGAGTGTTCGTTCCTTTACCCCCACCATCGACCCGCCCCCTTCCCGCAATCTCTATTCTCCACCAAGCGACACGATCATCATGTCTACAGATCTCAACGTCGACATCCACAACGCATCCACCACAGCCGACGCCGATGTCAGCGCGGCACTCGCACAACCACCCGCCACCTCGCCCGCCGACGCTCGCACCCAGGCCATGTCCTTGCTCGAACTGCAAAAGCAGCTCGACGCCGACATTGCGCGTCACACGGCGGTCCTCACTTCGAATGGCGTCAACATGCAGACTCCGTTGATCGATGCACAAGGCTTCCCGCTGGCGGACAAGGATCTGATGGCGATTCGCACGGCCAAGCAGCGCATCAACGTGCTGCGTAACGACTCCAAGGCATTAAGGGATCGGGTGGCGCAGCTGCTGCAATTGGCAATCAACGGCGATGCGGTAGCACAGCCGCCTTCAGCAGCGAGAGGAGTGGGAGCAGCAAAGAATGATGAGCTCACGCCGTTCGCAAAAGTCAACTCGGTAGCAGAGGGCAGCCCGGCACAGACAGCGGGTTTGATCCAGGGCGATCACATTGTCAGATTTGGCTCAGTGACGGCGGACGATCCGAAAGGGTTGGCGGCGCTCGCAGCACCAGGTGTGGTCGTTGACGGCACAGGAATTCAGATCGTAGTAGCAAGGCATGGTGAAAGCGTCCGTCTGACGCTCACACCGAGAGCAGGCTGGGGCGGAAGGGGACTGCTCGGCTGTCACCTGTTGCCGTTGTAAACTCGAAAATCAAGCTCAAGCCTCACCCCTCTCTCTCTCTACGTCGATCATGTCCCCCGAGCGGAATGTATTGCAATCATGAACCCTACTTCTCTGTCTGCAAGGCCACTCAACGACGGTTCGTGCTGCCATACGAGCTGCCGTGCGTCGTCGCAGGTCGACGCCTGCCTTCCTCCAACAACCCCTGCGACTCGTCTTGATCTTCGCGCTCTGGGCCATCCGCCCTCTCGGCGCCTCTCCCAACCCTCGACCTAGGCGCTCGGCTGGTGCTCCTCGTACTGCCGCCACGTCGGCGCGAATGAGACGGCGCCCCGTGCTCAAACGTATACATCCTCGGGTCGAGCTCGAGCAGCCCGGTCTGGTCGTTCCTGCGCAGCTGATGGTGCGGTCCCAACTTGTGTCCGCTCGACACGCGCCACGAGGCATGCTCATCCCACGATCCGTTTGTATGGTATGCACCGCTCGACTCGGGATCCTGATGATACTGACTGGAGCGACGTCGTGGTTCGGGCCGATGCACGCTCGACTGTTGGTACGATCCGGCACCGGAATGCTGGCTGCTCTCGTCGGCGCGCGAGCTGCGACGCGAGCCACTGGCTCTGCTGTACGAACGACGACGCGGATCGTGATGCTCGCCCTGCTCGTAGTCGTCTTCCACCTCGGACTCTTCGCGACGGTTGCGAATGGGGCGAGCGTAGTCGCGCGACTGCACGTTGCCTTCTCCGTACCCACCCTGCGCTGCATCCTGGTCCGCCTCGTGCTCGCTCTCGCCGTCGTCATCGTCCTCCTCCTCCTTGGCATTGTCATCTTCTGAATCGGATTCGCCCTCGAGCTTGATGGACTTGACGTCAAAGAAGCGGAATGCAATCTTGACGAGTGGGATGGCGAGCGAGTGGCCGATGATCGACGCTAGGATCAGGGCGTATGTGACGGGTTTGGCGAGCACGCGGATGCGCTCTGCGACGGGCGAGGGGTCTTCGGGCTTGAACTCGTCCAGGATGACGCCAAGGTAGAAGAGCGCGCCTGCACCGATGGGTGCAAAGTAGCCGATGAAGCACGCCTCCGAGATATCGTGCAACGTCGGCACGTATTTGTACAGCGCCACCATGGCAGGGAGCCGTCTGAACAGCAGTACGAGCACGGACAGCAGCACGAGGCGACCCGGGGTGATGCCGTTTGCCGGATCGTTGAACGAGTCCCAGGGAATGGTAGCGCCGAGGAAGCTGAAGAAGACGAGGTTCAAGAGCAAATCGAGGCAGTTGTCCACCTCGGACTCTTCGCACTGTTCGCGGTAGAAGTCGGTCCAAGACAGTGCGTTACCTGCCACAAAGGCAGCGAGCAGATCGTCAAACTGCAGCACTCCACCGGATCCGATGATGAACACGCCCATGGCAGCGCCAAAGAGCAGGAAGCTCTCCTTATCGATCAGGTTGCGGTCGGTGGAGAATTCGATGAGACGTCTGCAGACGTAGCCGACAACGATGCCGTACAGCACGGCGCCGCCGACCGTGTACACGCACGTCTGGAAGATCCAAGTGGAAAGCGCCTGCGTGGTGGTGTCGAGCTTGAGCAGGTGGACCGCGAGGAAGAGGAAGAGATAGCCAAAGCCGTCGTTGGCGCCACTCTCTGCCGAGATGAGGTTGCGGAGGCGAGGCGAGACATACTGGTCTGCAAACGCGCCCTTGACGATAGCGTTGGAGAGCACTGGATCGGTGGGAGTGGCCGAGCTGGCCATGACGAGCCCTGCCAGCACGGGCAGCGAGGGGATGACGAGCCAGATGCACAGCGTGGTCGCGAGCCACATGATGGTCATGATGGGGATCAGCAGCACGGCCAAGCTGCGGATCTCGATCCAGGGATACTTGTAAGGCAGCTGCACACCGACCAGCGTCAGCTGGATGCCAATGACGACTCGACATAGTCCGAGCGAGATTTCGTCGATATCGACCTCTTTGGAGGCCCAGTTGAAGATGCCTCCCAGGCCGTAGGGGCCTAGGCCGATGCCGATGAGAACAGCCAGCGGCGCCTCACCCAAGAACAGGCGCTCCTTGATGAGATACGAAATCGTGCCATATGGGATGAAAAAGAGCCCAAAGGCTGTGCAGAGAAGGTTGAGCGTTGTTACTTCGAGTTCGAAAGGCATTGTGGAGCCGAAAAAAGCTGCCGGCGACGGTCCAACGAAATGCTAGACAGGTGGAGACAGTTGGATGAGATCGTGTCTGTGGTGTGGCGAGTTCATTCGCGAAAGACGTTGGTGAGCGGATGGACGAGGTGGCAAAGGTGGTTGTGGTTGAACGAGAAACATTGCCAAGCGATTCGGTGTGCGAAGGGAGTCAGCGTCGTCTGTGCGAGGGTTCAAGGGACGGGACAGCGAGAGGGTTCAGGGTCTCAATCAGCTGCTTGTCGAACTCCGTCACTCGGCATGAGCCAATCCACATGTCAAGAAAAGGAAAAAAGGAAATAGGAATCAGAAAAACAGAAAAAAGGTCCAAAAAAAGTGACATTTAATTCACCTGAAAAGTTTAACACGGTATAAGCTGAGAAAATCGCCATCAGCTCGACGTACAGTACAGGATCCTTTCCTGACCCGTTGCCAGTTCTGAAAGCCGTCCGAGTGAACAAGCAAGCAAGATCGAATCCTATCCCGGCGGCACCGGTCGAACCGGAATGCGGACACCGACCCAGAGTGACCAGCGACAAACACCGAGCAACACCGCGAGGCGAGCCACCTTGCTAGCCGAGCCAATGCAAAGCAGAGAGAATTGCGAGTGACCCAAAATTGACCGTTTGTGGCACTGTTGGAGAGGCACAGAACCCATGACAGTACCGTGCGCTGCTGTCGGGGTTCGGAGATCTTTCTTCTCCCCACCCCCGCACTGTCGACATGACCTGCTCCTGTCTCGGTCAGTTCGCCATCGAGAACGACTCGCTAATGCAGCTCCATCCGCAAATGCGGGGTCACCACATCCTTGTCAAGCTTCAGTGTGGTTCTTCTTGCCTCGTCCCCCATACTGAGAGTCAGAGCAAAGATATATAAGTGGGTCGTACGGCTTTGCTACGAGTGCTCACATTCAAACCCCTACCACTCGGAGCTTCTCTGCAAGAATGTGGGTCCGTCTCGCCTCCGTTGTGGCACTCCTGCCAGGCCTTTCGCTTGCCTTCCCCAGCTCGAGAGACTTTGACCTCGAGTCGTCGACTCTCTTTACTCGCGACTACATCCAGCCGGACGTAGACAACAGCCAACCGTACGCGTTCACGCCCAGCCCGGCACCCGACGCAGCACGATGGCCCGAGGGTCTCCACTTTGCTGTCGACTACTACCCTGCGCAGTGGCCCGACTTCTTGTGGGCGGACGATGCGGCAAAGATGGCCAATGCCACGCTGTCGTATGCGCGCATCAGCGAGTTTGACTGGGCCATTCTCGAGCCGACAGATGGCAACTACGACTGGACGCTGCTCGACCGCTCGATTGATGCTCTGTACAGTCAGGGTGTCAAGGTGATTCTGGGCACGCCGACTGCGACGCCACCCATATGGGCGGTCAAAAAGTACGATATCCTCGGCGCCGACGCCCAGGGTCGCGAACGCAGATTCGGCTCGAGACGTCACTACTCGTTCTCCTCGCCGGACTACCGCATGCTCTCGAAGCGCTTTGTGAAGGCCATGGCCAAGCGATATGGTCAGCATCCGGCAGTGGCGGGCTGGCAGATCGACAACGAGCTCGGCTGCCACGGCACCGTGCGCACGTACGACGCCAATGCGCGCACCCGCTGGCAGCAGTGGCTCAGCGACAAGTACAACCATAACATCACGCTCTACAACCAGATGCAGGGCCGCGTCTTCTGGTCCTCGACCTACCAGTCGTTCGACCAGATCGACGTGCCCATGCTCGAAGTTACCGAAAGCAGCCCCGCAGGTCGTCTGGATTTCTACCACTTCTCGTCCGACATGACCATCGAGTACGCCAAGGACCAGGTCGACGCCATTCGCGCGCACTCGCACAAGGCCATCACCACCAACTTCATGGGCGGCTTCCTCGACTTTGATCACTTCAAGCTGGCCAGAGAGACAGGAATCGATCTGGCCACGTGGGATTCATACCCCTTGGGCAACACGGAGCAGTTTTCCTGGATCTCGGATGCGGACAAGATCAAGTACGGCAGGACGGGCACGCCCGATTTCCAGGCACTGCATCACGATCTGTACCGCGGCGTTGCTGGTGCTGCGTACAACAAGACGGCCGGGCCGTTTGGGATTATGGAGCAACAGCCAGGCCCGGTCAACTGGGCGCCGTACAACCCGTCTCCGAAGCTCGGCATGGTACGACTCTGGCAGCACGAGACGTTTGCGCACGGAGGCAGCATGTCGAACATCTTCCGATGGCGCGAGGTGCCCTTTGCACAGGAGCAGATGCATGCCGCCATGCTTCGACGCGACAACGTGCCCGACCATGCCTACCTCGAGCAGCAGCAGATTGTGCACGACGACCTGCCCAAGATGTCCGGCCTCTTCCGATCCGAACAGGGCAAGCGCGATGTGGCGAGCAGTGCGCCCGTGCAGACAAAGACGGAAGGCCAGGCCGACGTGGCGCTTGTGTTCGACTACGCAGCGCAGTGGCTGATGGAGGCCGAACCGCAATCCGGGTCGTGGGATGTCGATTCGGAAGGCTTCCAGGATGCGTCGATGCAGTACCTTCCACTCGTGCTCAATTGGTACACGGCGCTGCGCAGACTCGGGCTCAACATCGACATTGTCGGCCCCTCGACGCCTCTGGACGGCTACAAGATGCTCGTCGTCCCCAGCATGCCGCTGATCAGCAACGAGTTTGTCCACACCTGGTCGCGCTTCCGCGGGCTTACGGTCTTTGGCCCGCGCACCGCGTCCAAGGTGGCGACGCTGGCGATCCCGGACGGCCTGCCGCCGAGCAACGGGCCGGTACGCGACGTGCTGCCGATGAAAGTCGTGCGTGTCGAAACGATCAAGCAAGGCTTCGGCGACAAGATCGCGTACAAGGGTCAGCAGTACAACGTCTCGGGCTGGGTCGAGTGGATCGAGTGCCAGCGCGACGACAAGAACGCCTCGATCCCGCTCGCCCAATCCGCCACCTACTCCGGATACCGCGACGGCGCCCCTGCCACATGCGGGAACAAGCTTGGCGACAAGGAGACTCACTACGTCTCGGCGTATACCCCCGTCGAATTCCTCGTCTCGTACCTCGCCGACTTGGCAGGCAACGCTGGTGTGCAAAACATCTTCGGCCAGACGCCAAACGCCAACGAAACGGATCTGGGCACTGACCTGCGTTTTAGAAGGAACGGCAACGCGCTCTGGGCTTTCAACTACGGTCCTGACCAGCTGGATCTGCCTGCTGCTCCTCAGGGTGCCAAGCTGCTGGTGGGTGGAGAGGGAGGCAAGATCGGCCCGACTGGTGTTGCCGTCTGGAGTCTCGAGTAGATGCCTCAGTACACGCGAAAAAAAAAACTCCGCAACTTGGACAGCACCTTTCCGATCAGGTACTACAATCACAGTCACAGCAGATCTGTTTCGCACCCAAACTGCCCTGCGTCTGCAAGAAGCGAATTTCTGATTGAGAGTGAGCCGACAGCGACTCTTTTCAAGTGGGTTGTAAAGCTAAACGAGACGTTCAGACTCGACGGAAGATAAACAGATCCGTGCGGTAAGGATACTCCCAGACGCCATTCTCCTTGTCGATCCATTTCCTGCCCAGCTTCTCGTCAGGCGTATTGTTGAGCAGATCCGTCATGCCATTGACCAGCTTGTCCCTCTTGTCCTGGGGCAGGACCGAGATGTAGGATTTGGACAATGCGCGGTCAATGACGCCCTGCAGCGTGGTAGGGATGGTGCGGTGGTAGTGCCTCGGTTCTTCGGCCTTAAAGAGGCTGGCAAACGTGGGCGTTTCATACATGGCACGCCAGTACATGTGCCTGTACTGGGGGGTGTTGTCTTCGTACTCTTCGTACAGGTCGCGGATCTGGGCGACCCAGGGAGCAGCCTCGCGGTCTTCGAGGTTCCAGATGAGAGCGAGGATGCCGTTGGGACGCAGGGCTTGGGCAACCTGCTTGAGAGCAGCGTCCCAGTCCTGACACCAGTGCCAGGCCTGTGCGACTACGACCGCGTCGTTGCCAGATCCGGCTTGGAACGACTCGAAGGCGCCGTCGTCGATCGTGATGCTGGTGGAAGGAGAGAGCAGGCCTTGCTGCTGCATCTGCTGTTTGAGCGACTGCGGTCCCGAAGCGATTGCCGACTCAAAGTGCGAGCGCATGCCTGCGGACGGCTCGATGGCGGCCAGCGACGCGACACCAGGAGGAGGTGTGCCGTCCTCGCTAGCCGACGTGGCCGCTGCCAGCAACATGCGTGTAGCAATGCCCGTGCCCGCACCGAGCTCGACAATGCGCAGCGGCGAGGGTGACTCGGCGTTGACTGCTTCCGCAACAATGGTAGAAATGGCAGCGGGTGGGTACGAGGGACGTGCACGGTCATAGAGGCCCGATCCACCGGCAGCGTCGAATCCACTGCGTGCGACCTTATTCATCACGGATCCAGCGCGCGTAGAGGCAGCCTGTTGGGGAGCAACGGTCGTCATTGTGGCGGTGCGTTGTAGAGAATTGGTGAGCGGTGAGGGCAAAGTCGAGAATAGCTTGAAAGTGGTTCGCAGAGTTGCTTTCGTCGTCGCCGTCGTCGTCATATGCTTCTTGTGTCGAGAAGGCAAAGGCGAAGATTGTATATATGGGAGGACAGGCTGGTGCTGGTAGCGGAAAAGGCGGTCGTTGGAGAAGCTGACCGACGGAAATGGTTCGAGCGAGGAATGATGAGCAGGCGATAGATGGGAATATGGCGGTAATGCCAACAGAAACAAGACTTGAACTGGACAAGGGTCTCGAGACAATGGCCGCCGGTCAATTGTAACAGTGTTGGGGTGGGGAGACCACGCTGAAGAGCGCGCGAGTGTGGGGTAAATTCAGCTGGAAAACGTCCGTCAAAAGCGCACGCCGGGCGATGCGGGTTTCAGGGCGAATGAACAGAATGTTAGGCTGATCAAAGTCACATTTTGCAACGAATCCAAGCAAGGCTAGGTAGGGTCTACAACGGAGCTCGATGACGTAGCAAGTCGCAGACATATACCACAGCTGCGTCACTGAATGCTATTCTTATCACTCACATGCCAAGCTGTCACACACATGGTCCTGTGCTGTGTCTGGACCGATCTCGTCCTCCGTCTCCTGTCAAAGCGAGATGCGTTCCTGTACAACGTGATTGCGCAGTCAACTCGCCCTTGTGTTCGTTTGTGCTCGTGACCCAAATAGGTTCACACCGGAGCGTCCTGACATGTTCCCTTGCTTTCCCCTCAATCACCATCACCCTGCTAAAGCCCTCAACGTCTGCTCTGATCTCCTTCATCACCCAACCCAGCGAGCACAAGATCCTCACAAGCAACCTGCGCGCAACTCAAGATGCCGTCTGTACACCTCAACCACAGCATGCACCAGTACACGCTCATCCCCAAGGTGCTCTACCTACGAAGGTGGGGAAAGAGGTTCAGCCTCGCCTTCGGTCCCAACGGAAAGGTCAGCGTTGACCCTTGAATGCGACAGACGCTTGCACAAAACACGTCGCAAGCCAGCCATCGTACCTCTGTTGGGTACACCGCAAAGTTCGGTTCTTGGCGGCTTCATTCCATGTAGCCGTTTGCACTTTTTCTTGATACCCTCCGTCTTGCGTCCGTCGAATGTGATCGTATGGTCTTGCCTTGGTCCCTGGAATGAAGATTGTCCACACTTGCGAAACAGCCGTGTGGTGTGTGTACCGCCGTGTGTGTGAACACTTGTCAAGGCTGTACAGGTTTTGGCGAAGCAGTACGAATCGAGGCGATCCTGTTGCACAACCGCCATTGACCTCAATATCGATTGAGCGTGTGAGAGTTCGAAGCTCGACGGAGCTGATCAGCATCGGTGTCCACGAACGATGGTGTGTGGGGTTGTTGTGACATGGCTGTCCGCATCGAGCTCAATCATGGTTACTGCGCTCGTTGTCCATCTCGACGCTTTCCCGACGACGACGTTCTCTTGCACTTTTCTTCAAAGGGAGTAGCAGTGCGATGCGGTTTGCTAATCGTGACCAGATTTGCATGTCATCGGGGGTGGGGTGGGTGTACGCTGTTTTCGTTGACACTGGCTAGTCAGCCAGCAAAGTCTTTCCACGTGGATCCTCGAGGTATCACCTGACGCAAGACGTGAAAGGCAGAAGCTGGACCTAGTAGGGGCGTAGAAGAGCGTGGGTTCTCCTGCGCGAGCATTGCCTGCCCGCTATGGGGTTTTGCATGGGGTCCCGTGGGGTCCCGAAACAGGATCGCCGAGCGACACTTTGTTATTCGGCCATGTCCACGCGAGCAAGCCGAAAGTTGGAAGCCAGCTAGACGAACATTCTATCACACACGACGCCGTTCGCACGACTACAAGGAGGACAGACCCCGCAGACAGCACAAAACAGATTTGCGAAACTCGATCAAAAAAGAAAGCCGTGCTGCGGGCAATATTCAACGGCCAAGGGGCACGGGAGTGTGCTTTTGCAGATGCCGAGCAAAGCTGAGAAAGCCGAAGCAAGTACGGAGATCGACGAGGGCATGAAACGTCGGACTGGAAACAGAGAAGCAATCCTGCGGCAAGAGAAGGAGAAAACCAAGATTGCCGGTCAAGCAGAAGCCTGCAAACTGCAACTTGCCCAATCGGAAAAGCCCAAGAGATTGCCGGTGATCCGCTCCAAGCCGTTAAGCTGCACCGCCAGGTCACGGTTGTGCTCGCCACGTGACGACGTTTTCGAGCAAGCATTCCAATGGATCGTGTCAAGGATCTTGTGCGAAGGGGACTAGCAAGTGGGGCACCAAACAGGACCATCGCAGAAGTGGCGCACATGTAGGCTTTGACGGCACAGCGGAGAATTCGACGGCGGGCAGTCTGCGTAGAAGAGACAAAATGGCCCGATAGAAGCTCGCTCGCCACTACCAACAGCAAGCCCGCTTGTTTCAGACTCCGCAGCCGATGCATCCATTGTCCGCTCTTGGCGCCGAGAACCACACAGCAGGACGAGAAATGCGAAGCTCCGCACATCTTGGTCAAGAAGACCGAGTGGCAACACATTGCCTTTGCGCGCGTATCGACAGGGTTGGGGAGCAAGAACCACATGGAGGCATCTTGCGCTAACGCAGAACACGAGGGCAAGAAGCTTCCAAAGAAAGCCGACCAGTCAGGGCAAACGAAGCTCGGCTGGAGAAACACAGTTGAGAACCAGCGTTCTTGATCGGGTTTGAGCTCTCAACTACGCCTACCTTGACCCATCCAACCATGAGAAGTGGTAGGCAAGTACGAGTTTGAGTCTGCACCTCGTTAAACCACGTTGCTCGACCAGCGTAGATACGCCAACAGCTTCGGTCGAGATGAGCACCATGTCGAAGAGGATGAGGGTCGTTTCGTCTCGTTGAGAATGCGGTTGCTCGCTGCGTTGATTCGCGTCCTTTTTCGGGCAGCCGAACGTCGCTTAGCCACTCTCTCTCCCCGCGCTGCTTGTCTGCCTTGAAAGCTGTGCGCAGTGGTGAGACCTGCTTGTTCACAGAGATTCCCGAGGGCGGACCTTGAAAGAGCCAGCTGCTGTTGTGCGGGGTGCTTTCTCTTTGCGGTGTCGTCCTGCGCCATCCACCTCAGACACGTTCGATTCCTTCAACCCATTGTGCGCTCTCGGAGATCTCGTTGGTACAGCAGCCCATCCGTCCTCTCGTGTGATCCCCTTAGTTTCCAAGTCTCACTTCGCAACGCAACTGCGCACCCAAACACGCTCATGCACCCCAGGATGCAGTGCGACATCCACCTTGCCTTCATCTCCACGTCGCAGCTCAACCCCACAATTGGCCTTGGCTGTGACGACATGCCTTGCTTGCTCCTTGATCGCACACAACTCTGTCGAACGACACTGGCGAGGCATATATACCGGGTGCCAGTCGATCCAAGCTTCCTCCCGTCCCTTGTTCTGCTCAGCGTCTTACTACCCATTCTCCACTCGGTCACCGATCGCCTTCACTTGATCTCGACGCAAGAAAGGGGCAGTCATCACCACCACGTCGCCTCGTCGCTAGCTCAGCCGTTCCTCTCCCCCGGCACACCTCATTCGCCATTATGCACACTGCCGCTTCCAACTCGTCCAACGAGGATATGTTCAAAAATGAAAAGAACGACCTCAAGGTCGTCCACGCCGGCGAGGTCGACATCAACCAAGTCCAGGGCTACGATGCTCCCAAACCTTCCAAGATGACTCGCCGTGCCCAGGTGCTCGCCCTCGCCATCTGCACCGGTGGATTCCTCTTCGGCTATGACATCGGAGTCATCAGCGGATGCTTTATCATGAAGCCCTTCGTCCTCGCCATGGGCGACCCTTCCATGTGCGGTCCTGAAGGCTGTTCGCTTCCTGAAGCGCGCACCTCGCTCATCAACTCGTCCCTCTCCATCGGTACCTTTGTCGGCGCGCTTCTTCAGGCACCTGTCTCTGACTTTTTCGGTCGTAAACCCTCGATGATCACCTGGGCCACCGCTTTCACCGTCGGCGCCATCATCCAGACGGCGACCATCAATTCGTGGCACCAATTCTGCGTCGGCCGTGCCTTTGCCGGTCTTGGTGTCGGTGCGCTTTCCGGTCTCTGCCCGCTCTACCTCGGTGAAACTGCCCCCAAGCATGTCCGCGGTGCCATGGTCACCTGCTACCAGCTTCTCATCATCTTTGGCATCTTTATTTCGTACGGCATCTCCTGGGCGACGCAAAACTTCAAAACCTCGGACGCGGCATGGAAGATCCCGGTGGGCTTGCAGCTGCTTTGGGGTGTAGTCATGCTTTCGCTCATGCTGCTGCTGCCCGAGTCGCCACGATACCTCCTCAAGATCGGCCAGGTCGAGCGTGCTCGTGAGATCATGGCCAAGACGCGCGACATCGAGTTGAAGGAGGTCCACGGCGCGCTGCGCGGCGACAAGTGGATGGAGGCCGAGCTGCTCGAGATGAAGCAGGGCATTGACGAAGAGACCGCTGCCTTTGCTGGTCACAGCTACCTCGGCTCGTACCTCGTCTGCTTCTCGACAAAGAACCAGATGTGGAAGCGAACCGTCAACGGCATGATGCTCCAGACCTTGCAACAGCTCAACGGACAGAACTTTTACTACTACTACCTGCCTCTTCTCAGCTCCACCCTTGCCCTGCCGCTCGATCCGTTCCAGATCCAGTTCATCCTCGGCTCTGCCTCGCTGCTGGCTACCGTTCCGGCGCTCATTGCGATCGAGAGGTTCGGACGCAGATCGCTGCTCCTTTACGGTGCGCTCTTCGAAGCCGCCTGCTCGTTTATCGTGGCTCTTGTCGGCCACTACCGCACTGCACCCAAGAACACCCCTCCCGAACTCATCACCCACTCGCAGCATCAAGCCGGTATTGTCTTCATCACGTTTGCCATCATGCATCTGCTTGCATTCAGCATGACTTGGGGACCGACTCCCTGGACGTTCTTGGCCGAGAACTTCAACGCCCCCACCCGAGCCAAAGCTATTTCGCTAGGCAGCGCAAGTAACTGGGCCTTCAACTTCCTACTCAGCTTTTTCAGTAACAAGGTGGCGAATCATTACGGCCCTTTGATTATGGCCATTTTCGGTAGCATCCTGGTGTTCGCATGGGCCTATGTATGGTTGATGATCCCCGAGGTCAAGGGCCTGGCGTTGGAGGACGTCGAACTGATGTACTCCGAGCACATCAAGCCCTGGAAGTCGGGCGCTTGGGTCAAGGAGCGTGGTCTCGACAAGTCGATCGAGGATCGTGCGGTCGAGGCTTGAACGCCGCCTACTTGCCCGCCGCCATACTTGTACTTTTGTTTCCATCATCGCAAGTCCTAGCTGTGCTGCGTCATCATCGATACCATATCGCAATGTAGTTTCTACGCACCCGCGCGCGCATGTCTGCCAGTGAACGTTTGTCTTGAAAGCTGCGAGCTCATGTTGCTTGCTTGCGGTAGTTGTGTAACCCATTGCCGTAGTTGTGTACCCCAACTTCTGAAGGCGCCCGGCGTGGTTTTCCTAGCAAGAGGTGTTCGCCGGGAAGAGGAGGCTCTGTGCCTTGGCTAGTCGCTCCGCCCTGGTGTGCGCTGAAATCGCTAGAGGAGGGCCCCGATGACGGTTGGCAGAGAGGGCCGAGCAATCTCTCACTTGCGTCCACGCACGCACCAGAAACTTCGAAAGCTGGCCACGATCAGAGGACCGTACCCCGCGACCATCTTATTGCATACGAAGCTGAGTGGGGAGTCGATTCGCCAATTTGACGCTGATCCAAGGGCTGGCTTTCAGACTCCCGTGGACTATCTTGGTCTCCTACAGCAGCGATATAGGAGCTGTCGTCCAAGATGCGATCCTGCTCGAAATTCGGCCGATCTGCCCACTTAGTGATATGAGCTGGCTTGGACCGCTCGCCGTTGTTCATCTGCCATTGTGGTAGGGCCCCGACTTCATTTGCACAACGTGTGACCACAAAGCGCCAACACAGGGTTCAAAAGTGAGTGTGGCCACCGCCCTACCCTAATCGCTCCACCACCACGTCTCAAGAAGCATCTGCCAATGTCGGCCAACACTCGAGCAGCAAAGTCTCCATCGCCACACGTAGTTGTCGCCTATCGAGACGCCGATGACGACGAGCAACACGACGAACAGCGTTCGTCACTGCTGCCTTCCAGCGGCTCGTCTGCTACGGCACTACCCACAGTTCTATCGAAGCGGACAAGGTGTTGGAAGCGGCTGATTCTGTGCGTCTCTGTACTTGCCGTGTGCGTGGGCATATTCGAGACGGTGTACCAGGGAAAGGAGGCGGAATCCCTACAGGCGGCCAAAGCGAAGATTAGCCAGCTGGAGCAGCAACTGAGCACCAAGCTCAGGGGCGGCTTTGACAGGGTGATGGCGACGATCGCCCACCCTACTCCCGCAGTACCGCCAGCTGAGGCGGAGAGTAGCATCACCACATCCGGCGATGCAGCGCATCACAAAGATGCAGCGATCGAAGCAGTAAAGAGCAGCTCCGTCATCGTGCTGAAAACAGGTGCATCGGTCTCATTTGAACGGCTACCTGTCCAGCTCTTGCTCGCGCAGAGCGACATCCACCCGTCCATCCACCTTAGCGGCACACCGCACTACACCGGCCCCACGCTGCTCATCTACTCGGATGCCAGTACTCAACTTGGCACCTTCACGGTCCACGATGCGTTCGTCAACGTCTCCACCTACGCTCGGAACAGCAAAGAGTTCGGCCCGCGCTACACGGAGCTGCACAGCATGCTCGCCAGCAGCTTGGAGGAAGGGGGTGCGCGTGCCTCGGGGTTCACGCAAGGGTGGAACCTGGACAAGTGGAAGTTCCTCTACATGTGGCAGGACGCGTATCGGCGGCGGCCGGATGCTGAGTGGTACATTGGCTACGAAGCCGACACGTACGTGCTCTGGGACTCGCTGTTCCGCTTCCTCGCCGTGCAGGATCCGCAGAAGGAGCAGCTGTTCGGATGCGGATACGTGCTGATGACGAACCAGGAGACGTTCGCCAACGGCGGATGTCCGTACGTTGTCTCTGGTGCGCTGATGCGGAACACGTTTGGCAAAGACGCACATTTTGCCGAGAGATTCGATAGCGTCGTCGAGAGGAGCTGTTGCGGCGATGCAGAGCTGAGCATCGCTCTGCGCAAGTCGGCGACGGTGCCACTGCAGGGGCTGGCGGAGGCAGGCGCGCGGTTCCAGCGCGAACCGCCGCGCGAGATTCTGTACGACGAGGGCAACTGGTGCCAGCCCGTGTTTAGCTTCCACCACCTCTCGCCGGACCAGATCACCGAGCTCTCGCGCATCCAACGCCAGATCCGCCGCTCGAAACCGCCCAACTCGACCATCCTCTACTCGGACTGGTTCGACCACATTTCCCCACACGCCCTCCAGGCCGCCTTGCACTCCCTCGAACCGAGTTCCACCAACAGCAGTGGCGGCGGCGCAAGTGGGCTAGTAGACCTGAATCCCAGCAAGGCGAACTGGGAAGCGTTTGCACCTGGAGATCGCGGCGTTGAGGTTGGAAGCCAGACCAACGACGCTGCGCAGTGCAAGCACCAGTGCATTGACCGTCGGCAGTGTACGGCGTGGGTATGGAGCAAAGTGGGCAAAACGGATCCGGTCGGCAAGTGCCTTCTGATGCTCGATGTTGTGAGGATAGGCCATGCGTACGAGGGGAATGGGATGAGGACCAGCGGATGGGTCGCCAAGCACATTGTTGCCTTCAAGGCCGAGCACGAGTGCAAGGATCCGCCTTCTGCTTGATCTGCCGCCATCTGAACGTCTGTATGAAGGCTCTCAACTCACTGTCGTCATTCGTTTCCACAAGCTGTTGTGACTGTCGTTACCTTATCAAGCATCGAATCTATTTGCATCGCGATCATGAACAAAAAAGACCCGCGCGGCCCAACGCAAAGGAGCGAGACGGAGACGGAAGATCAGTCCATCATCAAACGCGACTGACCCGTCCAGCCTTCGCCACTTCTCCACTGCTCCTGGAGATCCGCGGGCGCCCTCTACGTAAAAATCCATCCTGCAAAGAAAAGCCGTGAGGTGGAACCATTAGATCATCAACAGGACTGTCGCGGTAGCAACAGCAATCAGCACCAACGCCGGCGCACTCGATCGCACCGACGACGCAGCGGCACTCGTAGCAATGCCCGGCGCGGTGATGCGCACAACGTCGCGGTTCTGGTAGTCGCGCTTGGCCGCATTCATGAGCATCAGGAACGCGAGCGACTCGGCCGACGTCTCTCCCTGACTCACAAACGACAGCACATCGACGACGGGATATCCGTCCCGGAACTGGCCGATCTGGTTGAGCGACGTGGCGAGCGAGGCGTAGACGGCATCGGCCTGCGAGACCCACTTGTTGTTGGCCGGCGACATGCTTGCCAGCCTGTACGTCGCATACGCGATGAGCGCTGTTCCTGCTGTGTCGTAGAAAGTCGACGTGTCGTTCATGTAGTTGTGGAAGAGCAACGCACGCTCGTCGAGCAGCGGCCACGCGGCATCGAGGATCTCCTGCATCCATTCGACGAGGTCCTCCTTCTGCTGCGTCATCTGCTGCGACGCCTGGCTCTGCTCAATGGTCGCTAGCGTCCTAGCCATGCCGGCAAGCACCCAGCCGTTGCCCGTTACCCACGCACCGCCATCGGTCCACGTCGAATTATTAGGCAACAGAATGTGTCCCCACAGGTTCTTCGACACGCCCGTAGTCAGCCGCATCGCATCGCGGTACAGCCGGATCTGGTCATACGCTGTCTGGAGCAACGTGTTGTTGCGCGTGATCAAGCCGTAGTACGAGAGGAACGGCGGCATCATGTATATGGCATCGCTCCATAGCGCCACGCTGGTGTAGCGATGGCTAATCGCACCCGAGCGCGCCTTGGGCGTACGGCGCATGACCATATCGAGCGTGCTGCGAGCAGCACTGCTGTAGAAACCTTGACCCATTACGCCCGTCTTGCGGTTAATTTCGCCGTCGAGCCAGGCAGCCAGCAACACCTCGGTTCCCGGCGAGGCCCCGTCGAGCGAGCTTCCCGAGCCGATCTGCTCGTCGCCCGTGATGCGGAAAGCGAGTCGACCGAGGCTGTCCTGACGGGATGCGGAGGCGTATGCCATGGTGACCACCTCGTTGGGTGGACCTGAGGCGGCGCGCTCCTCGCCCGGCTTGAACGGCGGGCCTCCACTCGAAGACGAAAAGACGGACCAGCCTGGGAAGTCGAGTTCGAGCAGCGCTGCCTGCGACACACCCTGCTCCCACGAAGAGCGTTGGCAGCCGAGCATGCCCATCTTGGCCATGTTGCTCATGGTACTGTTGATTGAGTTACCACGCTTCGACAAGGCGCTGGCGGATGCTGTTGGCGCAACGGTGGCAGCCATGAGTAGCGCTGTAGTTAGGACAGTCTTCGCTGTGCTAGTAGCGAGGCTGCGGTTGCGACGCTGCCGTACGACGGGCTTGCGAGCGCTCAACGTGGGCACTGCGGCTACATCAGCCTCGTCCGCATCGCGCAGCACGACGAGCGTGCCGTTGGAGCGGAAGGCACCGAGATCGCCTGTGGCCGACCAGTCCTCTTGCGAGTTGGTCTTGCCAGCGACAATGCTCCCGCGTACTTGGATCTCACCCATGGGGTCGCCGGCGTGGCCAGGTTGCCTGTCGCCAGCAATGGTGAAACCTGCATGCGTGGCGGTCTCGGACTGAACGAGCTTGACCTCGACAGACACCGAGGGCGGGCCGACATGGGCAGGCACTTGCATGCCCCCGGTCTCGTGGTTTGCAAACGCCTGCAGGTCGAAGGCGTGCGTAGCACTCACAGCTGCAGTGACCGCGGCGGCTTTGAGATCAGGAAGGTAGGTGTTGAGCACAGCGCAACCGAGATGCGAGCGCAGCGAGTCAAGTAGGGCTTGCGGTACTGTGTCGCCTCGCCCGAGGATGGTAAGGTTTCGGACGCCACTGGTACCGGTGAGCTGGCGAGCTTGATTGAACACGAAGCGATCCGCAAGACCGTTGCGCGAGAACGTGCCGTTGCGAAGGGAGAAAAGCTTGTTCTTGGTAGCCCACTTGACAAGCGGAGATCGGCGGGTGATGGTGGCAAGTGCGCAGGCGAGCGAAGATGCACCTTCTGCAGAGGCATAGACGAGGGTGGGTTTGGCTTGCGCAAAGGCGGTCGAGACGGCTGGCGTGGGATCTTCGTAGTTCGAAGTCAAGAGGTCGGCGGTGATCGAGGCACCAGTATACAGCGCCGTCAAGGCGAGGGCGAATCCAAACGGTGTGCGCGTGGCCATGAGCGTGGAAGCAGGTGTGTCGGCGGCTGCAGAGCTCTCGACAAAGAGGTGGTCTGCTGTGGTCGGAATCTTGTCGGCGGGGAAGCTGGCAAGCTGAGTGGTGACGCCAGCAACGAGGTTTGCATGCTGAACAGCAATCCACTGCGACGTGCTAGCCTGCCAGTAATACGATTGGATGTGATGGATCGTGTCGCGGTTGGTGTCCTCCGCGCTGAGAAGCGAGCCGCTGCTGCCTGCCTCGACGACGGCATCGTAGGCGTAGATGCGGAGACGATGCGTGCCGCCAAAGTGGGCGTCTGCGTGCTTCTTGACTTGATCAAGATCGGATGAGGGGACGATGATGAGCGAAGAAGGGTCGAGGATGGTGAGAGATAGGACGACGTCGATGCTCTTGGCGGTGGTGTAGACACCAATGACCGAGCGAGCTCCACCGTGGGTGACCGCGCTCGGCAAATCGGTGGCCGCTTTGTTCTGAAGATGTTCTGGCGAGAGCACTAGCGTGTGGAAGCGCGAGCTGACCGAAGTGTGCGAGTTGGCTAGTAGAGCGACGAGGCTCTCGTAAGAGTCAGACTCGGATACCACGGCAAAGACAGTTTGCGGTAGAGGAGCAGACGAGAGCTTGATGAAGCCGGTCGCAAAGGCCGTGGCATCGTCAGCCACGTCTTGGTTCGACTTTGTCTGGGCGTAGACGGATCTGTTGTGGGTGCGCTCGGAGCCGTTTGCGCCGTGCTTGATGAGGTCGGCGACATCGTTGACCTCTTTGCGCGGTGTCAAGGCGAGATCGAAGCCGGCAGGTGAGTTGGCGTTGCGGTAGATGGCCGACTCGCCAGGCTGACGGGTCTGGGAGACGTCAGCCTGGCGGGTGAGGATAAGCGGGTGGATGAGAGGCTGGTAGGAACGGGAGATGTAGATGGAAGCAGCGAGTGCAGCTACGAGCAGGAGCACGAGCAGGAGCGAGGTGTCGTCGATGACCAACGAGAGCACCATCTTGGGCGGCTACGGTCTGGTACTGCTGACGAAAGAGCCCGAAATTGAATGTGTTGACAGAGCTAGAGAAGGTATGGAGACGACATGAAGGTGCAAATCGAGATGTAGACCAAGATGAGGGTGAAGACGAAGGTGGTGGTGAGTAGGGAAGCAACGAGGATGGTAGGAACGAGGTGAAGATGCGACGAGCAGCCAAAACGACACCGAGGCAAGCAATCAGCAACGGGTTGGCCGATGTCAAGAAGAGGATCGCAACAATCAGTGAGTGGGCGAACAGGCGAGCAGGCTGAAGCGCTTCTTCACACTTTCTATTCGCATCTTATCGGCAACGGCAGGGCCGCCAAGAGACACGCCTCATTGACAAGCAGCTTCGATGTCATTCTTCGGAATCACACCGAGACGAGGCAAAGGCGAGGCGAGGCGAGTTACGAGACGGAAGGAATGGGAATTGCTCCGGCTGCTCGTGCTGCTACTGCTCAACAGCGAGCGCACATGGACGTTCGGCGTTGTCGCTATTTTAGCAGCAAAGCACTGAATTCAAAAAGTGGGCGGCACGGGCAGTCAGTCAGTCTGCACATTCTTATTCTGTTGACTGCGTGCGTCATGCATGATATTATATTATCTCGTCCTTTATTCTTGTTCTTTCTCCGCGAATGACAGGGCACTAGACCGCAGTGCTCAACTCTAAATCACCATGACGCAGACAATCTCTCTTTTTGCTTGCGCCCCACTTGAACCAACTCGGCTCGATGTCTGACATTTGGCACGTTTCATCATCAGTTCTGTACGCTCTCATGAGTTGTTGCAATGATAACGAACGATCGAGTTCGGCCATCTTCTTCAAGACAAAATGGAAACGACCACGTCGGGTGCATTCCATACCGGCGAACAAAAACGGAGAAGAGAGGTGTGCATGGCTTGGCCCGGGCTTGGATCCGAGCTGCAGGTTCACCCACAACCAAAAATGAGCGCTTTTTGTGAGACCTTCCTGATCAGGTTGGCGGCTGGCAGGCTGGCTGAAATTCCAAGCAACTTGGCCCGCAGCTTGGATAGGCAGCTCGACTTCAATTTCAAATGTCTTTTTTCGCCGGCCTGCTCGGCCTCTAAATTAGACCTTATGTTCACCAGGCCGAAGCGCTTCTCTCTCTATCACAAACCCGTTTCCTTTGTCTTTGACCGATCCGAAACGCATGGCTCGCACAAAGTTAGCAGGGTTCGATGCCGATGAGTCTGGGGACCATGTGATTCCACCGTCGCCAAAAGAAAGGCTGCTCTCCACCGGATTTGCTGTTCGAAGGCGGGGACAAAACCAAGGGTCGATGCGCAGAGAGAGAGAGAGGGAGCGGGAGCGAGCGCGACATTCTCGACATACTGCTACCGTGAGACGCGGACAATGCGCCAAGACCAAACAAAGCGCGACTCTCCACCCTGCCAAGACAAATCACAAAAGCAACAGGCAGCATCGATCGGTTCACTCTTCCTCCGGGATCTCGACGCTGCGGCCTTTGCGATCTTCCAAGCGCCAAGCATAGTTTGGCCCTGGCAGCACAGCTTTGCCTGGACATCCGGTCAAGCTGGCAAAGCTTGGCACTGCAAAGTATTCCTCACCTCTTTCCTCACATGAATCAAGAGATCGACCACGGAATCGTTCGATCCGATTTGATCCCCATCGGGTCAGCACCTCTGCTACCTCCTGATCCGCACTCGCTGCCATCCATCGTCGCAGTCACACACACCCTGCTGCCAGTCTTTGCAAAAAAGTACATTGTCTAACACTGCTCTTAACTACGACGTGATATTCTAAAGGGTTCTATTCTGCTAGAGCTTGGCACGCGGCAGATCCGAGTCAAAGTCGGTCGTCTCCAGGTCCTCAATATCGACGTTCCACTTGGCCGAGTTGATCGGCTCACGCAGCGCAAAGTCAAATAGTGCCTCGTACACGTTACCATCCGATCGACCCAGCGCCGAATTGAGCAGGTAATCTGGCACGGCGAATGCGTCGACGAGGGCCACCGCGTTGGGACGCAACTCGGCCATGATCTCCTGCACCTTGCTGCCCAGCAGATGGAACTGCTGGCCCGTGATGTAGCCCGAAGCGAGGAAGTCGGCGGATTCGGCCTCCATCGTGTGGCACGCCCACAGCAAAAAGATCTTTTGCACAATCTGGCGCAGCGCCGGCTGCGAGTTGAGCTTCTCGTCCTTGAGAATGGCCATGCCAAAGTTGCGCACCAGCAGGTACTGCGAGTGTGCCTTGGAGCAACGGAACAGCTCAACCAGCAGCGAGTTCCACGATCGCTTGAGGTCGTCGCGCAGGGCCAGCGTCTGCTCGGTCAGGTACGCGGCACGGTGGCCAAATGCACGCATAAAGAAGAGCGGGTCGTACAGATCGCCCGAGAACTGGATGCTGGCCTTTTCGCTCTTGTTGTCCAGGTAACGGATCATGTAGTCGGTCGTGATGTTCTTGTCCACCTTGCCGCGACCGCTCTTGATGGCACGCATCGTCTTGAACAGGTAGCGCGTGCACTGCTGCGAGAGCATGTACGAGTCGCCCTCCCACGTCGCGTTGGGCAGGTAGTTGGCGTAAAAGTCTGGCAAACCCGAAGCCATGCTGTAGCCGTGTCCACCGCATGCCTTGCGGCACACCTCGATGGCATCGCTGGCGTACAGCGTAGTCAACGACTTGAGACCTGAACTCGACGCGTGCGTGTCGGCGAGCAAGGACAGATCACCCGACTCGATGTTGGCCTGGTTTTGCTCGTACAGCTCAAACATGAAGCGCGACGTGTAGTGGAACGCAAACGCCTGTGCCAAGATAGGGAACAGGCGGATCTGCACCATCGTGTAGTCCAGCACCTGCGTCTCAAGCGGCTTGCCGTCCTGCCCAAACTTGGGCGCGTCGCGGTCGGCAAATTGTCTTCGCACCGCGCAGTATCGGATGGCCACGGTGACGGCACGCATCAGCACGGTCGAGGCATCGCGCACGATGTTGGCGCGCACCCAGGTAAGCGTGCCGTAGGCCAGCTTGGCGTTGGGTGGAGGCAGGTACTTGCCCGTCTCGGGCTCGACCTTGGAGAAACGCGCGAGCAGATTGAAATGCGGGATGCGAACGTGCTCGAACAGCATGAAGCCGTTGTCCGTCGTATTGTAGCCCGCCTTGGGACCAATGTCGCCGATGGTGCGGCCAGGAAGCATCTCGCGCGTCTTCACGTCACGGATGGGCACCACGAATGGGTGAGGGCCGTAGCTCTTGTTCTTGATGATGAGCTGAGCCATGACAACGGCGTGGTCGGCGGTTCTGCCCAAGCCGCCGATCCACCACTTGCTGGCAGTCAAGGTGGGGCTGTGAATCTCCCACTCTTGCGACTCTTCGACCCACGTTGCCGTAGTTTCGATCCCTTGGACGTTGGAGCCGTGTCCGAGCTCGGTCTGGGCGTAGCAGCCGATGATTTGGTATTTCGAAGCGGGCTCGTAGAACACCTTGCGCTGCTCATCGGAGCCTTGGTTGTAGAGGGTGGTCAAGAACATGCTCTTGTGAAGGCCCATGGGACCTGGCAGGTCAGCGAGCTTTTCAGCCATGGCGTTCTCGGTCTGGGACCAGTTGTGCTCTGCGGCGAGCTGGGCCAGACGCTTGTCTTTGAGCATGGCACGGCGGAACTTGTCGGCGCGGCCGTAGTAGTGGTCCGAGGTCTTGTCAAAAATGGGGTCGTTGCTGAGCAGGTTTACGAGACGCTCCTGGAGCTCGAGGAAGTCCTTGCCGTGGATGTACTCGGCCATGGCCTTGGAGTCGAAGGAGGCCTTGGAGCGTTCGTAGGCGAGCAGCTCGCTGCCGGGCACGCCGGCGGGCTTGAGCCCCTCTGGGAGCTGAATGTAACGAGGTGGCGCCATGACAAAGAGACAGAGACGGAAGAGAAGGAGGGAGACGAGGGGAAGAATGAGGATGCGGAGAGGAGAGGAGAAAGGTGGGGAAGGCAAGTAGGAGGTGTTGTAATATAGTTCGTTGCGCTGTCGGTGTGTGGGGAAGCAACAGAGTGACGACGATGAAGGAGCGACGAGGCAAGATGCTGAAATTGGGGACGGCAACCGCTCCAACCGGCAAGAACGGACGGAAGAAGCCAATGATTCGCAGCCGGACCAAGAAAACAGAGGAACTCACGGAAAGGGCAGCAGAGGCGTGGCGACGCAACGTTCGAACCAGAACCGAATTTCGAAGGCAAGAAGCAGCAGCACCGTCCGTCGGCCTGAAACCTAGCCGGTTACGGAAGAAACACCCTGAGAACTGCGCTTGGCTGTGTTTGGTCTGCTCTGCTCGATTCGTTATTCAACACAACATCTGTTGCCACATCGGAAGAGGAAGCACCTTTACTCGCGAGCAACTTCTTGTCTGGTCACACCCCGAGATTACGGTACCCCGCTACGCGCAGCCATGCCAAAGGGATTCAATCATTCTCTGGTCGCAAAGGCGAGGGGTGCATACTACAGACAGCTGGGGTAAACGTAGATCGACTCGGTGAGCGAAAAGACGAGGGCGCGCGCAGCTGTTGGTTCCCCCCGCACGGTGAGGTAAAGGTGTGGAGAGTGCGGATCAGCCAACAGGCTCGCACCGGTTACTGGATTGTGCAGCTGGCCGGATCGTGTGTGCCTGCAAAATTCGAAATCGGTCAGCGTCATCGACGAGTTGCCGGATTCGTCGGAGCTGCATTCGAGCCCGGCCCGCGTCTGAACCTTGCCTTCCTGTGTTAAGTTAGGTTATCCGTTCGTTTTGGAAGTGTTTGTTAGCCCATCTATAGCTAACATGTTTACATGCACATCAACGCGCATCTCGCACGACTCGAAATCGCGCTCTCTTCCGCTGGAAGAGGACGGGGCGAACGAACGAGAACAGGAGGAAAAGCTCAGTTTTCGATGCGAGTGTCTCTCGCTTGTTTTGCAAACTTTTTGTTTGGTGTGGTTCGCATCTCCGTCAACTCCTCGGAGCAGACGATCCAGCCATCTCGAGAAGCTTTGTTTTCTCGCTCGTCTCAGGCACGCCACGCCGGCTTGGCAGTCCGTCATGCCCCACGCCGGCGGGCATGCTGGCTTCAACTCTAACGCCGGGCATGCCTCTCTGGCTAGATCCAAAGTCCACCTCGTTCCACGTTGACCGGTCAAGGTGGTTGAGTCAACAAGAGTGAGCATGTGCATGCCTCTGAGGCAGCGGTTTCACAATGCGAGTTTCGCATCGAAAAAAGTGATTCGCTTGTGCAGAACAAAATGTTTGCAACACACACACATAGGGACGACAGTCGGATGCTGCTGCTGCACCTTGTCGGAAATGCCCGTAACTTAGACTTATCCGAATCCGAAAGCAAGCCAGGAAAGCACCGACCACTGCATTGATACTAACCGCCGTTAGCAGCTGCTGCCGCCTGTCGGTGTAGCATGCACGTCTCACGTCAAAGGCAAGCCACGAACACAGCTTTCCACCGGAAACTACTCGGCTCCGATCAAATTCAGCGCCGCGGCGTGTGCCTCTCACTCTCTCACTCTCTCACTCTCTCAGTCTCTCCCTCTGCATCACCGAACAGTCTATTGGTCGTCCTTCTGTCTTGTTCCTGTCGTCCCTCCCGTGCCCCACTTCCCCCCCTCCAACGCTTGCCAGTCTAGCCCTTGCTCCCCCACGCTGCCTCGTTCGTTCCGTCGTTCGTTCGCTCGCTTGCGTCGAGTCAAGTCGAGTCAACGCTAAACAGAGCTCAGCCTCCTCGGTGATAGCCGCCGTCACCGACGACGCCGTCGCAGCAGCTCACTCCTCCTCATCGTTAATTGACTTCCCCCCTCCTTCTCGACTGCCAAGGCAAAGCGCTCTGCTGCACGGCCATCAGCCACCTCTTCCACCAACATTCCACCTCCATCCTCTGCCACGTCAACGTCTGCATCCAACTACTACGACGCGCGTCCCCGCCGAACTTCGTCGACATCCTCCTCCGACGTCACCCTTCCACCCTTGCACACCGCCTTGGCTTCCAGCTTGCCCATCTCGCACGGCTCGGCGCTGCCACCACCTTTGCTTCCGCCGGCCTCGTCTCCCACCCACCGCCACGATCCGTCTTCTTATCAGTACGCCCGCCCAGCATCGTCGGTCGCAAACACGTACAAGTCTTTCATCACACCCAACCATTTGATCAACACTGGAAGAGTCACCAATCCACCCGGCACGTCTCGCCCACCACCTCCCCTTCCTCTTCCTCCCGCCGCGGCTCCCGCCAACGCCCAACGCTCCGCCAGCATGACCTCCAATTCAGAAGACGCTTCCGTCCCATCCAACAGCGCAGAAGCCGCGAACACAGAAGCTGCCAAGAAAAAGTCGACCAAAAAAGCCGTCTCTTGCGAGCCATGCCGAAGACGCAAGCTCAAATGCGACCGTGGTTGGCCCTGCGGTGCATGCCGTGACCGCGGCGAGTCGAGCAAATGCGAATGGGCGGAAGGCGTTCGTCCTCAGACCACGGGCAGAGACGCCGGCGATTCCTCCCAAGTCAACGAGCGTCTCGATCGTCTCGAAGCCATGATGGGCGCCATCGCCGGCTCCCTCGGGGTCGATCTTCCTGGCAGCAAGGGCTCGTCCAACAACAACAACGCCCCGCAAAGAAAGCTCTCTTCCACCAGCGCCGCTTCCACAACTGCCTCCACTTCGAAGCTTTCCACCCTCGCCGAGCTCGGCGCCGTTGAGGCAAATAAGGCTGCCCTTGCCGCCACCCCTTCTTCTTCTTCTCCCGCAAAACCCCAGACGCCACGTCCCTCGTACGCTGCTGGCTCCATCTCTTGGGGCTTCGGCTTCGGCTTTTCTCAAATGTACCAGATCTCCTCCGAGGAACTCACCCGCAAGACCCTCTTTGACCTGCTCAATCTTTTGCCGGACAACACCATCGTTCGCAGTCTCACTGACTTCTACTTCAGAGAGCTTTCCTGGATGGCCCACCTCATCCCCGAAGACACTTTCCGCAAACGCCAACGTACCTTGGAAGAGATCCGTCTCTTTTGGAACGGCCGCCCGGACGCACTCCCCTATCAAGAGATGCGCGACTCGCTTCGTCTCGTCGCCACCATCCATGCGCTCTGCGGCGCGGCTCTCGTCTTTGGCGAGCCGCTCGAAGGCGAACTCTTACTGGAAAAGTTCGGTCAGCAGGCCTTCACCGTCTTTCTCGATGCTGCTCAGCACGCGCTCACCGTGCTCGACATCTACGAGGAGCTTCACATCGACAACGTACGCACCATGGTCCTACTCAGCTCGTGTCTCAGCGCGCTCAAGGGCCCAGCCGTCGGCTCCGCCATGACCGCCAACATCTGTTTCATGGCCTACGCGCTTCAGCTCGACGTCGAGCCTCCCGAGTCGCTTCCCGCCGACGAGCGCAAGGATCGAATCGGTCTCTTTGCCACTCTGTGCATTTCCGACTGGTTCTCGGCGGGCAATGTCAAGCGCAGCTACATTATCGACCCGGCCAATACCAGCCTCCCCTCGCTGTTTGGTCCCGACGCACACAAGAACGATCTCGTCTCGGTGCCCATGCGCTACAAACTTAAGCTCAGCGACGTGGCGCGCCGCGCAAGTCACCGCATCCGCATGTCCGAAGACGAAGCCTACGAGTTTACCAAGCAGCTCCATCAGGAAGTGGTGGCCATCGAGGCGAGCATCCCTGAACATCTGAGATTCGATGACTCGCTCATCGACTCGGACGATTCCGACAGCCCGGAGCGATGGCACCGCTCCGCCATGGCACTGGCTGTGCAGATGCAGCTGCTCACGCTTCACAAACGCTTCTACGTACAATCTTGGACCAACCCAAAGTACAAAGAATCGCGAGACATCAGCTTCGCCGCGTCCATGCTCATCATCAAAGTGTTCCGCAACGCTTTCAAGTGGTTCACGCCGCGAGAAAACGCCACTCTCGACGAGCAGAGAGCCATGATCGGCGAAGGGATGCGTACGCAGCACAACTCGGTTTCGCGGCTGTGGTTCTTTGCGCAGATGTCCATCATCTCGTCCCTCGTGCTCATTCACTTTGTCTCGATGCTCGACACGCATCCGCAAGAGTCGTGCGATTGGGACAGCTCCGAGCTACGTGCCCAAATTACGGACGATCTCAAGTTTGTGCGGCTGCTGCTGCAGGCGCTCTCGAGCAAATCCAAGCTGGCCATGGACGGCGCCAGAGCCATCCAGCCTCCCGAGTCGAACCGCAACAAGCGTAAGGCGGATGATGTCTTGACGGGATCTAGTCTGAATCTGGGATCTGTGCGAGGTGGTGGACCGTTGAGCAGTCGTTCGGCCGACAATCTGCCCATTCGGAACCCGAGTTGGTACTCGACCTCGTCGGGCTACTCGAACGGATCGACGCCTGCTCTCACAGGCGCGCAGCGTACATCGCCTGCCTACAACTCGCCCGGCTCGAGCAGCAACAGTTCGCACAGCCTCGCGCATTCGGCATCTGCTTCCGAGCTCGTGCGTCCCAAGCTGCCGTTTGATGGCCAAGTCCCCCCGGCGAATGCCAATTCGTTTGACGACATCGAAGCGCTCTGGCAGAAGCAGCCGTGGCAGACGGCTTCGCTGCGCATGGGCACTTCACCTGCCGTATCGCCCAATAACGGCTTCGGCGGTGCAGCAGGCAAAGGTCGGGCCGCGTCGGGATCTGGAAGCTCTCTGGCACCCAACGGTGTCAACGGCAGTGGCTACTTCCCTGCCCCTGTCAAGCCTGCCTCCAACCGCCCGCCGTCGTCGGCTGCCATCCCTGGCCTGACAAACGCGCCGACCAATGGAGACGGAACCAGCTCCAACCCGGACTGTCCTTACATCTGCGCCAGCTTCTTCGGACCTGATGCGAGCTTTGGCGATCTTGCACGCGCTGAAGCCGCGATCGGCAGGCAGGATGCGAGTTATGGCTATCCTGTCGCTCCGCTGAGCCCTTTCACAGCTTCGTTCATCAACAGTCTCGACCAGTACGTGGCCAGCTTGGAAGAGCCGATGCCGTCCAACAGTGCAGCTCCCGTGCCGATCCCTGTGACGGGCGTCAGCATGGCAGTGCCTCAGAGTCATGCTATTGTGCAAGCTGCTGCCGCTGCGACCGCCGCCGCCACCACTAACAATGGATCGACTACGAGCTAATCGAGTCCCAGCCGCCTGGTCTTGTTCTTTTTGTATTTTATTCAGTCTATAGCTTCGGATGCGTTACGGATTTCCAATTGTTACCACCTCTGCTACTGCGTAAATCGGCGTTGCAGGAACAATGATGAGCTTGCGTTGCCCGAGACGAGCCTTTAGGACCGCTGATAGCCGGGGGATGTGAGATGTTTGCCATGTGGAAACAAGATGCCATGCGAACGAGGGAGCGGACTTGAAACAAGGGTAAAATGTTTGCATTGCCGGTGCGTACGAGTCAATTTGGCCCGGCTTGGACGCCGACATCTGGCGAGCTCGGGCCATGCAAAGGGAAAGCAACACTGCAGCGATTGCGATAGGTTCCCCCCTCTCTCCTTCTCTTCCTCTTCTTTCCCCACACGTATTGGGAAGCCGACGACGAATTGCATCCCTGCCCCAGTGTCTAGCCGCTATCTTTCCGCATAGATCCGCCTGCAACCGCACATTCCCCCTCCTCCCCACCGACTACTTCAACCACCCCGTCAACGCTTTGCCTTTTGCATTCTGCCCCCATCTGCTCCTTCTTTGTCACAATGACGATGACACGCACGCCATTCGACTGGTCGGTGACCGACCCGCACCACAAGAACGAGTACATGCGTTTTGCCTCGCGTCGATCCACCGTGCTCTCGACCAAAGGCGTCGTCGCCTCATCGCAGCCGCTCGCCTCGTCCGCAGGAATCGAGATCCTCAACGCTGGCGGCAACGCGGCGGATGCGGCTGTGGCCGTTGCTGCCGCGCTCAATGTGACCGAGCCGTGCAATACGGGCATTGGCGGTGACGCGTTCTGCCTGTTCTACGATGCCGAGAAGCGTGCTGTTCGCGCCTTCAACGGCTCCGGGCGTGCTCCGCAGGCCATGACGCTCGACGTGCTGCGCTCCAAGGGCGTCGATGGCGTCGAGATCCCCGGAAACAGCATCCACAGCGTCACCGTCCCCGGCGCCGCCGCAGCGTGGGTCGACACGGTCGAAAAGCTGGGCAGCGGCAAGCTCACCATGCAGGACATCCTGGCGCCCGCCATCCGCCTCGCCGAACAGGGATACCCTGTCCACGAGAGCACCGCCTACCTCTGGGGTCGCAGTGAAAAGCTCATCCAGAACGCGTCTCCAAATGCGGGCGAGATGCTCTTCGACGGCGGTAGGGCGCCACGCACGGGCGAGCTGATGCGCATGCCCACGCTCGCGCGCACCTTCCGTGAGCTCGCCACTAAGGGCAAAGAAGGGTTTTATACCGGCCGTGTCGCCGAAGCCATCGTCGAACTCGTGCAGTCCCAAGGCGGCGTGCTCGAGCTCGACGATCTCAAGGATCATCTCGAGCGCGGGACCGAAGAGGTGACGCCGATCCAGTATACTTACAACCACCCTGCCGCCGCTGGCGATTTGGAGGGCAAGGAAGGTGTCACGATGTACGAGTGCCCGCCCAACGGCCAGGGGCTCACGACGCTTGTTGCGCTGGGGATTCTGGACGAGCTGCAGAACCAGGGCAAGGTGGGCGACCTCGCCAAGGTGCCGCACAACTCGGTCGAGTACTTGCACGCGCTCATCGAGGCGCTGCGTCTGGCCTTCGCCGATACGCGCTACCACGTCTCGGACCCTGCTCATTCGGAACACGACGTCGCCGCGCTCCTGCTCAACCCTTCCTACCTCGCCTCGCGCGCTGCGCTGTTCGATCCCACCAAAGCCTCGGTCGACCTCGAAAAGGGTTCGCCCACCAACACGTGCGATACAGTCTACTTCAGCGTCACCGACCAGTACGGTAATGCTTGCAGCTTCATCAACTCGAACTACGCCGGGTTTGGCACAGGCGCTGTGCCGCGCGGCTGCGGGTTTACGCTGCAGAACCGCGGTGCCGGCTTCACGCTGAGCGAAGGCCACCCGAACTGCGTCGCCCCGCGCAAGCGGCCGTACCACACCATCATCCCCGCCATGGCCACGCGCGGAGACGAACTCTTCCTCTCCTTTGGTGTCATGGGCGGCTTCATGCAGCCTCAGGGCCAGGTCCAGGTGCTCCTCAACATCCTCCACCACGGCTTCAGCGTGCAGGACGCTCTCGACGCGCCTCGCTTCTGCATCGGCGCCGGCATGGCCGGGCCCGAGGGCGCCACCTCGGAGGTGTACTTCGAGCAGGGCGTAGAGCAGCGTGTAGTGGACGAGTTGGAGAAAATGGGTCACAAGGTCAAGGTCGTCGAGGGCTGGTCCAGGTTCCAGTTTGGAAGGGGGCAGGTGATTCAGAAGGTCAACAACGACAAGGGCAAGCTGGTCTGGGCATCGGGAAGCGATCCCCGCGCTGACGGTCAGGCTATCGCTCAGGTCTAAGTCTCGCCGTTTCCATCCATGTAGCTCTTCTCTCTGCTCTGACAAATACATGGCATGAAATTTCCCTGCTCTCCTTCGCAGCGGCCTCAGATGCACTCGTCGCCGCTCATTCGATCAACGGCCCATTAATGATAGTACATCCTCCACCTTCTTGCCGCTTTCTCGTCGCCACTCCACCCCCACACGGCCCTCACCACTTCCGCGTCGAACCCCTCGCTCTTCTTGGGCACCTCGCGCTGTGCAAACCAGCTGTCTATGGCGGTGACGGGCAAGATTTTGCGCTTGACCTCGTGCTCGTTGACTGGTCCGTGATGCGCCCGGAAATGGTTGTTGTGCACGCACACGTGTTTGGGCACGTCAAAGTAGATGCATCTGATCGTGACGCCCAATTTTTGCGCGAGGTCGATGTAGAGCTTGCGCGTCTTTCGGTCGCGGTTCGTGTTGTCGACCACGCAGGATTGGTGGGATGCGATGGTATCGGCGACAACGCGGAGGCACTTGTCGCGCGAGCCGAGCGTGTCCTGGTTGACGTGGGCGTAGTCGGCGCGGGTGAACGTGCGATTGTACAGAAACGTCTTGCCTGACGCTGGTGGTCCGACGAACAGGACGATTTCAGGTTTCTTTTCGTTACCGCCCAAGATTGTTCGTGGAGCATCGTCGTCCGTGTCAAGGGCGGAAAGTTGCACCGTCACCATCTCGTCCTCCGGTTCAGCGATCAGCCCTTTCAACGTCCCGGTCGCTGGCACAGATGCAGACGGACTCCAAGGTCGAACTGGAATCTCGTATTCTTTCGCCCTGGCCAGAAAGTACTCCTCCGGAGTAAAAAACGTTAGGCCGGCGTTCAGAGCCCACTTCAGGTCGGTGTCCTGATGGTCCCTCGTTTTTTTTCTCCCGGCCGCATCGCCGACGAAAAAGCTTTCCTTGACGTCCACCTTCACATCGCCGTTTCGCTTCAAAAATTCTTCCCACATCCCCAGCCTGGGCTTCCTGAATTCATCGTCGCCTAGCGCCGCAAGCACTCGCATTGGCACGTCGATGGCCGCGGCAATGTGCGCCATCTTCTTCTTCCATGTGGCCAAGCCGGATTTGGCCGAATAGGCCGTCTGTTTTTGATTCGTAATGACGACGACAGCAAAGCCTCTCTCGTGTCGCTCTTGAATGCGCTGGATGACGGTCAGTGTGCCGGCACGAGGTGGAGAGCTGAAGAGGAACTCAAAGTCGTACTCGTCCGTCTTGCTGGGGAACGTCTTGCCGTTCTTAGGACGAACGATGGTGCCATCCAAATCGTAGAATGCAACGTTGCTGCTTGGCTGCGGGTCACCGTAGACACCGTGCAGGCACGTCTTGTTGGGCCCAAGCGGTTCGAGCCACTTGAGACTCTTGGTCGCTGCGGACAACGAGGCGCCGCCGTTGGTAGAAGCGGTGGTCGAACGAGGCTGGAAGATTGACGCTAGTTTCGGTGTCGGCTTCTCGACGACGCTGGTGGATGCATTCTTGAGCTCAGACGCTCTAACAGGCAGAATGGTCTCTTCATCGCTACTCGACTCCTTCTTCGACCGCTTCGCTGCTGCCACGCCGTCCTGCTGGGCTACCGTCCGCTTCATCGCTGCCGCCTGGGAAGCTGAAATGACGCCAGACCTCGCCCGGCTGCTCCTGACTGCGCTTGAAGCGCCAACAAATCTCGACAGATGTATCGCCCACAGCGTGTTGGCAGCTTCTCTTGCTGGAGCCGGTGGGATTGGCGTGTCTGGACGCGTGCGAAAGAAAGAAGCGTTCGAGTGAAATGGTGGCGAGAAGGTGAGGTTGCCGAAAATGGCGGTGGCCCGTGTAAGCTGAACCCTGAATTCGTTTATTATACAGTGGTCTCGGAATTTTATCGGTCTCGGCTTCGTACCGCACCTGCCAGCTGCCTGATCAACCTCCATGTTGACTTGTCCAATTCGGCGCGACAAACAAAGGGAACAAGTCTGTTTTGCTCTCAGGCTGTTCAGATGTTTGACAGCCGCAGGTGTCGAAGAGCTGATCATGCAGAGACGTGCAGGCGTGCATGCTGAAATGAAGCAGAGTGTGTGTCAAGGGCCTGATCCAAGCTGCAATGTCATCGTTGATCCATCGTACGAATGTGTCGTTGGTCTCATCGTGATCACCACCTCATCACACGTTCATTGTGAAGATGTAGCACCGAGCATGTTGGACGAGGTGGAAAGGGATAAAGGCAGCCGTGAGGGGTGTGAGGATCTGTCCGAATCCCCCAACTCAACAAGCTCTCACACCTCACACCTCACACCTCGGACCCAAAGCGACGCAACAAGCACACTACCCAAACACTTTCACCTAGCAGAGCACATGCAACAATGTTAAACATGTTTGCCTCACCCCGTTACCCAGCTCCCTCTCGTACCGAGTCGCAAGAACCGGTGGTCCTCGTTGCACGATCTGTCATCGCAGCTTTCTTGCATCGACGCACACCATCATCCTTCTCTTGCACATCATCGTCCTCTACAACAACCTCGTCTTGTGCGACGCCATCAAGTCCGCAAAGCGCAGAAAAAGCACCTCTGGTGCCCGCGTCGGTCAAAAAGGCCTCAACCGCGAACCTCAACTACGGCTCGATGCTCAAGCACTCCAGAAGCGATAGCCGCAAGGCGCAACGCAAGCAGTCGATCTCTCGCCCCTTCTCGCCCGACTCTCAATGGCTCGACCATGCCGAGAACGTTCAGCAGCAAGAGCAGGAAATGCAGACCGAAGAGATGGTGTGTAGTGTGGGCAGCGTTTACTCAGCTCGCAGTTGGGAGACGGAGGGAGAGGTTAGCAGTCTTGGAGGCGCGTTCGAGTACGACGAGGACAGGTGCTCGATTCAGACTTTTGCTTCGAGCGAGAGGAGCTACTCTTTCTTCTAGCCATGCTCGGCTTCACGTCATACTGTGTTATACTGCTCATATGCGCAATCTGGTTACCTGTTCCGGCGGGGTATCGTATACAAATTTACAGCACCTGTTCAAGGCACTCTAAGCCTTGAGCTTCTCCTTGAGCCGCGCCAGGCCGCTCGGCTTCTCTTCGGTATCGGCATCCTCGCCCGCATCAGTGTCGTCCTTGGCCTCCTTTTTGGAGCCCAAGCTCAACTTCTGCTTGAGCCTGCTAGCGAGCGATTCCTTCTTCACCCCCTCTCCTTCATCCTCACCTTTGCCCTGCGTGCGTTTCTTGTCGTTTTTCTTCTTATCCTGCTTCTTGGATGACTTTGCCTTGCTCATGACCTTGCCGTACTTCTCCATACCAGCGAGCATCAATAGACTCTTGGAGAGCGTGACGCGTTCGAGGTCCACTCCAGAGTCCTGAAGCTTTTTGACAAAGTACCGGAAGTGGGCGGTACCGGCACGGTAGTGTCCAGAAAGCGGGCTGAGACTGGTCAGCGTGCCATTGTCGACTTTGAGCAGACCAGCCGAGAGAACGCGGCCGCCGTAGAGGAAGGAGGAGTGCTGAAAGTAGCCGGTCTGCTTCAACCCGATGTAGAGCTCATGGCGAGAGTTGAAAACGTAGATCCACGTGTTGTTTCCGATGGTCTACGGGGAGGGGGGCGATGGTGAAAGACGTTAGTAACGAAAGACTGGTATTCACGCGGATTTCATGCGAGCAGGAAGGTGGACTCACCTTTCTAAGGAGCATGTCGGACCAGTTGGAAGAGTTGAAGGCATCAAGATGACGCGACTTGCCGCTCCGCTTGGACTGATAGTGTTGCGCTTCTTCCGCCTTTTCTTCTTTGGACATTTCCTCGCCTTCGCTGGACGAGGACGAGGAGGAAGACGAGGTGCCGTCGAGGTACGAATCCAGCGAGCTCTCCGACACGCCACGCTGCAGAGCCCGACGCTCACGATCCTTGCGAAGCTCTTGTTCCTCCTCTTCGCCAATGTCAGCGATGCCTCTGCCTTTGCCGAGGTCCTTGTGCTTGTTGCGCTTGGTGTCGATGGGCTTACCATTCCTGCGCCAGATGAGCTTGCCATCTTGAATGTCGACAATGTAGTTGCGTCGTTGCTCGGAACTGAGGTAGATGACGCACTCGGAATCGAGGCGTTCGCGGGGGCAGTCGTCGATGCTGACGTTCTTGCCATCTCCCTCGTCGAGCCAGCGGAAAAAGTTGTCGCGGGTATCGGCCTCTTGCCAGGCTTGATGGTAGTACTTGAGGTTGGAGCCGTAGCGGTGTTTGCGATCGACCATCTCGAGCCAGTACTGCTCTTCCATCATCTTGCTGAGTTCTTGGGCCTTGCCGCCGCGCGTCCACCACTCGATGAGTTTGAGACCCTTTTGCTTGTCCTGGGCAATGCTTCGGATGTTGTCGACTTTACCGCCATCTTGAGCGCCGGGGACGTCGCCGACTTTGGTGTCTGCTTCAACCATGGAGTGTTCGTCGTCTTGCTTCTTGGCTGGCTCGAGCGATGGGCCGCCCTCGACAGGCGCATCAGCACGCCCGTTGCCATCCTCGTTCTCCGGTGTTGCATCCATCTTTTCAGCGCCAGAGAGCTGGCCGGCTAGCAGCTTGCCTCGCTTCCATCTGGAGCTGGCATCGTTGCGACCGGTGTTGGAGTGTTTGTTCGCTTGTTCCAGCCGCATGCGGTGGACAGCATCTGACCAGCGAGTATCTGCCGAAATGTTGCAGCCGTCGAGCTGCCTTCGCGTGCGGTAGCCACGGTAGTTGCGTTGGATGAGGAGGGCTGCGGCCGTGTCGTCGTCGTTGTTATGGTCATGCTCGTGTTGCTGTGGCTCGGTCTCGTTTCCGTCTTGCGTGGACGGCTGCTTTTTTTCGCCCGCTTGCGATTGAGTATCTTGTTCGGTGTCGGTGGACATGGTGGGTGGTGATGGCTTGGGGGCAGGGGTGTCGTTGGCTCTGAGCGACTGCTGCACTTCGATGACGGGGGGTACGGTGCGAACTTGAGTTGCTGCCATGGCGCAATGTAGATGCCAAGAGGTAGGGGATCGATGGCAATGAATGGTGAAGGGGATGAAGGGAGAGGAAGATAAAAGTCAGACGACTGACTGCCTCAGCCGTGAGCTTGGCGGTGAGACTTGGCAGAGCCATCTGAGACGAGTCTTTTTTGTCTCAAGTCCATGCGGGGTCTTAAGTCGGGACACAAAAACGCGTGTAAAGCGGGATCAGCCATAGGGGGGCATGTGGCAGAGCGTCATCGAGTCAAGACGCTCCATAAGGAAAACGTTGAGACGCCGCCGGTCGCTTGCAACGAGCCGGCGAGATGCATCGAGACACAACAGGAACACACGATGTCGATGGCTCGGGTTTGAGACGCAGCTTGCAACAAGTGACGCAACGCCAGTGTGGGAGAACTAGCGTGGGGCAGTGCAAAAATAGCTCTCCGACCTCTATCGAACTTCATTCGTGAGCACACTGCATCAATGACATACCGCCGGCCCATATCGACCTTCGCTTGTTTGGCAAATGCCGTCCGTGTTGAGGTCTGGATGAGTTGCCCCGTGCCACTCACCTTGAAGTTAGGGGCAACGTCGACGACGACGAAGGGATGTGCGATTGGGGTTGCAATGCCTGCGTATGGCGCGATGATGTCAATTCGCTTGTCCACGCTGAGATGCAAAGCTCGTGTGGGGCGAATCAGCTTCGAAGCATTCTTCAAGTGTTAAAGCTTCAATCTGGAGGAGCTCGGCGTGCATCCGACATCCGAATTTTGGATTCATCCTGTTGAATCGAATCCAAGAACCGGACTATCCGACTTTCCACACATTGTCACAGCCACGAAGCATCGAGCGTGGTCACGGACGAGCGGAAGTCAGAATGTCCACAGAGACAGTCAAGGTCAACGTCGAGTTCGGCGGAGGCACCGAACTGCTGCTCGCCCCACCGCACGAGAAGAAGCACAAGCTCACTCTACCACGAAACGATGCAGCAGGTAACGAGACCAATGTGACTTTCCTCATCGAACACATTCGCAAGAACCTCATCACAGAGCGGGAAGAGCTGTTTGTCGACGGTGACTCAGTGTAAGTTGGGGCGCGCAGAGCTCGGTCAACTGCTAAGAGGTGCTGACCTCTCCTCTTCCATTTTGTTTCAGTCGCCCCGGCATCCTCGTGCTCATTAACAACGGAGACTGGGAGCTGGAAGGAGAGGGCGACTACGTGTTGCAAGACGGAGACGAGATCGTATTTATCAGCACATTGCATGGAGGCTGATCTTCAGTCAACACTCTGCTCCCTTCCCGTCGTCTCTCGCATCGTTCCAACGTTCGCATCAACATTGTGTAGCATACCCATGGTCCCATTCAGTCATTTCATTCTCACCATCGCACTTTCTCAGACCGAACGCGGTCCCGCTCTCTGTGTTTGTATCTACCTCTCCTGCTGGGCTCATTTGGTGGCTGGTCGCAAGCTTGGTTGTCAAGGAAGAAACAGAGTGTGGATGGAAAGGTCTCGCCTGCCTGTACAGTCACGGCCACGGAAACTTTCTTCTTGCGCGAACCTTGTTCTAGCGACGCCTCTTCCGCGCAGCATCGCGGATCGACAGCTCACTTGAAAGAAGCAGCTCGTCCACATTTCCAAAGCAGACAGCACGTAAGCCATTCGTGCTACGCCCCCTGCCTCGCCTTCGCATGCCCTAAGCGAGCGGTTGGATGCCTTCTTCGTGTGCCCCCTGAGAACGTGGTCTAGAAAGCTAACCGCCCTTGTCCTCGGCAAAAAATAAATCCAAGAAAAAGAACGAAAGTGAGAGCCAGGCTGTCAAGAAACGAACGGCGTCAGTATCAATCGTCTGCTTGTTGTTCTTCCGCGCACGTTCTCTTGCAGTCCGCCGTCGCTCGGAACATAGTGGCATGTTGTTCGTTGCCGATGGCTCGCCGTTGACAGAGCTGCTGGAAAGTTAGAGTTCAGAGGGGCAAAAGCTTTGTCACTTTGAGCTTGAGTGTCGAGCAGAGATCTTCAAGACAGATCGCATACTAGGATTAGCTGCAGGCTGTCAGACGACACTGAGCTTCGGATGCTCAGGGGAAGCCAAGAGATGGGGTCAGAAGGCGTGCGGTCTCTTAAGCGGAACAACGACTGACATGCGGAGTGCATGCAGCCAGATGTATGCTGCTAAGCAGCTGGCCAGCAGCTTCCCAGATCGATGCTGTCCGAGTCTTATAAAAGGGTGCGCCTATCAGTGTCCATCCTGCGCCTCCTCGTCCTCTTCTTCGCCACCCTCTATCCGTCCACCTTTCTTTCTCTTGATTGAGGGTAGCAGCTTCGACGATGCCGACAGCAATCAAGTCGCCCTTTGCAACACTCACATCGGCCGTTTCCAAGTACATCACTTCGCACAAAGCACGCGTGCAGGCACAGAAGCAGGCCAAGGGCACCACTTCGGGTCCCACGGGTGCTGAAGTAGACGCGCAGGTCGCAAGCACCCTCTCCAAAAAACAGGGCGCCCAAATTGCTTCCAACGTTGATGCTCCCTCAACAGCTCAGGTAGACGACCAAGGCCGAACGCTGGGCTTGGAAGATCCAAACGAGCCTGCACTTCAAGACGATCCTTTGACAGCACTTCGCGCCACCGCCCAACCCAACATCGTCCCCACCACCCCAGTCATCGACCCAGCACTGCTTGCAGAAGTGAGCGAAGTCACGTACGGCGCCCAAACATCCATTCCTGAATTGTCGCCTCCCACCACCACTTCGACGCAAGTAGTCGATGCAAATCAGTACGGCTTTGTTGACCCTCGAGTCTACAGCGGCACTTCGTTCGATCTGGTCGGCGATGGACTACACGAACCACTCAATGTGATCGTCTCCTCGCTTTCCTCACCCGCAGTTCTAACCCGAAAAGGTCTGCAATCCTACTGCCGTGCACTCGACTTTGATCGCGAGTGTCTCGGCCTGCACGCCGGCGGTTACCAGAAGGCCTACGTCGACCTGCGCGGCTGGCGCGACCAGGAATTTATCTACCGCCAGGTGTATACGCCTCTGGATCATGTGTTCGGGACCTGCATCGAGTCGGTCGTAGGCGGCAACCATATACGCGCTTGGCAGCAACAGGCTTCTGGCGCCTGGTTTTTGGCTACCAGCAAGGAAGAGACCGCTAGCAAGAACCACATGATCGTGCCGAACGGTTACAATGTTGGCCGCAATCTGCTTGTCAAGCAGGCGCTGGGTAAAAACAAAGATGGCAAAACGAGCTTCATGTTTACCAGGTATCAGACGCAGGTGGAGTTTATCGCCGGGTTGATGCCGCAGGGCGTGCAGGGGGTGAACCATGATATTGCGGTGGACGGATTGACGGCGGTGCTGACCGTGACGGTGCTACCAGAGACGAGCTGGTTCGGGGCGAAGCAGGTTGCGCCGGAGACGCAAGAGAGCCATGTGGCCACGGGCATGGTTGCAGCAGCTGCGCCTGAAGACGGACCCGTAGGTGAAGGAGAAGGCGATGAGCAGCGGGAGATGACGTCTCGCCGTGAGCGCCCTACTTCGCTGGTGAAGCGATTCAGTGCTGCTCCTACTCGTCGTCGACATAGCGAGGAACGACAGGCCAACCGATCCGCACCGCGCGTCTGGCAGAGGTTGAAGAGGATGTCGATTCCTAAACACCAGCCCGTCCGCGAGACTGCCAACAGCGACCCTGCCGTAGCTACCGTCGATTCAAGCTCCACTGTTGCAGCTCCTCCTGATGCTGGCAAATCTCAGCCGGGTGGGCTCGTCACAGCTGCTCCTCTCGTCGCCGCCTGAGCTCTCCTGAACACTACCCCTACCTATACAGCTGAGCTCAGCGCCTTGTCCTGTCCAGGCTTCCACATGCTCCGAAACTTGATACCATCGAATACCCATCATCCAATACCACATCCAAGTCCCCACCCACTCTCTTTTTCGACTGTGTCTTGATTGCTGGTGCCTCACTTACTTTGAGAGCGCCTCCTTGCCCGCCTGCCTGCTCTTCTGCAGCTCAAAGTTGTCCTTGCTCTCGATCTCGCGCTTGACCTTTTCGGTGCAGAACCACAGATCGCGCAACTTGGGCGTGCAATTCTTCTCTAGCTCGGCGTCGCCTTTGGACGTGTACTGTTCGAGACACTTGTCGTACGCAATCACTTGGGAGACGCATCGATTTTTGATCTCGTTGAGCAGCGGGACGGCCGCAGCAGCACAGCGTGAGAGTTCGGCCTTGTATGGCTCGCATGCGCCAGGGTTTTGCTGGTTGGCGAGGATGCAGCGCTGAAAAGTGTCTGTCGTCGTGTAGCGGCGACGAGCCAGAGTGTTAGCTGAGTAGATCGACAGAGGGGCAAGGAGAAGGGTCAGAGCACTTACCGAGCTGCTTGCCACACTTTGCAGCGACTTGATCTATTGAAGACTCCATGTTCGATAAGCTTGTGGTGGAGGGCAAGATGAAGACAGGAAGGAAGCTTGAATCCATCAAGAAGAATCGACGTTTTGCCTCCACCTTTTCTGCCAAATCACCCGATTGTGGCAGACGACAGCCTCGTCCAAATTCAGATTTAGAAGATTCCTCCACACCAACACCAAGCGGCACTGCGCACGACTCAGCTTTTTGATCCTGCATCCTTGCATCTCGCCATCATCACTCCCCTACAAAAACACAGCAAGATGGCAAAAGGCAGCTCGATATGGAATGAACAGCTCGTATCGCTGCTCGGTTTGGACAAGGAGACCGTCAAGACACAGATCTTGCCCTTCCTCGACTCGTTCGACGATGAAGCGTCGCTACGCACGCATCTGCAAGGACTGGTCGGCACCGATACGACGCTAGCCAAGTCGTTTGTGCGTGACTTTACCCGCTCTCGATTTCCGCAACAGGCGAGTGCGTCAGGTTCAACGACTCCGACGTTGCCAGTCGCCACGACTACAGCTACAGGTACAACACAGGCTATAGGTCAAAAGAAGCGAGCCAAAAAGACATTGGCGGAGCGGGCAGGCATTGGGCAGACGCTTTCTCCGAGAAAGGTACAAGATTCCGGTCTGGACGGGGACGAGCAGATGTCAAAGCTGTCAGAAGCGTTTGGTGGTATGGGGACCGTCTACAGGAAGAAGCAGGACGAAGACGACTTCTTTGCCGGAATGGGCAAAGGCAAGAAGGCAAAGCAGCTCGGTGTGAAGCAAGCATCGTCAGGGAGTAGCACGCCCCGGGTCGAGCACGACTTGGACGCTTCTGCGATCACAGACGCTGTTCCGGTCGAGAGCTTTCCTCAATCAGCAGCGATTGCCAGCGACGAGCCTCCCACGTCAATGTCGGCATTGCAAGCCAAATTACAGCCATCTCCACCACCAACCGCCGCTATGCTCGCCATCGACGCAGTCGTCGAGGAGCTCACGTCCACCTCGGCCTCGACTTTGGGCTTTTCAACCGAGGGCAAACGCAAGATGTGCTTTTGCCAAGGTCGTCGACATGCACTGGCACCGCACGCGCCGCTGTGCTATTCTTGTGGTCTCATCCTGTGCTCAGCTATCCAACCATCACCGCTAAGCCCGTTGTCATCGTGCCCCTCTTGCTCTGCCTCGCCTCTACTCGGCGCAGCGGCACGATCCGACCTCATTGCCAAACTCAGCGCCGAGCGTGACATTCTTCTCGAACAGCAACTGCTACAGATCCAATTGCAGCGAGAAGCAAGGAAACTCAACAAAGCCACCGCCCGAAGCGCCAAAGAAGAGGAAGCTGCGCTCTTTCCCAAACTGGGCATGGAGGCGGTCTTCACATCGTCGAGCGGCGTGCCGCACGCAGGACCGGTGATGGGCAAGCACGGAGCGCTGCAGAAAGCCAAAACAATCGCAAGCGATGCACAGAGGACGGCGAAAGTGCTGAGTTTGGATATGAAGACACACAAGGTCAAGACGCACACCAAGGTCACCCGGCCAAAGCCTGCAGTCGCGAAGCAAGAGACAGCTTCAGTGGAGACCGAGGTGGATTCAGAAGAGGAGAATGATCCTTTCGTGGGCGTAGACGGCTCGACGCTCGTCAAGAACGACGCCGACGATGGGCTGCGTGCAGGAACACCAGGCAAAGCGGCGGCGAGGGCTATGGCGACGACAGGCAAGGCGATTCCAACACGTTCGTGGACATTTGCTGGCAGCCAGCTGACGCTGCGACCCATCACTACGTCTGTACAGTGAATGTGGCTGCAATCGTATTATTGGTGCTGTTATTGGGATTGGATTTGATAGTAAAATCTTGCCAGAAAAGGGGCATCAAAAAAGGAAGTTTAAAGTTGAATGTGCTGAACGACCATCCAAGAAGCCGTTTGGGGGCTGCCCTCGAAAGACACGATGCCAAGCTGTGACGCTCAACACAACACTCTTGTGGCAGCAAGTTGTTCTGTGCAGCAGCGAGCTTCAAAAAGACTGAGACAGTTGATGGCTCGCGGCAACTTATCCTGTCACTAAGCATAAAGGCAGAGTGGATCGCATGTCTCGGATGCCTCGTTTTGTGTTTTGGCTGTCATGCAAAGTAAGCATCTGCCACGATCTCATACGACTCGGCTATGCACTTCCATTCTGCTCTTGTGACCACTACCTTTTTCGGACTAAGACGCCCGCGTAATTGTGCTTCGTCATGCTCTCTGTGCGGAAAGGCGGTGTCGCCCGTCGGTCAATCCGTCGAAGAGGGTCCAGCCCCTGAAATCATGCTTTGCTTTGATGTGCTTTCTGTTCTGATCAGTGTCTGCTGACTAGGGCAATGATGTTGGCGAGTCGAGCACACGACCAATGTGGCCTGAGAATTTCCGGCAGCATAAAAAAGGGGAAAATCCGAAAATCTCTCTCTTTCTCCTCTTCCGGGGAAAAATAAGGGGATCGGCAGCTGACAAGTTTGACAGGCCAGAGACCAACGACAGTCATCCTCTTCTCTGTTTCTGTTTCTGTTCCTGTTTCTGTCCTGTCATGATTGCTCCGGCTGCTCAGCATTCCGAAGAAGCACATCGAATGAATTCCACACGCTCACACCACCTCGTCCATTTCCCTTCTTCACCGTCACCGTCACCTTCACCTTCATCAACACACAGTTTCTCCATTCCACTCAAACTTGTACACAGGCTTCATTTCGTCTTTCGTTGCGGCTTCAACTCGCTATACCCACACAACACATACCCAGCAAAACGTCGCCTTGCTCAAAAAGCCCACCTTATTCCGTTGCATCCCCACACGACTCTTGGCCTTCGTCTTTGCTTCACAGTACAATTGCATTCTTCAGCCTCTGCTTGTGACGTACTTCCTTATAAGCGCCTCATCTTGCGTCGACTTTGATCCCTTTCAACGTCACTGCAGCTGCCTCGACACCTTTTGTATAATCTCATCTATAAAGGCTCTCGTCGCCAACATGCGCGCGATCGCTCACATCGTCCACTCATCCTTCCGCCGCGTCGAACGAGCTGCCGACTGGCTCACAGGATGCGCGGGACCCCTCTTTGTCGCCATCTGCATCACCCTCGTCGCAGGCGGTATATGGACCTTTTTCACAACCATGTTCCTCGAGCTCGCTCCCGTCCCCTCAGAGCTGGCAAGGCTCTTTCACACCTACTCTCCGGCACACATTGCTCTCGGCTTGGTCCCAACATTGTTCGACTCGACCTTTGCGGATCCAATAGCCACACTCCGCTTCTTCTTGTGGTTGGCGCTGTGCTTTTTCATCGTCTACAGCATCGGCTGGCACTACTACATGGCATGTACCGTCCCGCCAGGGTCGATTTGTGACGGCCTCGGTGACGCTGTTCCCGAACGAAGGAGTGGTCCCGGCAGCCACATTTGGTGGACGAGGTACAGAACCCGAGCAGCAGCAGCATCCGGCCCTAAGGTCTCGGGCCTCAGAAGTGCGACAGGACACACTATGGCGCACGAACAGCCCGAAGCAGCGGCGCCAGTCCGAGTGTCGTCCATGGCCGATCTCCGCAAACTCAACAAGGCACTTGATGGGCTCGACAGCAACAGGACCCGATCGGCCTCCGTCACGGCTGGACTCAGATCGTCGCCGAATGCCAATGCCTCCTTCTCCTCCTCTCATCGCTCGTCGACCAGCAGTGAAACCGGAACCCCGCGCAATCAATCCAGGAGCGACCTGCCACTTTCCATCCACGATCTCAACCCGGGCCTCGTCTCCTCACCTGCTCCATTTGCTGACAACGAACCCTCGAGCAACCCTCTGTTTGTTCGTGCTGCTCGTCAGAGCCAAGACAGCACAACAACCGAGCTCGAGACATACGACAACGACGACATCAATGACGATGATGACGAAGACCTCTTTCCTCTGGCTGGCATGTGTCACAAGTGCCCCAAGATCCCCCTCGTCAAAGCACTTAGCGTGCTTCCGCCCGAGCTGCGCAAGATTGAAAAACAGATCCGCACCAACAAACCCTCGCAGACGTTCGAGACCAAGCTGTCACCGGAGGACATGGATGAAGGCGAAGCGGAGGTGCGATGCTGGCTCGGTGACTCCGCCTCGGAAACCCTCGTAGCACCTCCCAAACCCGAACGCTCGCACCACTGCCGAGCGTGCAAGACGTGCACGCTCAAGTTCGACCACCACTGCCCTTGGCTCAACCAATGTGTCGGCCTGGGAAACGAGCGCTACTTTGTGCTCTTCATGGCCTGGCTCAGCTTTGGTTGCGGCGTGGTGCTGTATTCGGGTGTGGGCGTGATGAGGAGGTCGCTGAGCTGGAATGCCAGCTGGCCGTATACGTATACACCCAGAGTGCTGGTCATGTTGTTGTTCATCCTAGCGTTGGTGATGGGCCTGGCGTTGGCAGTCATGGCAGGATGGCAGATGATCTTGGTCGCGCGGGGAGAGACGAGTGTTGAGTCGCAGGATAACGGCCACTACCGCGAGCTGGCGAAGAAGCGCGGGCAGGATTTCGTCAACGTGTACGATGTCGGGCGGCGACGCAACATCCAGCTGTTTTTCAACGTCGGTCCGGGCTCGCCGTATGGGTGGTACACTATTCTGCTGCCGATGCGAGTGCCACCCTACTCGGACGGCTGGCATTTCGCCAAGAGGAGGGGATTGGGAGGCAAGCATGCGGGCATCGAGCTTCAGGAACAGCTTACAGATGAAGAATTTGACGACGAACACTACCAGTCGTCCGGTGGTGCCGCAAAAGCGTCTTCTTAGATCAACGTGTCCTGCAACGTGTCCTGTTGTCTTCGAGTCACTATTGTCGTTAATTGTATACCCTCTTTTGATCAAGCATCGGGTGTGTGGGACGTGGAGTGACTCGGGCTGCAAGTGGGCGCGCCGGCCAAGTGGCACGCACGCAGCTAAGAACGCTCTCAGATCCACGGCTGCGCGAGGTAAGAACGAGTCGAGACCATTCTTGCTTGTCTGTCTATAATCAACGGGCATGAAAGACCCTGCGAAGAGCTTGGTGTTGGTCTCAGCAGCAGGAGGTGCACGTTTTCTTTGACCGCCGAGTCTCCCTTTTTCCAATTTCGCCGGCGGTCAAGCACTCTCAAGACGCCGGCCAACTCGACGGCACGTTCGCGAGCGCGCATAAGCTTCGTCAAGACCCTGCATTGCCGTTACTTGGCATGGACCGACCCTTGCCTCCCCAAAAGCTTCATTTCCATGCTCCCGCTCCATCTTTGGCTCCTCTGTCTTCACAGCGAGATGCGTGCGCACGTTTCAGAACTTTTTGTCAGGGCTCAGTCGTTGACCGGTGCATGAGCGATCGTCCCCCGAGTGCGGGTCGAGTCGAGCTGGAAAGATCGACGTTGTGCAGCAGCAGCAGCGTGACGAGCAGCGGGACGAGCTGCGTCGAAAGGATTTTGGAAGATCTCGGTTAGGGAACAGGTTGCGTCCACGTTGTCTTTGCTCGTCCATGTTGTTCGATACGTGTTGCAGCTACAAAGGCATCAAACGGATGCTCTACCCGCTTCGATCGCGCACGCCAACCTGTCAAGCCAGCAGAAGCTGCAGGCAGATCGAGCAGCGATAAATAGTGGGTCCGAGGCTGGCAAGCAAAAGATGTCAAATCCCCCCACCAGTCTCTTCGCAAGCATCCTCACCAAGGCGATCTTTATCTTCACGGTCAACATGAGCACCAACACCTCGGTCACGCCCTTCCCCGGCGTGTTCACTTCCAGTGTCACTCCTGCCGATCTTCCTTGGGATACGTACAACTACTGCAACGCCCCTCACGTCAACGCCAAGCACTACGAACGACCTCCTCAAGCCAAGGATGCCAAGCTCGTCTTTGTCAACGTCGTGCAACGTCACCACAAGCGCACACCGGATAACCTCTATCCGAACGAGAACGTCTTCAACCCGGCTACGGGCTGGGACTGCTCCAACTACCAGCAGATCTCGTACGGTGTGGGAGCCAACCAAGATGCCAACCTGCAAGGCCATGGAATCTACCGCAAGATAGAGAACCCTTCGTGGCACCCGCTCAACAGCATCATCTGGAACGGAACGTGCGATCAAGGCATGTTGACCGCCGACGGTCTGCGGGACAGTATCCAGCACGGCCGCGACTTCTGGTCTGTGTATGGACCTTACGGAAGCAACCCTCTGTTGCGCCAGGGAATCAACCAGCGTGATGTGTACTTCCGCACGTCGAACAGCGATCGCACGTACCAGGTCTCTGGCGGTCTGCTCGAGGGCATGAACGGCTGGACTTCGCCTGGCAACTTCCCTGTGCATACGCAGCCGAGCAACATGGACGACATTGTGCCCAACTACTCGTGTGGCTACGCCAACGGCTTCCGCAGCTGCGAGCAGTCGCTGCCTGCGTGGAACAACCACCTGAGCAACAAGACGTCGCTGTTTGCCGCGCTGAACAGCGTGGTAGGCACTGCGAGCCAGAGCGGCTGGAACAGCTGGATCGACCACCACTTTGATGCGATGGCTTCGCGCCAGTGTCACGGCCACGACCTGCCCAAGAATCCGGCTACGGGCCAGAGCATCTCGCAGGACCTCGCCAACCAGGCGTACAACGAAGGCCACTGGGAGTACGACTACATTTGGAACTCGGGCGCGGGCGCCGACGACTATGTCAAGTACGGCTTTGGCGTATTTGTGCAAGAGCTCAGCAGGAACCTCAAGGCCTTTGCTAATGGCGAGGACACGCACAAGTTGAAGTGGTACGTTGGACATGACGGCACCATGGTTAGGCTGTACAAGAGCCTGGGTCTGGCTGGGCAGTTCAAGTGGCCCGCCATGGGATCCGAGGTGGTCATCGAGGTCTACGAGCAAAAGGGCCAGCACTACATTCGCATTCTGAAGGACGGAAAGACGATGCAGACTGTGAACAAGGATCTGGTCTCGGATGGTCAGAGTGGGATCGCTTGGACCCCGCTCAATAAGCTGACTGCTTACCTGGATTCGAGGGTGCCCAACGACATTTACTCCAAGTGTGTGCTCGGAAAGTAGGGCCCGCCTAGCTCGACTCGCTGTCCTGCCTGGGCCGTGCATAACATTTCCACACTGCTGCTTGTGCCTTGACCTCCTCCAAGCGGAGGTACCCTGCGCAGCGCATGCTGGAGTGACTTCTCTCCAAGTATATAGCCCCCGCTCGCACCGCCCTCGTTCACACCCGAAGACGGTTATGTCTTGTTCCGTGTATGCCTATAATGTAAATGCGCCTTTGTGCCAAGCTACCTCGAGGGAACAATGGTGGAGATGTGCGTGTGCTGTGCGTGAAGAGTCGTCGGCGTCTTTTCTCACCTGCGAACCCTCTTGAGAAGAAAAGGCAGCGTGTACCAAACTCGTCTGGTTCCACGCGGTTGTGCCGATTTTTGACGCTCCGCTGCGGAATTCCGCTTCGGCGTGTAACCCGACAGAACGCAGACGCAGCAGGAGCAGCAGCAGCGCACGACCCTGACTTTCGTCGTGACGGCGATCTTCTCGTTTTCCGTATTCCCTCCCTCCCTCTCCGACAGAAAGAGCTCTGCTCCTCTCTCTTCTCTTCCTCCCTCGTATCTTTCCGCTGACTAGCACGCTTACGGCCAATCCGACAGCTCGTTTCCCAGAAGCGGCTGGTCCGTTTAGAAAAGCCTGTCAGCATGCCGTCCAAAAGCGATGCAAACGGCGCTCAGCTCAAGAAGCGCTCCAACAAGAATGCCAAATCAACGACAATACCATCACCGCCCAAGTCGACCACAGCTTCGAAATCACCACAACCCAAGTCACGGTCCAGGAACGTGTGGCGGTTGCTTTCTTGGGCATGCTCAGCCGCTCTCTTTCTACTCGCCTTCCTTACCTACAGAAACAAGGGCGCACTACCAACACATCTACTCTCTCGATCCTCTTCGCCTCCGCTCTCGCAATCCGCCACGCACGCACGCACACCTCCGAAAGATGCCTGGGCCAACCAGGCCAAGCCTTTCAAGCGAGGACCGTCGCTGCCGCATACGTTACCGCCAGCACGGCCGCTACCTCAACAGCCGGTGCGCAAAGCCGATCCAGATCGACGAGCCGCCATTCTCGACGCTTTCAACCACTCATGGTCTGCATACAAACGAGATGCTTGGGGCTACGATGAGTACCACCCTATCAGCAAGCATGGGTCCAACCTCAATGGCAAGCACGGGCAAGGTATTGGCTATACCATCGTCGACACGCTCGATACGCTTATCCTCATGGGTCTGAAAGACGACTACGAACAAGCACGCAACTGGGTCCGAGACGAGTTGAAGTGGGATGTTCCGGGACGAATGAACGTGTTTGAAACCACCATTCGCACCCTGGGCGGTCTTCTTTCGGCCGCAGCATTGATACAGGATCCGCCGCACCCTGCGTTTACGCCCAGCCAAGAAGACGCCGACATGTTTATCGCAAAAGCAGTCGACTTGGCCGATCGCCTGAAGCCCGCTTTCGATACTCCCTCTGGTGTTCCTCTTCGCGAAGTCGACTTGGAAACTGGCGAGGCCTTCCCAGATATTAGCAACAACAACTCATCAAGTCTAGCAGAAGCGACTACTGTGCAGCTCGAATTCAAGTACCTTGCCCATCTCACCGGCGATCACGAGTATTGGCGCATCGCAGAGCGTCCCATGCAAGCCGTCCGCACTGCCGCTCAACGTTTGACGCACTACCAGGGACTGCTGCCGATCTTTTTGAACCCGATGAACGGCCACTTCTATAACGGCGAAGTGCGACTCGGCTCGCGTGGAGACTCGTACTATGAGTACCTCATCAAGCAATGGCTTCAGACAGGCCGCACGGAGCAGGTCTATCGAGAAATGTACGACTACGCACTTAACGGCATCAAGCTTCTTTTGACCAAGCCATCGGTCCACTCCAAACCGCCGCTCATGTTTACTGTCGAGCTTGCACCGAGGAGGATGCGAGATGGACGGTCGTTTATGCAGCTTGTGCCAAAGCAAGACCACCTCGTGTGTTTCTTGGGCGGGTCGATGATGTTGGGGTCCACCTCGACAAAAGACATCTTTGGCGATGTCACCAAGCTGCCGCTGCCTCCCATCTCGGACGTCGGGACGGGCGACGAGACGGACAAGGAGGACTGGCGACTCGGTCACGAGTTCGTGCGCACCTGCATGGACACGTATACCAACACCAAGACCGGTCTCTCACCCGAGATCGCCTTCTTCAAGATCCCTTCCGATGCCAACTTGACCGATGCGCAGATGCTCGCTTCCAACCGCGCGCCTCTTCCGCCCAATGTCGACTGGTACATCAAGAAGCCACCTCCCTCCTACTCGGGCCGACCCAATCCGCTGATTGACGCGCGCAACATTCTCCGCCCGGAAACGGTAGAATCGCTCTTTATCGGCTTCGCGCTCACGGGTGACGAGATCTATCGCGAGTGGGGGTGGCAGATCTTCCAAGCGTTCGAAAAGCACTGCAAGGTCGAGTCGGGCGGCTACTCGAGCATTGACGACGTCGACTCGGACGAACCCCGCCAGATGGACAAGATGGAGACTTTCTGGCTGTCCGAGACTCTCAAGTATCTTTACTTGTTGTTCTCGGATCGAGACTTGTTGCCGCTCAACAAGTGGGTGCTCAACACGGAAGCGCATCCGCTGCCTGTGTTTGAGCCCAAGTTTCCGACCGGTTTCAGCTAGGTGGTTGGTTGTAGACTCCAAGATGCTGCCGTTGAAACATCGCAGAACGACCTTGTTTGTGCACTGGCGATCAGCCTTGAGTTGCTCGATCGTAGCCCGATGAGTTCCACTAGCAACACCTCTGGCAGGAACGAGAGCAACAGCATGAGGCATCGTGCCAGTCAGAACACACATGGTCGCGCGAAGGTCAGCAAGTCGACCACAGACCCGCGAGAGCCAAGACAGCATCAGGACAGTCATCGTTCCATTAACTTGTGATGTGTCCTTTACCCAATCATCCTTGAGCATGAAACACGAAATGTATCTTAGTCATGGAGGAGGTGTCTTTCTCACCCCCTCTGCGGGGGAGTGAAGCGAGCTATGGTAGGCGTACAGTCCAGCACGGTTCCTCTGGCAAGCTCTGGCAGCTAGAACCGAGCGTCGCTACAGAAGCGGGGAACTGACGCTCAGTCCTCTTGGTCGGCCAATCAACGCTTCGCTTGCCCTTCGTGTAGGAGTCGTTCGCATGCCTGTGCAGAGTGTTCTGGAGTCGTTTCGCGCGGTCCGGCTTGTCTGTAGTTGCTGAGACCTCTCATTCGACAGTCAGACCCTCTGCTCGATGCAGAGCGAATCTTGACAGCAACGAAGATCTTGAAAGGATTCGCGTCGATCACAGTAGAGCTCTCTTTGGCGGATGTCTCGGTCTCGGACCGAGCGCTCAGGTCGCTCGCTTTCACCATCATGCAGTATGCATCGTCCAAGTTCACTCCCTGCTTCGATAAGAACTTCAGACGATGATAGACGGGGAAAAAGGAAGTGCAGGTAACGCATCAAGATCGTCATGCGTGTGCGGCTTCTGCTTGTTTCTTCGAGTGTGATCTTTCGAGAGAGCACCTAACTTGAGCCCCTCGCTGGGGTTAGGCCTTCGCCTGTGTTTGATATCGTGGTTTGGCTGCAAAGTGGCCCGAGAGCGCGCTACCTTCGCATGTCGGCACTACCAGCCCGGAGTGCACTCAAAGACAACGGGGTTCTAACGTAAAAATTCGATAACAGATGGCAAGGACACTGTAGTGAAGGCGACGCTCAAATTGGTTTATATAAGATGAAGATGATTCGTCCCTGGAGTTGGAAACCGCCTTTGCCTGATCCAAACACCTCTCCCCCCTCCCTTCCAGTTTTACCAGGCCGCCGCCCTCCTCGCCATGTGGTACCTACCAAACTTCTTCAGAAACGTCACGGTCGAGCAGGTCCATCTGCCCTATGAGATGCGCACCAACGCCGAAGTCCTCGCCTATGCCAACGCGTACTTCCGTCCTCGTCCCAGCAGACCTGTCGAGATTTACATGATGTGTGACATTGCGCAGAGCATCATCACCTTCTGCTGCTGCACTTACGTCTTGCTCAAGAAGGGGCGCATGAAAGATGCGCGCATCGTAACGTTGTGCCAAAGCCCCTCTGGCGTCTACATTGTCCCCAACGTCATCTTTACGCTGGTTGGTATGTTTTCTGTCTATCTGTGCACCTTTGCGATCTTTTGTGCATACATCTTGTATGTGCAGTTCAGCCAGCATCCGCTGGGCGATTGGCTTTTTTACATCCCATTACCGTGGCTTCCGCTCGCGCTGGCGGCCTTTTATTCGACGTACGGATTTGTCATTACTTGTTCTCCTCGTTCGCCCATCTCGAATCTGATCGGCAAGAGACGCAAAGGGCTCGTGTCGCCAAGATTGAGCCTGATGCACCTGCCGCTGCCGCATTCGGCGTGGGTGATGAATGCTTTCATGCTCAGTGTGGGCATCCTGATGGTGGTTTACAACATAGTGATCACCACGTTTAGCGGCATCGCAAGAAACCGCACCCACGAGGCTCAAAACGACGTGTACGGTCGACTACTCACCAAAGTTCACTCGCAGGATTGGCTCAATGCTACACCAACGGAAGAAACACTCCTATTGGTGCGCAGGGGAGCATGTAGTCTGATGAACGTTTATCGGTGGTGTTGTGCTGCGCTTGCATCGTACGTTGCCCTGATTGTCATCACCGCGGCCATGCTGGTGCTCTACTCGATTCCGAACCACATTTTTCTTCTCGACCACCTTTGCCATATTTTCCCCGACAAGGATAGGAAGCAACCAGCAATAGGAACGCTGCTCGGCAACATCAAGACACTCTGGAAGATGGGTTCTCCACGCAATCTGCAAGGACCGTCGTATTCGGCCTTCAAAAAGACGTGGATGATAACCATGGTCGGTCATTCGTGCACGATCGCCATCCTTGCTGGGGTGCTGCTATTCAGCGTAGCTCCGATCTACCTCATTTTTTGTGCCGTGGAGGAATTTTTATCGGGGGCAAAGCACCGACGAGCAAGTCAAGTTTATCATAGCCTATGTGATCACGGTTGCCTTTATCATGGCTACCCTCGCCATAGCCATCGCGACAACGCTGACGTTTGACGACATTTTCAACAGCGTCTCTGGTCTGGGCAACCCGAAAGGTACCACGTCGTTCAACAGAAACCACCACAGTCTCAGCGTGTCTGCTGGGCCTTCGTCGACGATGTCCACAGGCATCCCTTCGCCACAATCGCCTACGTTTGCCACCTCCTCGCAAAGCCCTGCGCTTCTCACTTCGCCAAGCCAGCTGCGACCCATGCCGAGCTTCACGCCTTCGTCGATCGGCTCGCAGGGGGAGAAGACGTTTGCCGACGAGATGAGAGGCGACCCTCGCATCATTCGGGTACTCGTGGTGACAGAGACCACTGTGCACGTCGATTATGAGGACATCGAAGCGGTTGCGGTTGAGGATGGGATCCACTCGAGTGCCGATATGTGTCCCGGTGCCTTGCCCGTATGTCTTCTCGCTGCGAAACCTCGCAGCTTCCTGAGTCGCAACAAGTCTTGGCGTCTCTAGCCTCGCACAATAGCCGTCCTTTTGCATGTTCGTTTCGCACTCGAAATCCGGCTCTCCTTTTACCTGCCTCCCGCCTGTTTACCTTACCGCACCGTTGCCCGTACCGGTATGGTCTGGCCTACACTCTCTTGTCATGCTGTCATGCTGTCATTCTTCTGCGCTTGATGCGTGCACGTAGTCCATTGCTGCTGTCTAAGCAAGCTTTATGATCTAGGTTCTATCTAAAATGAGCGTGTTTACTAAACATTTCTAGTGATGCTAGTGACGAGGAGCGAGTTGGGCACCTGGGCATGAATAAGTTTTAGGATATTGGCCGACAGAGCTACGACGAGCACGACGCTGCCCCAGGCTGCCAGTGCGATCGCGGCTTTGCGCAACCTCGATTGCGGTTGATCCTTATGTAGCGATGCGTAGAGGACGCCGGGAAGGATGAAGCTGATGGTGGTGCTGCCCACCGAGCCGACAAAGCCGAGGATGATGGAGAGGTCGTCGACGAGCAAGCTGATAACAAAGGTAGTGCTGAGGATACCGGCTGTCATGAGACACCACTTGCCGAGTGGGATCTCTTCGTCCGACTCCTGGGCGGATTGCTGCAATTGATGGTGGGTAGGATTGGGAGCAAGAGGCGCATCCTCGTCGACGTCATCTTCAATGTCCCGGTATGGCCGTATCGCATCACCGTTCTCGTCCTCTTCTTCTTCTTCCGGAATGGCGATGGCTGATGCAGCAGCGTCGTCTAGAATCTGCTGCCTCCTGCTGGCTTTGGAAAAGACCTTGTCGAAACTAGCCCTGCACGGATGTACCTGCAGAGGATAGCTAAAGATGGTCAAGATAATGATGCTGACCCTGCCAAAGCAGACGAACAAGCTGGTGCTGGGATACATGGCGATGATGTTGTCGCCGACGTTGCCGCCGAAACTGAGGTAGCCCAGCACGCCAACGATCAGGTAGACCGTGCCACCGGTGCCGATCGATGAAGCAATGGCGGTGTTGACTCTAGTCTCGTGGTTTTGAAAGAGTTCGTTGTAGACGGGCAGCATGTTTTGTGCGCAGGTGAAAGCAAAAACAAAGACAGGAAAGATGCTGATCGTGTGCCACGAGACGTTGACGAGCTCGACGTCACCTTTAGGGGGAAGCGAGGCTTTGGCATCCGAGCTGAAGCTGTAATGGAGCACGATGATGACGAGATAAAAGACAGCAAGCAAGCTGAGATACGACGTGTGGCGGAGCGAGTCAAGCCGCCTCAGAAAACAGAGCGGGATGAGCAGGATGATGAGAGCCAAGATCCAAAAGCTTCTGTCGAGGAAGAGAGTGGGAATCTGGTGAATGTCTCTATGAAACGCCCTGAAGAAGCTGATGATAACCTGGGGCATGAGCTGGCCGCAGATGATGAGGTACGAAATGCTGACACCGTAACACTTGAGCGCGATGGCAAGATCAAAGTACCATGCGCCTGCAGGTAAAGCTTGACTGGCGATGGTGAAGAAGCTGTTCTTTCTGCCACCAACTTGGGCCGCACATCTAGTCAAGAGGTAGAGGCCGAGAGCCGCCGTGAAGCCACAAAGGAGGATGAGAGCGGGGCCGAGCAGCAGGCCTGTATATTTGAAGGCACCGGGGGTGGCAAGCATACCGGTGCCGATAATGGTGTTGGTAAGGTTGCTGATGCTGGATACGAGACTGGCATTGCCTTCGCGAGCTATCGATGCAGTCGAGACGATCCGCGCGCTCCTCCGTCGATGACTCGAAGAGGTCTGTCGAAGGTGAGAAGGTGCTGGTGGATGGCGAGCTCCATCTTGTGCGAAAGCGAGGGTGACCATGATGTTCGCAAGCCTCAAGATCCCGTTCGGAGCAGAGCGGAGACAACAAGCCGGACGGAGGCAGTCAGTCTGAGCCCTTATCGCAACAGGGTCGAGCAGATAAGCTCGAGAAGCGAGTGTGTGAAAGAGCAAGTCAAGTCGCGCCTCCACCTGTGAGAAGATCAAGCTTTGGGCGGCGCCACGATGGTCGAGATGGTGGTGGAAGGGTAACTCTAGTCGAAGGAAAGGGAGGTGTTTGTCGTACGCCCACTTGGACAGCACCGCCGTCTGAACCGAGGCGTGTGGCTTTTCTTTTCAGATTCAAACATCTGACGCGGTCTAACAAAGTGGATCCCTTTCATTGATGTGGAGGGAACCCTAAAACGTGCTTGACTGAGCCTGATCCTCCTTCTTCGCGTTCTGCTCTCGACTCTCATCAACATTCTATCTCTGCGAGGCACGAGCTTGGCTTGGACAACGCACAAGTCACAAGCAGTCATGGCTCTAGCGCTGCATAGAAGAAGAAAGCTGAATGCTTTGTTGACGTGTATCACATAGCACTTCACCGCTCGGTGTTGTTCACAATGCCGAAAGATACTAGCGACGAGGCGCGCTCTCCTCGGAAACGCAAGGTGCAATGGGCCGACGAGGATGGCGACAGCGATGACGAAACGAAAGTTGCTACCGTCGTATCGTCTGACCGAAAGTCAGATGGGGGTGACGCCGCTTTTTCCAGCTCTCACGTCGACGAGCACGGCATGCTCGTTGCCACTCTGGCGCATGCGCCAGGAGGCTCCTCCGACCCCTCGAGCAAGCCAGCGCAAAAACCGTACCTCTCATCCGAAATTTACAATCCGATTGAATACAACGACTTCCGCTCGTACATGAAGCACAAGCGCGCCAAACTCAAAGTCCAAGAAGCTTCCCTCCTCCAAGAGGAAGAGGATCTGTTGCGCGTCCAGGACAACGAGAAGCACGACAGCCTAGCAGCCGAAATCGAAGCCGCCGGCGGAAAACGCTCAGATGCTCTCAAAGGCTGTTGCATCTACATCAATGGGCAGACCCATCCTCCCTATAGCGAGCTCAGGCGCCTCCTGGTGCTACACGGCGGGGATCTCATGGCCTACCTCGACCAAAAGTCGCCTGTCACACACATTGTTGCTTCCAACTTGACTCCCAAGAAACGAATCGAGTTCAAGGATTATAAGGTGGTGCTGCCCGGCTGGATTCTGGAGAGCATTGAGCTCGGAAGGAAAGCGGATTGGCGAAAGTGGCGCTGCGATGCCATCACGGGCTCAAATGGTCACACTTCCAACAGCATGATTGGCAAGCCGGACGGCCCATCATCTGGCGTTACTTCGGGTTTGGGAGACTGGCGCAATCTGGATCGTACTGCCAAGCTTCCCAGACAGCTCCCGCGCATTGGTGATGAGGACGAGAGCCCGTGGGGGAAGCCAACAAATCAGACAAATCTATTGGATCGCTTCAAAAGGACAGAGCGACAACCAGCTGGGAAGGCCGAGGCATTATCTACTACAGCAGCAGTAGACCCCTCATCAGAGCAGGCGGTGCCGACAGTTCAGCCTCCGCAAAAGCAACCAAATGCCAAGGGCGTCCGTTTCGAGGAGGATCACATTATCCAGTCAGAGGCTTCGACTGCATCAACAGAATCTGCTAGCTCTTCCCCCGCGCGGAACTCTCCCCTTCTCGGTATGCAGGACAGTTCCAAGAAGAACTCGGAGCTCTCAAATGAGGCTGCCGCTACGCCAGCGAAACGAGAAGCGGAAGTGGACTCGATCACGATCACACCCACGAAAGCCAACGACAAGGTAGACTACAGCATTGGCACCGACCCTGCCTCCAAGAAGGCTGCCATCGCGGTCAGCAGGGGGTACTATGCGTCGCGCCCCTCGAACACACATGCCGCTCGGCTGCTCGCCAGTCCCAGCTGGAGAGAGCGCAACACTGCCACCAGCGAAGGCTTTCTCGCCGGCTACTTTGCCAAGTCGCGTTTGCATCATCTGAGCACGTGGAAGACGAGCTTGCAAGACATGGTCAGCTCGGCATTGCGTGAAGCAGGTCGACCTTTAGGCAGCTCCGACTTACCCAAAGGCGTGCAGCGCGTCATCATGCACATCGACTTTGACAGCTTCTTCGTCGCTGTTGGTCTCAAGAAGCGACCTGACCTGCACGATAAGCCGGTCGTCGTTTGTCACGGCTCGGGTTTTGGCCTACCCGCTCCCAGGGCAGGAGATGAGAGTCGGCCGGCAGATAATCAATCGACGAGTACGTCTGAGATCGCTTCTTGCAGCTACAAGGCACGCGAATCCGGCATTCGCAACGGCATGAGTCTCGGCCAGGCCAAGCGCCTCTGTCCGCATGTCGAAACCATACCGTACGATTTTGAAGCGTACAACTCGATCAGCCTCACTTTTTACACATTCTTGCTCGAGCATTCGGACGCGCTTCAGGCCGTGTCTGTGGACGAGGCGCTGATCGATGTCAGCCTGCTTCTGCAACGAATGCGACAAGGCGATGCTACAGCTGGCTCGCTGTACGACCGCTACCGCGACCACTTTGGCTCACAAGGACAAGTGTGGACGGCAGAAAAGCAGCTCGCGGAAGCATTTCGGGACGAGATTCGAGACCGCTGTGGTTGCGAAGCAAGCATCGGGATTGGGTCCAACATCCTCTTGGCTCGACTTGCCACCCGCAAAGCCAAGCCGGGTGGCTCGTTTCATCTGACCGATGACGCCAAGCAGCCTTTTCTGGATGCGCTCGATGTTGACGACCTTCACGGCATTGGTTGGAGCTTACGGGATCGCATACGTGAGCTATTTGAGACGATCAACATCGGGGGGATTCTTTCCAAGACCAACGAGAGAAAGCTTATCGCCGAATTCGGACCAAAGAAAGGCAAAATGATCTGGGACAAGATGCACGGCATCGACGCTGATCGACTCGAGGGAAACAAGCTTCGACAATCGGTAGGCTCTCACGTCAACTATGGCATTCGCTTCTTGACTGAGCAAGAGGCCGAGAACTTTGTCACTGGCATGTGCCAGGAGGTGGCGCAGCGAGCGAATGCTGTCAAGCTGCGCGGAAGGCAGGTGTCTGTGCAGGTCATGGTGCGTGCCAAGGATGCACCCGTCGAAGCACCCAAGTTTTTGGGGCACGGTGTCTGCGATACGCACCATAGGAGCGTGCAGGTCAGTGGGCCCGGCGGGGTAGCGATCGATGATGATGCCAGGATTCGAGCAGCTGCTTGGCCACTCATCCGAGATCTCAAAGCCGATCCTAAGGAGCTTCGTGGTATCGCCATCAGTCTCAACAAGCTGGAGCCTGCCGAGGGCAATGCCTTGTCGCCGGTCAAGCCAAAGAGTGGGCAGTCGGTGCTAAATTTCGGCGCTGCCGGTCGCGTGTCGAAGGCAGAGTCCACATCGGCATCGTTGCCTCCGCATCCCGAAGATGACGCAGAGGAAGCCAGCGACGCTGAACAAACTGATGAGCCTGGTGTTGTGCTTCCTGCTTTGTTGGAAAAAGGTCCTGGGGCAGCTACACCAAGACGACTTGGTGACAAGCCGAAGGTGCATTCAAACAAGTCACCTGCAATCGAGCATTCCTCGATCAAGCTGCCTCCTGCAACACAGCTCATACTGCCTTCCAAGTCGCAGATCGACCCTGATGTCTTTGGCGCTCTTCCGACACAGTACCGTCGGCAGATCGAAGCCAAGTTCGGAGATGCCTTTGATAACGAGCTTGAGAGCGACCCAGAAGCCCATGTGGACGAAGGGGTTCAAACGTCAGACGCTGACCCGCGTCCTTCCCAGAGTCAATCGGGATCGCAAAGCCGACCAAGAGTGCTGCCGCGCTCCACGCCAACCACACCGCAGAGAGCCAAAGCTGCTCCGTCTGCCGCGATGGCGGAAGCGCTGATGTTGCCGTCTGCATCTCAGATCGATCCTGCTGTTCTTGCCGAACTTCCTGATTCCGTTCGCAAGGAGATCGAGCGTCAAGTGGGCTTCATATCGAATGAAGCTTCGTCTGGCCCATCTTCGCTTGAAAGCACGCCGACCTCGGCAGCGCGCAAAAAGACAGCAACCACTTCCACACTTGCCGGCTTTCTTCGACAAGACAACAGAGCTGCTGATCCGCGGAACGCTCTGTTTAGGTCCGTCTCTGAATCACCGACAAAGAAGAGGGTGGTCCATCGGTTGCTGCACGCAGCAGGAAGCTATGTTGCGCCAGATCAGCCGCTGGTTGATCGCGAAGCTGTGTTGGCGATGGATCCGAGCAAAATCTCGACCGAAGCGCTCGAGGCTTTGGGCATCGACGCTGAAGTGTTTCGCGCGCTCCCGGTCGAGTTACAGCGGGAGATGTTTCGACACCATTCAGAACAGAAAAAGTCGGAAAAGGCGCGGTTCAAGGCGGGCAAGACGAATACTTTCGAGGAAATGACGTTGGCCGAACAGAGGAGGAGGGCGACGGTGCGAGCGGCGCAGAATGAGGTGGCGGCGCAAAAGGCAATGGAAGAGCGGCTGCGAGCGCATCACGGTGATGGAAAGAGCAAGAAGAGTGCAGCGGTGGCAGGGAGAAACAATGAGGAAGAGGCGCTACACAATCCACCGCTGTATCTCGTTGCCCGGCCCAGGTGGCGCACTCCCCGCAGCGAGTCGCGCATTTTTGCCGAAGATGGCCACGCTCTAGTACCGTTCGCAGATCGACCGTCCATCCGCGGGCTGAGCCGGTACACGGACGTCGAGACGCTGATTGGTCAGTGGGTGTCTGCATTTGCCAAGAAAGGTCCGCGAGCAGGAGATGTGGATCGCATTGGATCGTACCTGGCCGACCTCGTCCGATCAGCGGCCGAGACCAAGGTGGAAGACGCGCAGAAAGTGGTGGAGCTCATGCGGTTGATCGAGACGCGGCTGGACGAGGTCGAGGCACTGACTGGTGCGGTCAAGAAGGACGAATGGGAGGCGGCAAGGGCGAGAATTCGGACAAGTGTGCAGGAGCAGGCGAGGAGGGTCTTTGGTGGCTCAGAGGTTGGGATGTAGTCCATCGCTGCACGATACGCACCACACGCAGCACACACAATATAAAGATAGAAAAGTAGTACCTTTGTTCGAAACAATCGCAGTTATGTAGGAACAGGGAAAGGGAAAGGAACAAGATCGAGAAAGAGAAAGCAGGTCAAGCAAGGCTGCCTGCCTTGACGTGCTCGTCGTCCTTGGGTAGCTGAATCCTGCTCGGACGCATGAACCTGTAGAACAGCATCGTAGCCGCAAACATGAGCAAAGTCATGCTGCTGGCAACGGTGCGCCACATGGCGATTTCAAAGTCCTCAGGACGCTTGACTCGATCAGCCTTGTGGATGTATCCGGGCAGGGCCAGCGCAGCGCTCGCCATGCTGAACCACATGAAAGCCCAAACACCGTTTGGCGTCTGAAGCCTCTTCTTCCACTCCTCGACGTCGATCTTGGCGTTCTGGAGCTGAGTCTCGGTGGGAGGGGGCATGTTGATCTGTCCACGACGCTGGATGATGACGCGGCCAAAGAGGAGCACCAGAGCGTTGATCTCGAGCAGGCAGGTGGCGATGGAGAGCTGCGAGTAGATGATTTGCGAGAGGGGAGCGTGTGACTTGTGGGAGTACGCGTCGACAGCGTAGGAGAGCAGCGAGTGGTCGCCGCTGTAAAGTGTAGGGAGGAAGGACCAGAGGAGAATGTTGCCAAACAGGCGGCGGTCGAAGGTGATGACGCGTTTCACGTCGGCGGTTAAGCGTTGAGGGTCGGGTTTAGGATTGAAGGAGGCAGGGAGCGGGTCCAGCAGCTTCTCTACCTCGTCTTGCTCCTCATCATTGCTGTGATCGGCAGGGGCAGGCTTGGGAATGAACGCTTTGGTCTGTAACCAATGCACGGTGAATGTCGTTTGGACGAGCATCCACAGATGGGTGTACTGCAGGATGTTGTCGAAATTGAAAGAATTGGTGAACAGGTGGCTGTAGCGGAAGGTGTAGACGAGAGTGAGAAGGACAAGCGTCTCGCTCTTGATGTAGAATACGGTGCGAGGTGTGCGGGACACGCTGCCGAGCAGCAGGGCTGGGGCGAGCACGAGCAGTGCCTGCGCACCATCGTTGGTGAACGCGATGAAGCTTGGCACAGCAGGGGATGCGTCTGTCATGGTTGGCATTGGATGATTGAAGAGTAAGATGTGAGGGAGAAGGAGATGGTGGTGGTGACAGAGACGATATATAACTTGTGTATCTGGCGCAGGAGATAGCGCTGGCGGTGGGTGTAACGAAGGCACAGCAACTGTGCGCACGACTGGCGGTCGAGTCTATTCGGCAGGGCATCACACGAGTCTCTCATTTTTTCCACGGCCCGACGGCAGCGAGCTGTCCAAATCCGCAGTTCGGCCCTTGGGGCAACGATGATGATATTGCATGAATCGTTCACACGACCAAAATTCCCAATCAGGTTAGCGCGCATCATGCGAACGCTTGCACACGCACGCACAACACAGCCTCGCTGACAACCAAGCTATTGAGCAACAGTAGTGACCAGACCGGGATGCCTATCCGCCCGTCGAGAAAGTAAGACAGCTTCGATGCAGGGTGTCCGTTTCAGCAGCTTCGGTTCGCAAGTTCACGGAAAATTGGTGATGAAAATTGTTTACGAAGACGGCATAACATAGCAGGGTTGTCATTTATTATACTGCTCATGTGGAGGCTTGCTGCTTAGTCGTTCTTCCCCCACGCCAACTCTGCTCTACACCCCTTCTCCACCATCATCTAGTCACTGGAAAGACCACATGATGCCGACACTACCAGCAGAGCTGCATGCTCTCCTCGAAAGAGATCAGCAGCCCGACTCTCTCCCATCACTACGCCCGCAAAGACCCTTCTCCGCTGACCTCAAACCCACCATCGCTTCGCAGCCCTACCCCGTGCCCGTGCTAGGCATTCTGCACCTGCTCAACGACGACATCGAATCGGCACACGCGCTCGTCCAAGACGACGACGGCAACCGCGACTCTAACCTGATACACTCGATTTTGCATCGTCGAGAGGGCGATTTCTGGAACTCAAAGTGGTGGCTCAATCAGTTTACCCACCCATTCTTGGGTCAGCTCTACTCTGAGAAAAGCCTGGACGGCAAAGCAGGTGCCAAACAATTTGTCGACCTCATCGATAGCATCACCTCGAAAGGTGCCACCACTGCCTGTGCCGCACAGCGAGACGTCAAGCAGGCCAAAGAGTGGCAGTGGAAGGAACACTCGAGTCTCGCGCAGTACCTATTTGAACAGTACAGCATCCAACTAAGCTGAAGGGGAGGAAATGCAGTTTCAAATTGGGATGACATTCAGTCCACTGTGCTCAAAATATCAGAGATGTCGCTGTTACCTGCATCCGAGACACCGAGCCGGATGAGTGCGTCGTTGTTGTGGAACTTGGACAGGTGGCGCGACCCCGAATCGCAGAGCACCGTCACCACCACAGGGGGCGGATCGCCACCGCGTTCACGTTTGAGCTTGAGCGCAGTTCGAACAGCAGCAACGCAATTTACGGCCGACGAAGAGCCAAGGAACAGGCCATCGTTGAGAATCAGATACCTGCCCATGCGCGCCGCTTCGTCGTCCGTCACGCGTTCAGCATCGTCAATGCACTGCAACCCCATCTGCAGATTCCTCGTGATACGATTGATGCCGACCCCTTCCACTACCGAGTCCACCTGATGCCTTCTTCGCTTACCCTCTGCTTCGGTAGCACTGTACATCACACCGTATTTGACTTTGTTGTACAGCCCACTGCCCTGCGGATCTGCAAGCACCACTTTGACTTCCTGCGCCGATCCGGGTCTGCGGATGAACCCGCCCCCTTGCTTGGACTCGTCTGGATCGCACGAGACGCGTTTTAGGTACGCAGCACATCCAGAAAGCGTCCCGCCCGTGCCAGCACCTGCTACAAAGGCGTCGATCAACCCACCGGTTTGGCGCCAGATCTCGGGCCCCGTGCCGTTGTAGTGCGCCCAAAAGTTGGATGGGTTTTCGAACTGATCTGCGAAGAATCCGCGTGCTTGGTTCTCATTGACAACCTCACCTTCCTCGGCATCGCGCGAAGAGGAGCGTTTGGAGGATACGACAAGATCGTCGCGATGTACGTACTCTTCTCCCTGCCCTCCGTCCGAACCAGCATATCCTGAAGTGCCGAAACCAGTGGGGTGTGGACCGATGAGTTCGATTTCGCCGAAAGCTTCTGCGCGTGCACGCGCCTCGTTGACAAAGTGTCGAGGATCGACGATACCGCGTGGACGAACCGATTGGATCTCTGCACCCAGCTTCTCGAGAAGCTCCACTTTCTCGCGCGCCACATCGTCTGGGATGACGATCGAACAGCGATAGCCTTTTGCTCGTGCCAACGTGGCGAGAGAGATACCTGTACTGCCGACAGTGCCTTCAAAGATGCAGCTACCCGTGTGCGGGTAGAGCAGTCCTTCTTCTTCAGCGTCCCTAAGGATTTGCAGTGCCACTCGGTCCTTTGGCGAACCGGCGGGGTTGAGGAATTCGGCTTTGCCAAGAATCTCGCATCCGGTTGCATCGGAAAGACTGTTGATGCGCATGAGCGGGGTGTTGCCGATCAATCCCTCTACACCGCTGACGACCTGGCCGGAGCGAATCTGGATGGGGTCGCGTCCCCGAAGCTCGCGCCGTCTGCGTTCCTCTTCATCCTCGTCGTCGAGTCCGTAAGCGTGCAACTTTCTGCGCCTTCGTCTGCGCTCACGTCGTTCCGCTAGGAAGAACACGGAGGTGATCGAACCAAGACCGAGAACGAGTCCCGTAAAGACGCCGATGAGGAATGTCGACTTGCGATGCGAGCGAGAGTAGCGCGCAAGGAATGCCCAGCCTGGGAGGTGTGCGAATTTCGAGGTGGACGCTACTGCGGACGAAGTAGCCCTTGCACCGACGTTCGACATGTTTGGCTGCCGCCCCAAAAGTGCAGGTCGTCGTCGTAGGTGTTGGTGATGATGGTGACGAATGAGGAAGCAGAGGTGGAGGCAAAGCGAGCGCGAAAGCTGAAGACCCTTCTTTTCTTCGGCGATACAGAAACTAGTGTACAGCCTAACATCTGTGCTAGAACGTTCAAAACGGTCTAACACTTGAACAAAAGCCAGGTGACAAAATGCAAGGCTCCTGCGCCTCATCGGAGCTCATTGCTCCGTCTGCGTGCGTTGCACAGCCTGCATTGCCGTTGCTCGTCTGCGTCATATCTCGGGCAAGCACGCCAGTCGGTCGCAGTCAGCCAGGAGCGCTTGAGCTTCACTATGCCTCGCACAGCGTCTTATCCGGCGATTTGCACGGCGTGTTTCCCCAAGCGTCGATCCTGAGCCTGGCGTCTGTTCCGCTCGCACTTCAATTTTCAAGATCAAACCACTTGGTCTTACCATCACACCTCCTCCATACATTCTGGTGTCTAGACCTCAAAGATGACGGAGAAGCAGCCCTTTGACCAGGAGCTTGAGGCTTCCACGGCGCCGCCCAAGCGCGACGTTTTCACCATGAATGGCAGGCCGGTTGACATCCCCCAAGGCAGCCACATCGCGGTCTACACTCCGTGGGGAAACCGATACACTCTTCGCGGCTGGAAGTTCTACGTTTTCCTCTACGGAATGATTTTTTTCTTCATGAGCGGTTGCAAGCTGCCTGACGTTAGCAAGCTTACCAACTTGCTCGCCCCAGCCCACCCCTGTCCCCATGCCACCAAGCAAGTGCAAGGCTACGCTCAGCACTTGTACAGCTCTGGTTTCCTCGACAATACCTTCTCCCTCGCCTCCAACAGCAACAACACATCAGAGGCACGATGGAAGCAGTACTTTGCCAAACTCGAGTCCGACTTCCTCGCCATCCCCAGCGCTGATGGAGCACGCAACGCTCTCAAGCGCTACACCAACGTCAGCCACTTTGCTGGTTCGGAAGGCGACTACAACTCTGCCCTCCAGATCCTCGAAGAGTGGGGCAACCTCGTTGGCGCTCCTCTCACCGACGACTTGAAGGATCTCGTCTTTGATGCTGGCTCCGCTGACAGCCAGGCTTACCTCAGAGGCGCCAAGGGCAAGGACGGCGTTCGAGCTTGGACTGACACGTACGCCGTCTGGCTCAACTATCCGATCAACTCGACGCTCACCCTCGCCAAGCCTGACCAGCTCGACAAGCCCTACTGGACTGCGAAGCTGAAGGAGGATGTCCTTGACGCTGACCCAACCAGCTCGCGCGGTGTGCCCCTCTTCCACGGCTACTCGGCCTCTGGCAGCGTTTCCGGCCAAGTTGTGTTTGCCGGCATGGGCCGAAAGCAGGACTTTGCCGATCTCGCTGCCAAGGGGATTGACGTCAAAGGCAAGATTGTGCTCGTCGACTATGGCTCCAACTTCCGCGGCCTCAAAGTGCGGGCTGCCCAGGAAGCCGGTGCTGTCGGCGTAATCATCTACACTGACACCATCGAGGATGGCGAGATCACTGAGGCCAACGGATACAAGGCATACCCGGATGGCCCTGCACGCAACCCGTCGGCTGTGCAGCGTGGTTCCGTGCAGGGACTGTCTTTCTACCCTGGCGACCCTTCCACTCCTGGCAAGCCATCGTACCGCAACGCGACGCGCTTGGAGCCGGAGGACGCTGATTCGCTGCCCAAGATCCCCTCCCTGCCGCTTTCGTATTCTGAGGCGAAAGTGCTCTTCGAATCGATCAAGGGCAAAGGTGTCAAGGCTAGCGACGTCAACGACCGCCTCGCTGGCGCCATCGATGGTGTTGAATACTGGACCGGTCCTTCCGACGACATTGTCCATCTTGAAAATTTTGTCGACCTCAAAGTGCGCGATATCTGGAACACGTACGCTGTACTTCCCGGCCACATCAAGGATGAGGTCGTCATCTTGGGCAACCATCGCGATGCATGGACCTTTGGCGCCGCTGACCCGAACTCGGGCACCGCCGCTTTCCACGAAGCCATCAAGGGCCTCGGTCAGCTGTACGCCCAAGGATGGAAGCCCATGCGCACCATTGTCTTCGCCTCGTGGGACGCCGAAGAGTACGGCTTGGTGGGATCGACCGAGTTTGGCGAGGACTACGCCCAGTGGATCCGCGACCACGTGGTGGCCTACCACAACGTTGACGTCTCCGTCGCGGGATCCGTCCTGCAAGCGTCATCCTCGCCCTCGCTCTCGCGCTTTGTCCAAACGGCAGCGGCCAAAGTCAATGATCCCAACACCCCCTCCGAGAAACTCGACCTCAATGCCTTCCACCCCCTTGGCTCCGGGTCAGACTACACGGTCTTCCTCCAACACCTCGGCATCGCCTCCACTGATCTGGGTTTCAAACGTGCGGCCAAGGATCCGATCTACATGTACCACTCGAACTACGACAGCTTCTACTGGATGGACACATTCGGCGACCCGGGTTTCCATCGGCATGAGGCTGCGGCCAAGATCGTTGGGTTGATGGCGATCGGGTCGTCGACCGAGCTGTTTGCGCCTGTTGATGTGCAGGACTATGCCAGCGAGTTGACCAAGTACCTTGGCAAGATCGAGAAGCTCGCTGCCAAGGAGTTGGGCATCCCGCACGGCGCAGGTGCCAAACACCCCCACTGGTTGAACCACCTTCGACTCTCGATCCACAAACTCGATGTTGCCGCTCGACACTTTGAGCACCAGAAGGTACACCTGAAGCAGAAGCTCGTACGCCTCGCAGAAAAGTACCGCAAGCATCCCCGCCACAAGAATCAGCACCATGCCAACAAGCACGGTGATGAAAAGGTAGGCAAAGACATCTGGAAAGTGCTCGTTGAGATCCGACAGCTCAACAAGAAGCTGCAGACGTTCGAGCAGAATTTGATCGACCAGAAGGGCTTGAAGGGTCGAGAGTGGTACAAGCACCTGGGTACTGCTCCGGGTCGATGGTTGGGATATGGTGCGACGACGTTCCCTGGTGTCACCGAGGCGATCACGCTGGATAAGGGCGAAGGACTCGAGGACGAGGCTAGGAGGTTGGGCCAACATATCGAGGCATTGGCCCATCACCTGCGCAAGTGATGTGATACACATCAAGATCATGTTCCGTTTGCAGACTGATGTTGCGCTAGTTTATCCAATAAAAGTACAACTTCATTCGAGTGCGAAGTGAGCGTCTAATAGCCTCTAGAGATGAGCAGGTCTTTGGTCGCCTCATAGGTTACGAACAGCACCGCGTTCACTGGCAACGCTCTCAACACTGTCGGCCCTACACCGACGAAGAACGCCCTCCATCCGCCACTTGCGTACGTCTGCCTCGCCGTTGACCAGAACAGACTCCTTTGCCCGGGGGCATCATCCAACCGACTCGTCGCTTGAATTTTCGTCTTGATCACGTCGGCCCAGAACGTGCTCAGCCACGCAACTACACCCGCAAGCGCCCCACTCGCCGCCATATCCACATTGCTCAGCGGCTTGCCCGTAAATCCGGCAATCGACGCATTCATCAGTTCGTAGCTCGCAAAGTACGGACCGTACCCTAGATCCCGCACCGCCGTGGTACACCACCCACGATAGAGGCCCCTCCACACGCCCTCGGTTCGGACGACGTGCTTGAGCACCGCCCACGTGCCCCTCCCACGCGCCGAGATGTCCATCTGCTCGCGGATCTTGATCAGGTCGATCGGCGACGTAATCAGTGATGATCCCAGCCCGCTCAGCATCCCTGCGACGAGAGCCTGTGCGATGGGTGCGCTCTCGAACAGGTGGTGCGTCTGCTGATACCGAAGGGCAATGTTGTACATGCCGAAGATGGACGCGTTCATGACGGCGACGCCGAGCATGGGCGAGGTGACGCCCTTGTACAGGCCCCAGATGCGCTCCTCTGCGATAATGATGCGGAAGGCGTCGGTTGCTGATCGGTAAATGGGTAGCGCGATGCGAATGCCCCCGCCACTCGAAGTAGAGGCACATTGTGGTCGTGTGAGCGTCGCAGCATGGCCTGAGGAGGTGGCAGTAGCCGGTGCAGCAGCAGCAGGGTGGTGGGGCACGCTCGTCGATGAGTATTGAAGCCGTGCCGGCGATGACGACAGCAATTTGGAGGAGGCGGATGCGGTCGAGAAAGGAGCATTGTCTATCGACGAAGCGAGGGTGGACGATTGTGCTTGCAGTCGAGTCTTGACCGTATCGAAAGGGTGGCCCGCGAGAAGGGAGGCGATACCGCCTGCGGTACCTGCGACGAAGTCGACCAGCGCTGAGGGTGCAGCGCCAGCAGCAGCACCTGCAGCGACGACGTCCTCCGCAGCCATGCCCTCCGGATCTGCGTAATGAAACGTATGTGTGTCAGTGTGTGGTTGGATGGGAGCATGTTGCACGCTTGGGTTGGCTCGCTGTATCGCCCTGCCTCGCATCTGCCCCGCTTCGACATGTTCCGAACGTGAAATGTGGAGAGCTTCGTCTCATCGGGCTCCAAGCTACCTTATCGGGACCAGATCTGGATTAGCCTCTACAAATTGTGTGCGAATCATGCATGGATGGCGTGCGGCGATTACAGAGCTGTCCAACACTGCTCGAACCCTTCCTTTGGCCCAAGAGCACGCCATTCGTATCCTCTTAGCGTCGCTCGGCAACTCATTGTCAGTTTGTGTCTCCCACGTTCATGCTCCTTCCCCACAGCAGCAGTGTGCTACCTCATGAAAGGGAGGAACCTTTCGCGTGAGTGTCCCGTGGTACAGTGTGATGATGGGGCAAACTGGTACCGGAGGGTGAATGGCGCCATTCTCACACAGTAAAATCGACGAGATTGATGATTGATCTTTGTTTGCAGCAGCATGTGAGAATGGAGTGGTTATCGAAGGCCGACACAGATCTTGCGCGGAGCTTACTGGCCGGAAAGCTTTTGTCAGCCGTCCTCCGCCGGGCTTCAAGTGACGACGTCTGTGCACGATTTTTTGCTCTCTATTCGTATAAGACCCCATACCTTCTTACCGCTTTACACTTTCCTGCATCATCCCAGCGTTCTCCTCCACGGAAATGACCCCTCCAAATGCCACGCACGACACGGCCTCGGCTGTGGGCCAGCTGAGCCTCTCGGACAACGCACCGCAGAAGCGTATCATTTTGTACGCTTTCATGATGGGCTGTTCGGGCCACCAGTCTCCAGGACTCTGGACGCACCCAGCCGACCGATCTCGCCACCACAACAAGCTCTCGTACTGGATCGATCACGCCAAGCTACTCGAAGCTGGCCATTTTGACGGGCTCTTCCTGGCCGATGTGCTCGGAGGCTACGATGTGTATGCGGGCAACCTCGATGCTGCCCTTTCCTCGGGTGCGCAGTTCCCTGTCATCGACCCGCTTCTACTGATCTCTGCCATGGCCGCGGCTACGACCAACCTCTCGTTCGGCATTACGGCAACGACGTCGTACGTGCATCCTTACGAGCTGGCACGACGCTTCTCGACGCTCGACCACCTTACTAACGGTCGCGTCGGATGGAATGTTGTTACCGGCTACCTCGATTCTGCCGCGCGCCAGTTTGGAGCAAAGAACCAGGACCTGCACGCAAAGCGCTACGAGGTCGCCGACGAGTACATGGACGTCGTGTACAAGCTGTGGGAAAGCAGCTGGGCGGATGATGCGGTGGTTCAGGACCCGAGCAAACCGCTCTACACGCGCCCCGAGCGTGTGCGTCAGATCAACCACAAGGGCAAGTACTTTGAGAGCGTGCCCGGTCCTCACATCTGCGAACCGTCGCCGTTCCGGTTATTTACCAGGCGGGCTCGTCCGGCCCTGGCATGGCGTTCGCTGCCAAGCACGCCGAAGTGATCTTTATTGCAGCACACAAGCCGGAGGTGGCCAAGAAGCGTGTAGATGCTGCGAGGGCGGGAGCGAAGGAGGCTGGGCGCGATCCGGCCAGCCTCAAGGTGCTCGCCCTGCTGTGTCCCATCATCGGGAAGACGGACGAAGAGGCACAAGCAAAGTACAAGGAACACCTGGAGCAGGGATCCGACGACGGCGCACTGGCTCTCTTTGGCGGCTGGACCGGTATCGACCTCTCGACTTACTCGGAAGACGAAGAGCTACGCGCCACCGAGTCCAACGCAATCAAGTCTGCTGTCGAGAACTTCGCCACGCAAGACCCCCACGTGCCCAAATGGAACAAAGCTGCGGTAGCCAACAAGATCAAACTCGGCGGCTTGGGTCCCACCATCGTGGGTAGTCCCTCGTCCGTCGCCAACCAGCTGCAGGACTGGGTCGATAAAGCCGGTGTGGACGGCTTCAACCTCGCCTACACCCTCGCTCCAGGTACCTTTGAAGACTTTGTCCAGCTTGTGGTTCCTATCTTGAAGGAGCGCGGTGTCGTCTGGGCCGATTACCCGCAGGTCGAGCAGCCACAGAAGGAAAACGTCACCGACGGGCCCAAGGAAGGGTTTGGCATCAACGAGCATGTGGGGATTACTTCGAGGGAGAAGCTGTACGGTGTTGGGCAGAAAACATTTAGGAAGGATCACTACGCTTCCAAGTTCACCTGGAAAGCGGGCCAGGAGGCGCCTGCGCTCGACTAGAGCTTCAAATCGCTATTCATCCTCACTGTGAAAAAGCAATCACAAAACGACAAGCTCGAGCTATTTGACGACTATCCTCGTGGATCACCTCCTAGCAAGCATAAGTGAAATTACTGAAACACGATCCAAAATCCGAAACAAATGTCCAGAAAAGATGGCTTTCGTGGTCATCCTTTTCCTCATTCCGACACGCGACACTCTTGTTCACATTGTCCGAAACACACAGTACAGACATTCGAGGGCTCTGCATCTGGTCAAGAGATCTAGATTATTTGGACAAGAGATCTGGATTACGTTCTCTCCGTATCGTTTCGACGAAAAAAGAGCACATTTACTGCTCAGTCGAGGTACTGTTCTGAGCAATCACTACAGGGCAATCTGGCCTCGTCAAGTTGGCTCCCAACTGTCCTCCAAGCCAGATAGCCACTCCGTTGGTCCACCCGAAGCCTGTCTGGACTGTATACTCGCCGCCTGACCCAGCCGCATTCACGTCTGAAGCATTGAACTTCTCAAACATGTTGCCGATGGCAGTGGATGCGTTGAGGCCATTGGCAGCGAGCACGCTGTCCGCAACGGGCTGGAAGGCGGGATCGGTGGTGTTGAGCTTACCACCAGTAGCCCTCCAAGAGCAGAGAGCAGAGGCAACGTAGCGGTTGGCCAGCTCACGCACCAACTCGTCGCGCCAACTCTCCTCACTGGTGCTGTTGCCCGTGTTCAAAAGCGGATGCAGCTCCACCGAAGGATTGTTGGGATCCGTCGCTCCGGCCAGCGTCTCGTTGATGGCGCTACCCGGCTGGTTCTCAAGTCCCTGAACGGGAAGGCTGTCTTCTGTCTGGCCGAGCTGGTTGGTGCCGTTGGTTGTAGGGATGAGGGCAAAGGTGCCGTTCTCTGCAGGGAGCTGAGGCCCCGCTGCCAAGATATCGGGGAGGTTGCGAAGTGCTTCCAGAGCAATGTATGTGTGAGGCGGCCAAGCATTGGCAAAGTCCCACTGCTGACCGGTGGGGACGAGCGAGGCCGGAAGCGTGCCGTTGAAGCGGTCGATAATGTATCGCAGCCCGGCAAACACGCCCTGGAGGTTCTGTCGACGCTGATCGATGCTGATCGACTCATTGACAAACTCCTGTGGCAAAATCTGGGCCCATAGCGGGAAGAAGCCGGCAGGGGTAAAGAAGGGCGCACGATCACCCAGAGTTGTGTTAAAGTCGTAGAAGAACTTGTTGCTCGGGTCCCAAAACACATCGAGGATCGCTTCCTTGCGCGCCTGCGCCTGTTGGGCCCAGTAGTTGGCACGAGTTGCGTTGGCTTGCGTGCCGTTACCCGAGATCTTGTAGAACGCCGAGAGCTTCTGCTCACAGGCAAAGAGGATCGAGTTGAGGTCGACGGGCAGCTGAGCCGCCGTGTTAAGGAAGCGCTGTGCGGGGATGGTGTCGGTCAAGTTAATGGTAGGACGCTTGGACCAGCGAGCAGCCGAGTAGTCGCTGCCGCTCTCTGCACCCGAAGCAATGTCCGAGTAGAGCGTCGCCTTTTGCGTGTCGTTGAGCTGTAAACCCGACTGGGAAGCGCTTTGCACCGTCTTGTAGTCCTCGAGGTAGCTCTCTGGACGAGGAGCCGAGGTGTCGACCTTGTAGTGGGTGATGTTGTGCGTCGCGTTGGTGAAAGGAGAAGTAAACTCGATGGTTCGGTTGTTCTTCCAGAACGACATTTCACGCTCGAGCAAAGGAAGGAAGCGCTGCAGTACCGAGGTATCGTTGTAAGCCTGGATATACTTGTCGATCATCAGTGTGAAGAAGGGAGGCTGCGAACGGTTCTCGTAGTAGACGCGGTTGCCGTTGGGGATGAAACCGAGCCTATCGATGAGGTCGCCAAAGTTTTCGAGGATGGCCTTGACGACGGACTGAAGCTGTGAAGTAATCAAGCCTTCAATAACGAAAAAGGTGTCCCAGTAATAGAGCTCACGGAATCGACCTCCGGGCACCACAAAGACACGACTCTCGTTGAAGGGGATGAATGAGCACACGCAACCGTCGCATTGAACGCCCGATGGGCTGGACGAGTTGGTGGTGCGGGCCAGCAGCTCCCAGTAGCCATGAACCTGCTTGAGCCAGTCGCGCACCACTTCGTCCTCGACCCCTTGCAAAAATTTGGGGTCTTGGAGGAACTCGCTTCCGAGGTCGGCTGGGACGAGCTCAACGCCTTCGGCGACAAAGTTGTCGTCGACAAACTGGATGATTTCGTCGTAGGTGATGTTGCTAGCGTTGCCACCACCGAGCTGATTAAAGTTGTCGAGAACGACGGATTCAGGTTTGGAGGTGGCCTTGTCGACAAATGTCTTGCTGTCTTTGAAGATACCTGCGAGCTGCACTGCCTGGAGGAGGGGTCCCGGGCAGTAGATGGGGGAAGTACAGAGCTCCTGCTGGGGTGGAAGGGGTCCAGTTGGGATGAAGGCGGTTGGCGTGGTGGTGGCTGACGGCACAGCGGCCGGAGGCTTTTCGGTCAAAGGGTTGGCAGAAGCGCTGGTTGAGCTGGCCGAGATGGAGGTAGCGCTGCTGCTGGTAGTAGGAGAAGCCGAGCTTACGACAGAAGAAGCTGCATTGCCGGCACTCGAGGCGACACTACCGGTGATAGCGGTCGTCGAACTTGCGCCGCTGGTAGAGGGGCTGTCCTGAGCAGCGACTGCAGCCAACGCTGGCAGCAGCCCAGCCAACAATTTGATAGCTGGCAGACGCATCTTGACGAATAGATGAGGAGATTTGTTGTTCTGGAAAAATGCGAAAATCGTCAAAGCTCAGAGCTATATATGGAGAGTCCTGCGTCTGCTCAGCCTCTGACTTGAGCTTGAGCCCGCGCCACGAGGGTCTAAGTCAGCTGCTTGAATCTGGGGTCGTTCGCAGGAAGAGAGCTTTGGTCTCTGTCTGCTCTGTCTTGCCAAGAAGAAGCGAGCAGCCACAGTGACAACGACATGGACGAAAACGTCACTGTTTTGCGGGGACAGCGTAGATTCCGCACAATTTGTGTGCATCAACCGATGTCTCAAAGTGGGGAAAATCAAGAACTCTGTTTTTTATTTATTTATTCGGACGCTGCGGAATCGGAAGATGGACCTGGCTTCAGCCTTGTGATGGTGAGGGGTACTGTTGAGAATGTGCCACTGGGTATGCTCGCTTGCAATGGCTGCATGGGCAGCCAAGGCGGGGTGAACGCTGCCGTTGATGCGCGGTTGCAAAGCATGGCAGATCTTCGGAGGAACCTCGAGCAAGCGAAGAGGGGACTGCCAATACCCTCGTTCCTAGCGCTTTTACGATGTGGGCAAGCGAGGTGAACCCCCATCAACCAATAAGCATCTCGCCACGGTGAAAGAGCCATACGGCGACGTCAACATGATGCCGACCCCGAGGTTTGCATGGGTTCAGGCATCACGGGGGCAAACCTCCGTTGGCTCGAGGTCTGAAGCTTCGACACGGCATCTGTTTCAAGACAAACAAGAGCTGCCGGCAAACAACAAACAAACTGCTGTATCTATCTCGCTCTTTGATTAGTGCGAGCAAAGGCAATGAGCCGGTCAGCTGCTCATGATCGGCTCTGTTGAAAGGCTAGTGGGCGGTAACGAGCAGGTGGGAATTGCAACTCCGCCATCGTTGCCATACCACATAGCTTCTGCGGTGGTAGAGGACATACATCGCTGACGTCGTTGTGCTTTTCTCGCTCAAAGGCAAAACTCGTTTCCCATCACCGATGCATGCAGTTCTTTAAAAGTGGTTTTCCGATCGATTAAATGCATGTTCGTCAGACTTGTCCGCTCTAACATGTTTCCTCCCGGTTGATTTTTTCGGATCACGACGGCCGCGGATCATAGCCCTCGTGATCCGCGGACGAAGAGCTAGACGTGCGAGCAAGCCTTCATAACCTGTTCTGACACCATGTCCATGGCACGGTTCAGGCGTCCTGATGCCTTCCGTTGTAGAGCTTGCTCGACATCAAAGACCCGCCGCGGAACAGACGTCGACTCTGTCGCACTCATCGAACGCTGGCAATTCAAGTAGCAAGCCTGTTCCTAGATGCGGTGACCCTGGGCAGCGGCGGAAACCTGCAGTTGGGGTCCCAGCACGCAACGGCGAGCACCCCCGAATCGATGATGTATGTGATGTAAAGCAGAGCAGTGCCTCCAGGACCGACTACGCGATGCCCATCGCTACTCGGACGTGATCCTTCGCTTCCCTTTGCCGACGCCGAGGTTGATTGCCAAACCTCGTCCCCCACTTGTGCCGAAATTGCACGCCCGGCTCTGATTGTAAGGTGATCATGGCCAGGACACTCTTTCGTGGCCTGTGGCTTATGCTGCTGATGGACAGACCGGCAAGGTGGCATGCAATGGCGGGCCAAATTCGGACATCTCCGTCTCAACAAAAGCGGGGTGAACGCGGACGGCCTCGAAATCAAGCTTGCATCCTCTGCATTGCCGCGTTAACCATGACAAGTTCGAGATGCAGAGATTGGACATTCAGTCTCTCCCAAACCAAGTGGCGACAAAGGGGTTCGCTTTCTTTGTCCCTCAACAAGCTCAGAGGAAAGAGAGGGGAGAGAGAGAGAGAAAAAAAAGCAGGATGAGGCCGTCGATAAGGTCAGAGGAAGAGGTGCCGCCGCGTTCCAATCGCATTGTCCACTATGATCGCGATTTCACCGACGACGGCAAAAAGGGGCACAGCGGAGAAGAATTCCACGGCCCGAGGTCTCTCTGATTTTCAAATAGTCAGCTCAAACTCGCCCGCTCTCGCTGTCTCCGGCTTAGATCCGAAGCTGATTCAAGCAGAGCGAGTGGCTGGCTGACAACGAATGCTTTCGGTCCACCTTATCCGCGACCCTCTGCGGCCATATTGCTGCGGTAGGAACAAGGGTTCCAGTGCACCGATGCCGAGAAAGCAGAGTCACCATGTCGGATTTGCGACGGCGGCGGCGACCGGGGTGCTAGTTCCGTGCTACAGTACTTCCGTCGGCGAGTGTGGATGCCTGGCGATTTGCCAGATTTTCGGCTGGCTCACAAAGCAATAGTAGCTGCTTCCAGAACCGGTCCGGTTAAACTCGTTCGACGGACATACAGCCTTGCGTAGGGAGTGGGTTCACCGGGACCAGCTCGAGGCATTCATTGCTTGCTTGCTCGCTGGCTTGCTTGCTTGGCTCACTCGACATCACACAAACTAGGGCGGTTACTGCTTTGACTGCCTGATAGCCGCTCCTTTGCGGTTATCGCGGAACATCCTCGCCTCATCACATATCCTCCCACCATGATTTGCGCCCCTCTCCCCCCCTCTCTTCTCGCTCTCTCTCCTTCCCTCCTTTTGTTTCGCCCGAGTCTCGGTCTATACCCGATTCTGTGACAGAGGCGCCGTCCCGAACCCGTCTTGTCCTTCCTTACCTTGTCATTCCTCTGCTTTCGGCCTTCCCACAACCCCGCCGTTCCCACGCCCCTTCTGCCTGCTCGCTCACCCTCGCAACGCTCTTCAAGCCACTCCTGTATCTGTATCTCGAACCATTGCGCAGATCATCTCATGGATCTATCGTAGTAGCCACCGACCACCACCACTACCATCACCAACTGCATCACGTCTTCGATGCTTGCCGTGTAGGCGTTTGGATATCAGATTCAACATGGCCGGTTGCAAACAGAGCATGGGTCGAAAGCGCACCCTCGCTGATCCATGCTCTTCGTCTCCGAGCTGTAAGAAGCACGCCAGGTCATCTTCAACATGCTCGCCTCGCTCCAGTCCATCATCCACGATCCACCCAATTGAGCAACTCATTTCAGCAGCTTCCTCTTCATGTGGCCCATCGGCACCAACCTTCGACAGCATTTGTCGCAACTCGTCAGACCCTTTCCCACGCTACTCTCTAGGCATCCCTCACCTCGACGTCTTGCTGCCCTTCCGCGATGGCCTCGATCTCCTCCACGCCTACCACCAAGGCATCGGCTGGATCTATTCCCCTGTAGACCGCACCACCCTGCTCGAAACCCTCGAAGAAGCAGAACGTCACGGCGCTGACTCGATTCACCCGCATCGTCTCGCTTGCCTCTTGGCTGCACTCGCTCTCGGAGACCTATTTTCTCCCTGCTTCTCCACATCAACACAGCCCTCAACTAGTCGTCCCGAAAGCCTTGCAGATTCATCAGCAAAGCGCGGCAGAATCTGGTTTGGTGTGGCTTCCGCCTGTCTGGCTGGCTCTCGCAAACGCGCCGACCTCATGCACAATCCTACGCCAGATGCATGCTCGGCTCTCTACCTCATGTCCACCTATCTCCTCTGCTCCAACGACGAAGAGCTCTTCTATCGCTCCCAAGGACTCACCGGACTCGCGCTCATCTTGGCAAAATCAGCACTCATGCCTTCTTGCGTAGCATCAGTTCCGTCACGTTCGACACCCCATATAGCCGCGCCTTCGGTTGCAAGCCAGCATCAGGCAGCAGCCGATTCCAAGGCCGCTGAAGGCTCATCGCCAGCTTCACCTCTGACTACCACCGCAACCCATCAAGACCGTCTACACTGCACCAGGCTTCTCAGCGATCTCATCTTTCACCTTCGCTGTCAAGTCCTTACCTTTGCGCTGCCCTGCACATTCGGCCATATTTCTTCTCCGGAAATCGGCGCACCTCTCGCCAGCTTTCCCGAAGTCCCCACCATACAAGCCATCTGGACCGCGTTCGGCACACCTCTCTATGCAAGCCTTGATGCATTCGGCAGCCGCTACAGCCCTAATATCTTTCACAATTGGAAACTAGGGCTCGCCGATCTCATGCACCAGGTCTCGTCACTCACCAACCAGGCCGTTACTTTCGACAATCTTGCGTCACCCTTTCCGGGATCATGCGGTCTCGATGCAGGCATGCTCGCCGAGAAGCTGCGCGAAAAGCGCAGAGAGTCCAACAGGATCACGCTTCCGGATCATGGACACGTCGTGAAACTGGACGAGAGGATCCGACGCTATCACGCCAGCTTACCCGAGTTTTTGCTGCTGCACAAGCCGCTGCCTATCGAGATGGCGGGCAAAGTGGATGAGGACGAGCTGGCACAGATCATCTGCCAGCGGCACGTGGCCTGCTCCATGGTACATCGCATGCTCATGGCTCTGCATCGACCATGGTACCTGTCTGCGCTCGCTGGCCGATCTCACGCGTTGATAACAGAACCGATTCAGCCCTTGCGTCACAGCCCCCCAGCTGCAGAGATGCGCGACAGATCATCGCACTCTAAGCCCGACCATATGGCACCTTGGCCAGAGGCGACGTGCACATCTGCCGAGCAGCCATCGCCGTCAGCCATGTTTTCTCTCTCCGCCGTCCTGCGCTCGGCAACGTGGCAGACAGAGACGTATGCAGGCGCAACCGCATGTGCTCCTCCACAAGCACTCGCCTGGTGGCAGTTCACTAACAATGCACTCGCCGCCGCCATCGTCCAGGCTACCGCGTTGCTTCGACTGTCGTGTCCGTCGAAAGGCAACAGCTCCACGCCAGGTACAGGAACGAAGGCTGCGCAATCCATCCAGGCTTCGTCGCATTTCCACACGCAGGTCCGCAGCGATCTCGACAAGAACATTTGCTCGTTCCAGAACGTCGCCAAGCGATGCAAGCTCGCAGCAAAGGCGCTGCCGTTCTTACAGCGCGTCAGTTCCGCCATCGACTTGGGAATCTGCAAATCGAGGAGTGCAGGTTCGTCCGGCGAAGACACTCTGCAGAGCAGCGTGTTGGCTGATAAAGGCGAAATGGAGCAGGCGCACTTGGCGGCATCGGCATTCACAGCAAAATCGACATCAACATCAAACACCGAGGGCTCAGACCCCCTCACTTGTAACAATATCAGTATCGACACCAGTCCCAGGCAGAGCAACAGCAATCGCATCGTCACTCGCAACAGCAACAGCATCAGCATCAGCAACACTAGCAGCATCAGCAACACTAGCAGCATCAACAACACATCCAACACCAACACCGCCAACAGCACCGCCAAGAACGGTTACGTTCACACCTGCGATCAGCGTGCGAACTTCAACACGGAACCCAGCAACGATCCCCAACCGTCCAATTCGAGCACTTTGACTACTTCAACCCGTCCATCGGAAGCCAGACGTGCTTCAAGCGCCAAATCCGAGCTAGAGGCCATCTTTGGACCCATCGCATCCGGGCTCGAGCTGTCTGCCGCGTCTGTAACCGAGGCACCGGTGAAGCCCTTGTATCGCCAGAGCTGGGAACCGATCCCTGTACCGCCCAGCACGCGCGAGGTGGAGGA